>NW_027531334.1:3323135-3488005 GCF_008692635.1 Crocuta crocuta
GAGAGAGAGAGAGAGACAGCGTGAACAGGGGAGGGTCAGAGAGAGAGGGAGACACAGAATCTGAAGCAGGCTCCAGGCTCTAACCTGGCTGTCAGCACAGAGCCCGACGCAGGGCTTGAATCCATGAACCGTGAGATCATGACCTGAGCCAAAGTTGACGCTTAACTGACTGAGCCACCCAGGCGCCCCAGGAATATTTCAATTTTAAATTGATACAATTTTGACATAATACTTTGGTCACGTATAATGTAAGTATACCACCACATGTACCCATAAACTGTCATATCAAAGGAAAAAAATTTAAAAACCCAACATGTTTCTGAGACCCATTTATGAGATACCCTTATTAAATAATGAGACTTTCATTATGTGTCAGAGCCCTTTTTTTTTTTTACTCCATGGACATGCATCTCTAATCTTATCACAAGAATAAATATATATATTACTATATACCTATATATGTATATATTTTTTTTTCTCAGAAATCAACTTTTTATCCTATAAAGTGGCTTTTATGTTGATTTTAAAGACATCAAAACATTTTTGGAATAGCATTCTTTCACTTGCTAGTTGAATTATTTTCACAATTCATAAATTAAATGAAGAACCTGATGCAAAAACAAATTTGAGGGGCACCTCAGTCAGTTAGCATCCAACTTCGGCTCAGGTCATGATCTCACGGTCTGTGAGTGGGTTTGAGTCCCACACTGGGCTCTCTGCTATCAGCACAGAGCCTGCTTGGAATCCTCTCATTTTCTCTGCTCCTCCCCTGATTGCTTTCTCTCTCTCAAAAAAAAAAAAAAAAAAAAATCAGTGCACTCTAACAGTTAACCTGGATGAAATGTAATGTTCATTTTTTCCCATCTCTCACATCAAGCATTAAATTGAATGCTTCTTCAGGGTAAAAGAAAGTCTTTCAAGAACTCCATATAATTAACGTACTGAATGCATCATGTATTCAACAAATACTTATTAAGGGCCTATGTGCCAAGCCATTCAACCTTGTGTACACATAAATTATGAAAGTGCATAGTATGACATGGAATACTGAGAAATAAGAACTTAAAAGGAGAAAGTGAACGGAAATTAAAAAAAAAAACAATCACAACAAATATAACGAGAAGGTAAGTTTATTTTTATCATCATCATCAAGTAACAACTCAAACTGGAGTTAAGTCCCCAGATCCTGTTATGCCTTAGAATATGCTGGCCTTTGCTTGGCAGCAGAGTCTATTTACTTAAAAATGTTTACTTTATTCAAAGGTCCTCCTGGCGATAGGAAACACTGGTGACAGCATTTTTAAAAGCGAGAATCTATCATTCTTATTCATTGTAATTTTGACTAGATTCCTCACACAAATCCTTTGCCAATTAGAGCTTAAATCATGTATTCAACTCAAGTAGTTTAATAAAGAATTTGCCACTTATCATCTCCAAACTACAAGTAACAAATGTACTAACAATATTTAGGAACTTCCTGGTTCCTTACTAAACTACAGAGATTCTGAAAAAGATAAAAAAGAAAAAAAAAAGCTGATGAATTCGTTGAAAATTTGGCTCTAAAAATTAAAATAAGCTGGACAATTATAATTATTATTGAGATGCCAAGAAAAATCTTTTCATACATCTACTTGCAAAGATTTAGACAGGCCAGCACTGGAGGTGCTTTTCCAGATGGGTTTAACAACTTGCCCAACACCAATTAGGAATAAAATCCTGGCCTTGGGATTCAGAGGGTTCAGTGCTCTGGGTATATGATCTGAAACAAGGCTGTGCCATTTTAAAGTATGATATATGCTTTCAGAGCAAGTTACTTACTTCAGCACTATCCTGAATAGAAGAGCTGTTGTTATAATGCTAAAATTTGAGAAGATAACAGCCATGGCCTAGAAAGAAGGAGAAGATAGAGTTACAATCCAAACAAAGTAGTGACCTGAGAAATCTCCCAGCTTGCTGGTTCACCAGACAAAAAAAGCTTTCTGGTCAAAAACCTGAGGGGTTATTAGGGCAGCTACTTCACTAGAGGATGAAATTCCATTTTTATTGCTTGTTAAATTTATGCAGATATGATCCAATTATTGTACAGGCTTTGAAAACTTGTTTAAATTCAGCAAATGCCTGTGTAAATAATCTGCATGTGCAGATCAGGGAATACTTATCAACTCTAAATGTTTAGGTCTAGAAATAATAGTGACCTTGCTTAAGAAGCACACTTTTTCAGGCTCTTAAAGTACTTTACAGACGTTTAACACTGTTTCCAGGGGTAGAGAGAAGGCATATATTAGACCCATTTATACATTAAGACAATAGAGGCAGAGGTTTTTAAGCATCTTTACTGTTACAGGAATTGAATCGGTTCTCCTGGTTGAACTGTGGTGATTCGATACCAGTGATTCAGTCCCAAACGCATACCTGACAGTCCTTGGATTTATTTACATTGCTCTAAACACTTAGAAATATGGTAGCCAGATTTCATAAAGGTCAGTTTTTGTGAAGTCAGTCATATTTCACATATGAGAGGATTAATCTAAATATGTATATATTTTGGCTCAAAAAAGTATGAAATTTCATCATTGCTCCTCCATATTTGGATCTGACAATATTAAAAAAAATTAAAAACAAACCCTACTCATTTAGTTCACTCTACCTTCTTCCCTGCTGTCAGTTCAAATTCCCTAAACCCCAAAGAGTAGTCTTCACTAGTCTTATATAACCAGCAAGCACAGCTACCACGCAGGTGAATTAAAGAAATAAGAATAAATCCAATAAAAACCAGCAAAAATTGCAAGAACACAACATTGTTGTTTTTCTACTGAATTTTTTATGAGAAGCGTTGTTTTAGGAATTTCACTCTGTCCAAAAGTTTGTGAACCCCTTGGTAGAAGCAGAGAAAGAGCTAAGGAGGAAAGTAAGTGGCTGGTAAGAAGAGGGAGGACGCAGGGGCTCTGATCAACCACAAAAATGGTGCAGATGCACCTAACCCAAAAGCCTGGTTGGCCTGGTGAATTTGGAAACTACTTCCTATGAAAGAGCACAGAATAAACAAAACACCAGAGCTCTTTGCCCCCAAATTTCCATGCATCTCTATTTAATTCTTTCTAACTAGATTTGGGCACAGCAATACCCAGAATATGTCATGTGATTTATTTTGTAACATCTGTGGTTGTGCACAATCAGGAAGGAAGAGCAAAGCAATAAGGTGGAAGAACAAGGAAGCTGCAATCTTGCTTTCATACTGGGGATATAGGAAAGGGATATAAATTTAAAGCTAATCTAAATAAAGTACAACAAGTATGTACTCATTGATGCAAATAATTATGTTGTTGGGTATAGGAATTCTCAGACCTGAAAGCAAAGTGGAAGTAAGAATTTAGGAGAGAACACATTCTAACATTCAAAATACTTACTAATAATATGGATCACATAGCTGAAAGGAACATGAAGCGATCACCTGGCCGTGGTCCCTGCCTTCGGGTTGGTATGGTAATGTTATTCTATTTTACAAATAGTCATCTTAGAGTAGTTGGGGTTTGCCTGGTTACACAGCTTCTAAACTATGCAAAAGAATCAAATGCTGTTTGATTAGTCCTCTACTGATTCCTTTTTCTTGAGCCACTCACAAACTGACTTGGTTATATGTAAAAGGCTTCACATAGAGAGCTAGGGCCAATAAAAATCCTATTTGTCATCAAAATGCCTGAATTTATTCTTTAAAGAAACTTAAAATACATTTTGGCAACAATGGCAACAGAAATCTTCATGTTATAAAATATTAGCGGAAATATACAAATGCCCCAAAAACTGAGTAATAGGTTAAAGCAGAAGCCCAAATTTTAATACTGATTACTAATGAATTCCTAAATTGGCATGGAGGACACCAAGAAAGATGAGAAGCATCCCTAGTATTACCAGTCATAGATAGCATTTATAGTTGCAAGAGTCTATTTTCTACTCTTAAAGAACTCACTGGTTAAATGGTAAGAGTAACGGAAAAAGAAAATCATACAAACAGAATACATTTACTATATTAAAGCAGGTGCAGGAAAAAGTAGAACACTGAGTATACAATTTTCCGAGTTAATCATGAAGTCTGTTTGGACGTACCGGATGCTGGAGTTAACAGAGGTGGGTGACCATAGGATGGCTCAGAAAACAGGCAGGCTGACTAAGGTTACACAAAGAGGGATGGCTCCCCATTCACTGGCCGGGGAGCAACTCCTCCAGGATAGTCGGCCTGGCTCAATGCAGCAGTCTTTAACAGCGAGAGAATGTGGGGTGCCTGGGTGGCTCAGTCGGTTAAATATTCAACTCTTGATTTCGCCTCAGGTCATGACTTCATGATTTGTGGGATCAAGCTCTGCATCGGGCTCTGTGCTGTCAGCAAGGAGCCTGCCTGGGTTCTGTCTCTCCCTTTCTCTCTGCCCGTCCCCTACTCCCACTCTCCTGTGCACTCTCTCTCCCCCTCTCGCTCAAAATAAATAAATAAACATTTTTGTAAAACCACAGTGAGAGAATGTGGCTAACAGACTGGTAATTCAGTATTCAGATGATTCTGGTCAAACCTCAGGGAGACCAATGAGGGTAATGAGAAACTAACATTTTGACAAGGAAAACGATAAAAACATTAGTTCTGAGATTCATTTCTCTGTGTTTTTCTAATGCTATTTTCTATCATATTTACTTACAGGTTGAAGGTAGGAAATGACATAGAAGACAATTAAATTATCCAGGAAATAAAGAAAGGCAGGAATGGACCATTTCATGAAATTAGTGAATTCCTTCCAGGAAGCACATTTCAAGTTTCTACTTTGATGATCTTCTAAAGAAAGAAAGACAGAAATAAACAATCTTGATGAGTATGCCCATATTTTTAGATAAAGTAAGTTGTATTCGATTACTGATACAATTGTTTGAAAGAGTTTTAAGAACTTACTTTCCTCAGTGACTATTAATTTAAGAAATCAAAGGCAATACATGATTTCATTATGGTCTCTCATTCTTCAACCCACCACCATATCTTATTACTGACAATCAGCAACACCCTTAGGAATGCTGATTCTCTTAATTCCTGTTAACTTGAGATAGAAACATCACTTAGAACAACTCAGGATACTTATGGTTTCTTTTACTACTATGAGAGCCTAAAGCAAAGAAAGAAGCTAGAATCCAGAGAAAAAAATCAAGTATTTATGTTGGGATATTTTTCCCCCAAGGGGAATCAGGAAAAGGAGATACCAGCTGAAGATTTATATTTTCAGGAGTAGAGAAAATTAAATTTTGCTAATCCTTAGTATGAGTTACAACCCCATCTCCAGAGTTCCAAGAACTCAGGAAAGTACTGTAATAAGAGAATGTAAAATAACACACAAAAATAGAAAACAATTTAAGTCCTGCAAATAATCCATAAATTTCATGAGATTAATAAATGTATTCCACCAACTGGAAGCTTTGCACAAACTGAAATTTTTAATAATAAAACAGAAATCTTCTTGGAAAAGGCTTTTAATACTTTGAATTCTATGTTTACCTCATATGTGACTGCAGATCAAAGAACAGAGAAAGCTAAGGCTCAATACTTGCGGAACTAAAATGGAGAATTAATACACAGAAGGAGCCACAAAAAGCTAGATGGTTTAGATTTGAGGAAGGAAATCAGTATCCCTGCTTGATAACTGATGAAACTGGAACTCAGAGAAGTTAAAAAAATCCCACCCTAGAATACAGTCTCTGACTCCAATCCACTCTACTACCTCTCTTGCAGGAAATGGAGACTGTTTTTACAATGTGCTACATATCAAATCAGACAGCAGTGATTTAGAATATCCTGATTTGAATAAAAATGAACTTGCTGTGTGCTCCAACAAAGGAACAAGTAACAAGGTAGAGCAATGGCCAAGACATGAGGAAAACATGAGCTGGAGTCCTGGCTCTGGGCCCTCCTACCTACCACTGCAGAACATCTTCTCTTTGAGCCTGTTTTTCCATTTGCAAAACATGGGTAATTGTACGTATGTTTGTATCTTCGTGTCCTCATATATAAAATGACTTGGCTAAATTAAATGACATCAAATGTTCCTTTTAGTTCTAAAATGTTTTGATTCTGTGATTTTTAACAAGTATAGAGTTCAAGACTTCAAGACTCACCTTTCTTTAAAATCCAGAATGATACAAGCACACAGAAAACCAGTTTCACCAATTCTGAGCACATGTTCACAGTAGTTGGAAGATAATCATACTTGTTCTCTGAAATGTAAGACATGTTTTCACTATAAATTTTGTTCTGTATAATGCTTATATACAGTTAATAATTGATATCTGTTTTTAAACTTAAAAGCTGGATTTTAATACTGGTTATGTTAAACTTCATCCAATTGGTTTTCTTCTCTTGGATTTTTTAATCAATTCACCTAATGTACTAGCTATCCCCACCACATTCAGTGTTTTATTATTCTTGAACTTCTCATCTTTTCATCCAAGTTGCTGATAAATATGTTGAGGAGGCTAAGGCTAAGGCTATGGGCACAGAAGGCTCTGTGGTATGGCATAAGACATGACCATTATTTAGTGTTAAGAGCCTGACTCATCAAGTAGCTATGGATTTATCTGGCTTGGAATTATGACCCAGCTTATGGTTCCTTTTGTGTCATTTGTCTGCCTTGCTAGAATCAAATTACATGGCTGGTGATATTCCCTTAACTTGGAGTCTTCCTATCTGTTTTCCATCATGGCACATACAGAAAACAGTATTTGTTTGGCACTCTGGGATAAATGGTACATTGCGGAAAAAGAAGGAAGCTACTTGAGCCATGAAGCAACTGCCCGGAGCTCCGGCTACCTCTAAGGCTGAGAGGAAATACTCTGACATATCGAAACCCACTGACGAGTTGGAAAAATAACTTACAAATCAATCTAATAAAAAATGAGGTTAGGTTAGTATGCCTTGGTCTTAGCTGTTACCTCTATTCCAAATTCTTACAAACAACTTGCTATACAAGTTGCCAAGGACAAACATAAATGTTAGTAGGTCTTATTTTAAGGAATGCATTTTTCCTACCATTTGAAACATATGCTTATTTCCCTTGGTCATGATATGAAAAACCAAAACTGGTCAAGTACAGAGGAAAAATGCCAACTCAACACTCTTCCTATAAAGAACACCTTTTTTCTTTTTCTTTTTTTCCTGTGGTTTCCCTTGACCTTCTCAACCTAAACACAATTCTTTATTCATCTCTAATCCTATAAACCTTTATAACAGTACTTGTCACATTGTATTATAGTTACTTCTGTATATGTCTTTCCCTTGGAAGGTAAGCTCCTCATGAGAAAGGGTCTATGTTATTCATCTTCATAAAACTGGCAGTTAACAGTATTCTGCACTTGGTAGGCACTTAATAAATGTTCACCTGAATTTAATATTTGCCTGTTAAACTTTCTCCATCATTCAAAGCCTAATTAAAATATCTCCTCTCTTCTCTGAGGTTAAAGCTAGAATGAAATCACACTCTACTATCTTCCGCTAAAACTTTGTATTGATCTCTATGATACACACGAGTGACCGCGCACACACAGGAATGGGGGCAGGCATCTTCAGATTACAACTCTCAAACTCTTATCACTGCTCCAGAACTCACTTCGGCTTTTATTTATTTTAAAATCTTATTTCCCTCATGGTAGATCCCAAAGTAGGGTTCAGCATCATGTGGCACCCCCTCCACTTACCCTTCTGCCAACACTCATACACCTAACCTACACTGCATTCATCCTTACTGATCTTCTGTTAGTCCAAAGAAAGGGGCCGTAGCCCCAGTATGACCCATTCTCCCCTTTAAAACTCTCCTTTCTCTTCAGGCTTTGCTTCAGTAAGTATTTCTTCTGGCTTCAGTGTATCTCCTTTACCTTTCTATTAACTGGCTTCTTCCCCTTGGCCTTTAAGGATGCTCAAACAGTCCCACTGGAAAAACAAAATATAGGATCCCACCCCTGCTCCAGCTACCATACTTTCTCCTTCTTTCCCTAAAATAGCATCAACATTCATTATCTCCATTTTACCCACTTGCCATTCAGGTCTTCTTCCCAAGCAATCTGGTTTCTGATCCCATCACTGGATTCAAACTACCTAGTCTCTAAGATTACCAAACATCTTTTAATTTCTAATTCCCAAGTGCATGTTGGAATCCCTATCTTACTTACTATGGTGATGCAATTTCCTCTGTCTTCAAACTTATTTCCTTCCCTTCTACGAGTCATGTGTATTTAGTTCTCTTATTTCTCTAATGATTCTTTCCTAACATCTGAATGTCAGCATGGCTCTTAAATGTTGGCTTCCTTGGAGCTGTATATTTGGCTCTCATTTTCTCATTCCGTGTGCTTACCCTGAATAAGCCCTCTGGCTCCTATGGTTTTAAACAGCAATTTAATATTAAGGTCTCCAAATCTGAATTCTGGAACATTTAATGCTCACTAAGCATATCCACATGAAGAACTACTTCCTATTTATAAATTTAGTATTTCCTTCACATACTTGATGGATTAGATAGTGCAGAATATTGCAATGAACAAGGACATAGCTCCTGACTTCATGGAAGGTACTTAACTAAAACTGTGCAATCTTTCTGAATTCTGTCCTGTCTGCTTACTCCTACTCAGGGCTTCCATCTTCGCTGAGAGCATCATCAATCCACTCAGCACACAGACAGGCAACCTCTGAGCTGTCCCATATTTTATGTCCTTTAATGTCTAAATTCAACACATCCTCTGAGTCCTGTCTTCTCTACGTTTAGTGTATTTCTTAAATCTATCCTCTCTTCTCTATTCCTACCTCCAAAGCCTTGGTCAGTCTTCATCTGTGGCTTGAATTTGCAATAACCCCAGCTGGCTATTCTGCAGTCAGTCTCTTCCCAAGTCCATCCTCTATTTAGCCACCATAACAGTCTCTCTCATTTTGTTTATAATCCTTCCAGCATTCCTTATCCCCCAGACTCTAGGGCCTAGAAAATAAAGTCCCAGTTCCTTAGCAGGGCATATGAAGCCCCTAAAGCACTGACCATTACTTTCCCCTCTGGTCACACACTCAATCCTTCCCTCTCTCCTTCAAGCCCTTAAACTTTTTGCTCAGTCATTCTGAAGTACGTGTTCTCACAATCCATCCTTTTTTTTTTTAACATATCTATTTGTTTTTATGGATTGTTGCTTCTGTTTTAAGTATCACTGCCCACCTGTCCTCTTGTGCACCAAATTCACCTTATCAGGGACGGGTTCCCTAATCCCTTTGCACTCCACATTATCCTCTCCCAGGTAGAACATAGCACTTTCTACTCTAAAATATCTCCGCATCTTTGGTATAGAGCTGCATTTATTATACTGTGTTTTCATGACGTTTCACATGTACAGCTCTCCTAATAAACTGAGCTCTTGAGAACAATGTCTATGTCTGACACACTTTGAACTTTGCTACTAATATTTAGCCTAGTGACCAAGAGATAAATGTTAACCGAAGTAGAGATTTATATACACATCTGACTCCTCAAGCAGACCTTTAAGGATCATGATGTCACGTTTTATGTGTCCTGAATAACTAGTGAGAAGTTCTCAATACAGTTTTATAGAACTAAACTGTTTATCTAAACACAAATTCCTACGTTAAAAAAAAAAAAACCCAGAAGACTTCTTAGCTAATAATTTCAAAGATAGCAAAGCAAATAATCTGTATTGCCTCACTGATATAGTAACTAAGGCAGTATCTCACAAATGCCAAGTGACCAAATGTCGCCAAATAGACCTCCTGACTATTTCAAAGTAAGTTATAATTACACGTATTGCTATAGNAGGGACGGGTTCCCTAATCCCTTTGCACTCCACATTATCCTCTCCCAGGTAGAACATAGCACTTTCTACTCTAAAATATCTCCGCATCTTTGGTATAGAGCTGCATTTATTATACTGTGTTTTCATGACGTTTCACATGTACAGCTCTCCTAATAAACTGAGCTCTTGAGAACAATGTCTATGTCTGACACACTTTGAACTTTGCTACTAATATTTAGCCTAGTGACCAAGAGATAAATGTTAACCAAAGTAGAGATTTATATACACATCTGACTCCTCAAGCAGACCTTTAAGGATCATGATGTCATGTTTTATGTGTCCTGAATAACTAGTGAGAAGTTCTCAATAGTTTTATAGAACTAAACTGTTTATCTAAACACAAATTCCTACGTTAAAAAAAAAAAAACCCAGAAGACTTCTTAGCTAATAATTTCAAAGATAGCAAAGCAAATAATCTGTATTGCCTCACTGATATAGTAACTAAGGCAGTATCTCACAAATGCCAAGTGACCAAATGTCGCCAAATAGACCTCCTGACTATTTCAAAGTAAGTTATAATTACACGTATTGCTACAGGCCCAGAAACACCTGTTGATGAAAACAATAGTCCGATGTTATGATCTGTTTGTTCTGTATGTAAAGTGTGTGACACTGTACTTAACTAACCCAAATTTCACTCAGCATCAAAAATTGTTCTTGCTGAGGAATAAAAAGTTAAGGAATCAAATTTAAACATGCTTTGTCCTTCACATGAAGCAGAGTACTTGAAAGGGTATTGTCACTATTTTACATACGAGGAGACGAGGGGCCGGAGACATAACGTGGGATTAGATGGAAGTGTTCCCTATGTTCCAAGTCTTCGCTTACCTTCATTGGCTGAGTATTTTACCAATAGGATTCGACTTGAGCTTAAAGCAACGAAGATGGTGCCCAGTAGGAATGTATACATGGTTGACAACAGGGGATGACCACAGTACTTGCTTTCCATCCTGCTACTTTTTAATTGTCTTAAAGAGAACATATTCGTGAGCAACACTGTTGGTAGATAAAGCATAGTACAAATACCATTGATTAGTGACTATCAGAAAAGGAACTGCTTAGATGTTTGGCTATGGTTGTATCTAAATCAAGAAAATTGAGGAGAACAAGGGAAATTATGTGGAAAGAAAATGAAAGTGTCAAAATTTGATGGGGGGGGGGGAATTCCAGAGACAGAAAGGCAGCGCCAGATGAGAAGTGCTGAAAAAGCAGCAAGTGAGCAACTGACACTTGGGGACCGCAAAATTCTGCAGAAAACCAATTTTAACTTCCATTCCTACCAGTGACTCTGCCCTAGAGGAAGAGAATTTCAGATTTCTATTGTTCTCCTCAGTAGCAGCTCTTCCCTAGAAAGGGGGAAAAGTGCTTGCTGGGAAAGATTTCACTGCAGTAATGACCCAAAGGGGAATATATGAAACAGTGCTGTGAATTTCCACTTAACTAGTGTTCAAAGTACAAGAGAACTTATAAATCAGTCTCTAAAGTCTTCTAATATATCGAAGAAACTAAACTCTAGGCTGAGTATAAGGGACAGCGCACAGGGCCGGAAGGACTGGTGACAGACGGGCATGAAACGTCAACACCGACAGCCCACCTGCGCGCAAACGTAGAGGTAAAAGAGACACCTCCCCTACCGGAGGAAGCCAGGTTTCCCTCCACAGTCACGGCGGGAGGAGGGGAGGGAGAAAAGACTTCTTGCCACACATGCGCAGTAGTAGGGATCTCGAGCGGCGCGCCCTCCCCTCATACGCACGCGCATTTCTTTGCCAGCTGGGCGAGGTTACCTCGGTCCGTCCGAAGGGTTTTTGATGGAAGAGCGCACATCCTAGAGCTGAAACAGTAACTGTGTGGCTCTGCAAAGGCAGCAGTAGCTTTTAGGGTCCATAGTCGGGGAAGCTACGGAAGGGAAAGACAAGACGAAAAAGCCCCTGCCCCTAAACCTCCTATTCCGGAACAAAAAAAGCACAATAACGTCCAGAAGAGGGAAGAGCGGACCTGGCACCCATTGCGCAGGCGCGCTCAGTGTTACGCTTCCGGAGGGAGGGGAGAAGAGGCCTGAGCCCGCCCCAGCGAGCCCTTTCTCGCGTCACGTGTCGGGAGAGTCCTGTGTCACGTGAGACCCAGGTAGCTGCGGAGCTACGGCAAGAGAGAAGGGGAAGCCGGAAGGGGCGCGAGTGAAGCCAGCAGGAGAAGACAGCTCCCGAGAAGGCGAGGGGTGCGCGTGCGCCCGCCTCTCCCCTCAACTCGCCCCTAGTCCCCGCCGCCCTTCCTTGCGGCCGGGGGATACTCCTAGGCCAGGTCCTCCGCGCACTGCCTGGGTTGCGAGCAGCGTGCGCTCTGCCCTCGCGATTGGCGCGGCCGCCCCTCCCCCTCGCCCCGTCCGTCCCGTCGCGTCCCGTCCCCTCCGGTGCCGCCGGCCGGGTGCAGATGCGCGTCGGCGGTAGCGGGGATTTTTTCTGACTCCCGGTCCCTGCCCCCGCTGCCTTTCCCACCCCATCGCGGGGCCGGCCGCTTCTCCGGCCCCAGGATGCAGAATGTGATTAACACGGTGAAGGGAAAGGCACTGGAAGTGGCTGAGTACCTGACCCCGGTCCTCAAGGTAAGCCAGGCCGGGCTTGCCAGGGGCTGTCAGGTACACGCTCAACTCCGCAGGGACTGCTGAGGGTGGGTACAGGAAACGGTGCAGCCCCAGCGGAGGGCTTACCCAGCTGTTCTCTAGGGCTTTCGGGCTCTTCAGGTAAACTTGGAGCACTGCCGTCGCCACCCGTCAGAACTCAGCGCATCTGGGTACGTCAAGTTGGAAGGTGGTAGGCAGCTAAGTAGTTGAGAATGTCAAATCTTAGCTTTGGAAGTCTTGTGAACTTCTTAAACGAGGGTTTTGCTTGTCTATTTAAAAACGAATTGAATCTTTGGTACTAAAGTGACATCTGTCACTATTCCCCAAATTTCATAGTCTCTTATGATTAGGAGTTTGAAATAGTAAGTTGTGACTGAAGTCTCATCTTGTTAGATCTCAGAGGAACAAGGGGACTTGCAACATTATCTCTAACAGTACTTTAGAGCCTAACAGGCAAAACCTCCCTTTCCTGAGTTTTTTTTAAGTAGCCGAAAAACTATTTGTAAATCTTGGACTGCGGTGATTACAAGGAGCAGCTTGACCCTGCTAGATAGATTTTTTTTTTTTTTTTGCATTGTCAGTAATACAGCGTGTAAAGTAAAAGTGTTCCCATGCTGGTTTTAAAGTAGTGGCTTTATTTTCAAAGATAAGTTTCTACCAGTGCATTTAAGTTTTGATAAGTCTTAAAATAAGTTTGTTGTCATTGTAACTTTTTCCTTTCTGACAAGTGAGCAATGAGAATAAATGAATAGTGAGTTCTTGCTTAAGTGCTTTTATTTATTTTTTTAAGCTTTCAGTCAAAATCTTACAAACCTTACGGTGGGGATGAAATAGCCTTGGAAATGGTTGGTTCTCTTTATTCCAGAAGTTATTCTGGTAGGCTAAAAATAGTGGATAGTTTTACTTTGCTCCCTTTCCATGACAAAGAGAAATGTTAGTTCTGTACTTACTTTTTAAATTTTTATTTCCAAGTCTGATTTTAAATGATACTTTGAGCCAGGTTAAAAAGGGGGGGGGGGTACAAATGAGAATTCCAAGTTTGCTAAAAACATACATTTTTTTTTTACTGTGAAATCTCATAATTAAAAGTAATCGTTTAACTTTGAAAACAATTTTGACATTTGAATCAAATGATTCTTATACATATTATGTCATTTTTCAGAAATATGTCTACCTAGGTATTGCAGAATTTAAGTAATACATGATTGTTAAACTTTGTCCAAGTAAGAGAAAAAGAGTTTCCAAATTAAATATAAAACTGTTGTTTTATTGGCCGGTTGTATTTTATTGAACTTATAACAGAATTGTATTTTGAGGAATCATTTTACGTATTCTCCAAACTGAAAAGCGTTAGCTTGTCAGGATGTACTTGTTAGTGTGTATTTTAGTAATGAGGAAAGCAGAATTACTGATCCTTTCCTTGCCTGTCCCTGTTTACAGAGAGAATCCTGTAGTTTCCTACTAGGCATAAGAAGGCAAGGAAGAAAAACCAAATCCCTTGGAAAGAAACAAAGACTTATCCTAGCAAGTAGAAATTAAGAAAAGTCTTGGTACAGTAAAGGCCAAAGTCCTCACAATGAGCATCAAGCCTCTCTCCTTGATTGGTAGAGACCCTTATCTCAACTACTACTTTATTCCTTGCTCACTTTTGTTTAAGCCCGTCTGTCCTCTTTGTTACTCTCTTGCCTTGTGTTTTTGTATTTGCTGTTCTATCTGCCTAAAATGCTCTTTTATAGGGGCGCCTGGGTGGCTTAGTCGGTTGAGCATCCGACTTCCGCTTAGGTCATGATCTCATGGTTCGTGGATTTGAGCCCCGCGTCGGGCTCTGTGCGGACTGCCCGCTCAGAGTCTGGAGCCTGTTTCGCAGTCTGTGACTCCCTCTCTCTCTGACCCTCCCCTGTTCACGCTGTCTCTCTCTCTCTTTCTCCTGGAAATAAATAAAACATTAAAATAAATAAATAAATAAAATGCTCTTTTATAGCCATGTGGCTTGTTCATTTTTTTAAGGTCTCTGCTCAGTAGTCACCTACCAGTGAAGTCTTTGTTTTCTTACCAACCTATTCTAAGTAGCCCTATCTCTTCCTCCACCCCTGACCAGTTTCCTCTCTGCCTCATTTTTCTGCGTGGTTTTCATTACCATTTGGCTTTTCTCCCTCCACTAGAGTTTAAATTCCTTATGAGGACAAGGATCAGTTTGGTCTATTTTATTCACTCCCGTAGCCCCATTACTTATAGTGCCTAGCACATACTGGTTTTTCGGTAAATTCGTGTTGAATGAATAATGCTCATAAATGAATCCTTTCATTTTTGTAAACTGTACTACTAAATCTTACATTTAACTTAAAATTTAGAAACATTTGGTAAAGTGCATCTTTGCTTTGAAGGAGAGAATACTGTATCTTGGTGATATAATGATGGGAGAGAACAAAATAATTTATGACCTCTAGATTTGGTTTCTAATATTACTCTATTAAAATGAGATGTTGGAGATGTTGGCTGAATACTAAAATGTCTAAACATTTTAAAGACATTCTTAGTGTTGTTTAAAATAAAGATACGTAGTTATTTCACAAAATTATTCTAAGGCTTAATGTATAAACCTTTGGATGTTTTTCCAAAGAGCTTTGTTCTATTATAGCACTGGTCAAATTGCACTGTAATTATTTCATGTCAGTTTCCTTCATTAGACTTGTATATTTTTGAGGTACTAGTGGTACATGCTTTTTTGTATCTCTTCCTTTGCCTGGAAGAGTGTGGGCAAATAACTTGCCCACAGACATTTTTAATTTGAAAGTGGAAGGGTATAATATGTTTTCTTTGCTCTTTTTAGGAATCAAAATTTAAGGAAACAGGTGTAATCACCCCAGAAGAGGTGAGTGTTAAAGATATTTTGAAGCTATTATGTTTTACAATTCTATTAAACTGTGTGGCTTTTTTTTAAATAAGAAAACATCTTAAAGTTTAATTTTGATTTGATTAAAATTATTCTTTTGACTATATTGGCAATTTTATAGGATTTCTACTTCCCATAAGAGAATAAGATGTAACTTCCTTCTCAGTTTGCCACTTCTCATATTTCTGTGTACTTCCTCTTGATTTAGAAATGGTGGGAGAGGGAATGGAAAATATTCTGATGGTCACTTACCCTTCATATTTCTGTTTTTTGAACCTGTGCAGGGGGCTCTTGTGGTATTTGCTGTGTCATGCCTTTGTCTACATCAAACATGAGTTTTCATGGCTTTTCATTTGGAAACTTTGGCTTACTATTTGTATGTTAAGATTTCTTTCAGTATTTAACTTAAATGTTTTATTGCTACATACTTAAGGCTGATTTTTTTTTCTCACAATTCTTTCACTTTTTCTTCTAACCCGGTAATGTTGAGTCTACCTAATGCTGAAACTGATGGCTATTTTATAGGCCAATTGTGGTTTTTTTGAACTTTAAATATAGAATTAGGTTTTGAGGAATCATTTTACTTGTTCACTGGATCTATATGATAAAAATGTTCTCTCTCTTTTAGGTAGTTTGTTTTGTTATCCTTAGAGAAATAAATACCGTTCTAAAAGTCCTTTTACATTCCAGTTTTATGAATAGTTAATGGTTGCTTCAGACTTACTTTTTAGTCTTAATAAGTGGCAAAAAACTTAAGCTTCACCTTTACCTTTCATTAAAAATACCACTCATTGGCAATAGAACTTTACTTACTGTTAAAGAACCATTTTGAATTGGGCCATGTTTTGTGATCTGGCTGTTGCTAGAAATTCTAAGACCACACCTAAGAATTTATTGATCTTTCAGTTTTCAATTGTGATGGAATCTCTTGAGTACCAAATCCTTGTGAGTTCTGAGAATGGTGTGCTGAACTGATCTTTTATATTGTCTTTATTTTTAGTGAAGACACATGGTGGTATACAAAGAACCAAGGAGATTGGCCTTCTAGACTCATTTCTCTTAATTTCTCCTTTTCTGACTTGGACCGATCAGTTAAGCCGTCTAGACACAGGCCTCACGTTTCCTTGTCTGTAAAATGAGAGGTTTGGGCTGGACATTCTCTAAAGAACCAATTCTACCTTATGCACCAAGAGTTTAATATTTCGAGTACCACATAAAATTAAATTTTTATATTCTTAACTTTCTTGCCAAACAAAAGTATAATTTAGACATAGCTCTTAAAACTATCTGAAATCAAGACCAGGGATGAAAGTATGCTATTCTTCCACTCTTTGGCTTTATCTGTGGGAGGATGACTAATTGGTAAATAGATAGTTGGAGTTAGAGATGCAAGTCTGTGGTCATTGGATAGACTTAAGCTAACTGTTTTAAAACAGCTACTAACCATAGAGTGAATAACTAACAGTTATACTCCAACAGAGTTGTATCATTAAGTGGCTTATGAATTTCCTCTTTTAAAAAATGCAAGGCAATAATAGCTCAGCTGGGTACCAACCACATAATGCTAGATTGAGATAAAGCACAGGTACAGAGTTAGATTAGAGCGAGTTTAGAGGAGGAAAATAAGACATAATTTGCTTCAGATAAGTGATATACTGAGTTGATCTATTTATTTGTTTTCTCTTACTGTTTTTGGGCTTCTGGCTGTTAGTCTCCAGCTTTCTTTTTGTTTTCATTGAGAGGTATTGGAATTACTGTGTTTACAAAGAGGGGTAGGTGTTATACAGAATTGTCTGACTAAAATTACTTTAATATACATGTGTATGACTTGATTATCAATAATAGAATAGCTTGAAGGATAAAGTTGCTGACTAAAATGTTAATATTCTATCTTGTTGGAATTATTCGGTACAGTACAATATTTAATCACTGAGAGAAGCTACGGCTTGAATTTGAGTCTGCCTTACATTTTGTTTCATTTGAGCATATAAAACATGCAATAATGGCCATTGCTAATGAGGATAAATGTATACATATATTAACTATCTGTACAGTTCTTTGTTCCTTTATAGCTTTTCTTACCTTCTAGTGTTTTTTAATTAAAATTTTTTTTATTTTTTAAGTAATCTCTACACTTAGTGTGGGGCTTGAACTCACAACCTCAAGATCAAGAGTTGCATGCTCTACCAACTAAACCAGCTAGGTGCCCCTATTATTTTTTTAATAGATGCTACTGGAGGTGTCATGGAATAAAATATTAGAGTCAATACAATATCATTAAAGGATTTTTAAGTTTTTAACTCTTTGTTTTGCTTGCATTTTGTTGAATTAATACTTTTTCAGTAATAAATAGCTCCTGATAACCACAGAGTTAATGGTAGCATTTGATTACAGTGACCTAATATGCTTAAAACTTTGGGGAGGGAGTATTGTTTTCATTTGGGTTTTTTGTCTTTACCTAACCTAGTTTAAATAATAAAAAGATTCTTTAAAATGAAAGACCAGAAACATTTGAAAAGTTGCTGTTGGGAATATGCTGCTAAGTCTTATCTTGTTAATGTATCTTCTCTAAGGAAATTACTCTTAGAATTCTTATTTTATAGAATTTTACTCTCTTAAATGAAAATAGACTATTAGATATAGACATTGTTTTGTCAGAAAAGCATTGGAAGATTAAAGATAACTATTTTTTTGCCGTGTAATAAACCATGAACAAAACATTATTTTAAGTTAGAGCTGTTGTGAAATAGAAGAAAATCTGTGCATGTGTATTGCTTGAGTTGGGACACTGCAGTTATGCTTAACAGACTTTCATTTTCTGCTCTCAAGAATAAGGAAGATTCCTGTCTTACAGTAACATCAGTTCATGCTCATGTATAATGGAAATTCTCAAAAGGTTAAACTTTTTCTTTCTCAGTCTATTTTTTATTTCTGAAGAAAAACAGACTTGTACAGTGTTCAACCTGCCGAGAAAGTCCAAGGCGTTAGAGGATTCAATTTCTTCACTTTGTTGGTGTTTTCTGAGTCAGTCCCAAAGCTTCTAACTTTTTCTCCATTGTTTGGTACCACATTTCTCATTCTTGTTAATGTGAAAAAGCTTTCAAAATGGGCTGTTATCTAAATTTTTAAAAAACATATAAAGAGAAGTGTGCACTATGATGTAATAAACTATTCTTACATCACAGACCTGTATCTATTTGGTAATTTTTCTCAAAGATCTTCATTGAGTTTTCAGCCACTAGCAAGAATCTCTCTCCATCTTATTTATCCATAAAATGGTTTTGACATTTTAAATCCTGCAGTGTTATCTTTGTTCATTTCATGATACAGTGTCCTTTTGGCATTATTTAATACAATGATAAAAATTGAATTTTAAATAAATAAATAGTAAAAAAAAATAAAATAAATAGCACTCAATACATTTTTTCTTCCAAAATTTAAACTTTATGGATGTAAAAAATTTTGCAGTTTTAATAGTAATCAAAAATAAATCATCAGACTGGTAGAGCAGGTTTGGTGCTGTTTGTGTTTATGTGATGACTGGGTAACAAGATTACACAGGATGATCACTTAGCTATTTCACCATCTTAAATTCAGTGATGTTCAATTTTTCTTTTTCCTTTTCCTTCTGAATCCTAAATAGTTTGTGGCAGCTGGAGATCACTTAGTCCACCACTGTCCAACATGGCAATGGTAAGTAATCTCAAGTGAGGAGTAGAAAATTAGTAAAAGGTATGACTTCATAATCATGGCAGTTTGCAAAATAAATTAGGGCATGAACTTTAGAATGACCAGTTTAATCCTCTTCTAGTAATTTTTTTTTTTGTTAAGCAGTGTGCCAGACTGCCAGTGATACTTCAAGTTAAATAAAGGCTGACAAATTGAGTGTTCTTCCTATTTTGTTTTGCTCTATAAGAATAAAAGATATTTTTGAGATAAATGTCTTGCTTTATTAGTATTCCATTTCTTCATAGGGTCTAGGTCTGATCTTATGGTGGATCTTTAAAAATTAATGTTCAGGCATTCAATAAATTTGACCATCTCACTTTGTTTTAACTAAAATGTTTATCGAATATTTTTATAACATTAATAAACACAGACATTTTACAGAGTCTTACATTTTTTAATCTTAAGACCTTCTATTCTAAGATTCAAAAGTATGTTCCCGTTTTAGGAATTAGCTGAAAAGGTAAGAAGGTTCATGATGCTCATTAAAGTCTTAACTGGAAATTTGCTGGTAATAGACTTTTTACATTTTTATTTTCCTATTAATACTTTTAATTATAAAATTAATTCAAGCAACTTAGCAGATATCATAGTATATTTTAGATATTCTGAATAATAACATTTTAAAACAAATGCTGTTTCAGTACTTTCAGGTACTTAATAGTAAACCTACCTGCCTGTGGTTGAAAAAGAGATCCCAATACTGGCAGAGCTATTTTAATTAGGCTAGAATTGTTTTGGAATTATCATTTTGTTTGAATACAAGTGGCTCATCTTGTTCTTTTTTTCTTTTTTGTTTCTTTTTTCTTTTTTCTTTTTTTTTTTTAATTCCCTCAATGACACTTTTACAAATGTTGAAAGATGTAGTTTTGATTTGGGAGCAAGCGTTCTAAAATTAATAAAATGAGAACTGGTAATGTTTTCCTTCTTATCTAAAGAGCTTAAATAGTTAAAGCTCTTTTAAGCCAAAATTGGACCTCTCTTTTATCTGTGGCCTATTCCCTTCTTAATTTTTATATTTGACACATACCTAAGATAGTTGTTACTGTTTTTTGTCAACTGCTCTTTATCTTTTAGAACACTGTTTATTAACGTACAAAGAAAAGCCATAATGTCAGGTTTATTTTTATGACCTCATCTTCCTTACAGGTATTTCTGTTTCATATTTAGAATTGAGTTAATATCATAGCAGCTGTCTGATATAGTAAGGGTGATTGGTTTTTTTTGGATTATAAATTGTCTATTAAAAGTATATTTATCTTGATTCTAGTCTATAATTTGTAAATATTTTAAATCAAATAGGTATATAAAATTTAAAATAATACACATTTCATAAAAGGAACTAATGTAGAATTTTCTTTAATAAAATAGATATACATTTTCCTTAGGTTTCTTACTCATAGTCCTTATTTGTCTAATTAGTTCAGATATATGATTTATAGTATTGTTATAGAGGTTTGGTATATGGACAGGCTCTTCCTGTAGCAGATAGTTTATAGTTTCACTTTATGAAATGTGATGGTTGGAATAATTTTATAATTTTTAATAATTTATAATAATTGAAACTTATAACTCAGTTATACCCTATTCTAGTGTCCATACACTCCAATAGTCATACTGACTGAACAGCTGGGGCCAAAGGAACAATTTATTTTAAACCTATGCTAGAAACAGAGAATTTGCATGTTACATTTTCATGTCTACAGGCACCACCATGACCTTGTTGTATATTCTTCACTCAGAACCTCAGGCATTATCATTTCATTGTTGAATTTGACACTTGAGAATGGTCTAAAGAAGCCTAGGAGACTACTAAAAGATAGTAGGTCATTTCCTGGCTTTATTTATGCTCAAATGTATGGTTTAAACTTTAGACTGAAGCTTTGATAAGGCAGTAGACTACCAGTTTTTGGTTCCATGTTTGTAACAAACCATATGCTGCTCCGGCTCTGGTCAATTCCATTAGGTGACCCATAGAAGAATCTGAAACCAATTCTTCATAGTCCAGAGTAGCTGTGAGAAAACAGAAATGGTTATAGCTGACTCTGACCTACAGAGGGAATAGTTTAAGAGCATTTTGTGACTGTGAGCAACTGACTTCTTTAAGCTAAAATGGGGATGGATGTTAATATTACTCACCTCTTTCAATTCTGAGGAGTAAATAAAAATAATGTATATTAGAGTTTTAAGTCTTACACTTAAAAAATACTCGATAAAAGGATTTTTTTGTTTTCACTCATTTTTAACATTATCATCTTGTAATTCAAGGCATCTTTTTTCTCTTAAGTTCCAATTTTATAGAGTGGCGGGAACAAGGATCTTGCCAACCACCTACTTTGTTACGTAATGTCATGCAACTGTTTTTCTTTTTTGCCTCCTCTTGGTTTGAAGATGAGCAATACTTTGGAACTAAAAGTCAGAGATCATACTCACTAAGGAACAGCACTTTCTTTTTGTTTAGAGGCAAACATAATAGTTCTTTAGTAGTTCTATATTATTCTTTTTTCTTTAATATGTAATCTAAATTCTGTTAAGTCTGTCTGCATCGCTTAGTGTATTTTGCTTAGAATGCTATGTCTTTCCATTCCCTAACATACCTCACTTAACAGTATCCTTCCCTAAACAGTCCAAAGACAGTTTTCTCAGGAGTGTGGATTGTGTAGTTTTGGTATTTATGTGTGATAGCTTCTGTTCTGTCTTTGCCTTTTAAAATAATTTCATATTTGGTGCTTTTTACTCTTTAAAGGGCTACGGGAGAAGAATTGAAAGTGAAGGCATATCTACCAACAGGCAAACAATTTTTGGTCACCAAAAATGGTAAGAATTACATTGTATATATCAATAAATTTTGCACAGAGTGTTATATTATTTAAAAAAAAACACCTTAATTTATGCTTGAACCCATACTTATAACTTCTCTCAGATAGTAATTTGGAAATTTGATGAAGTGCTATGTTTTCTTTTGCTGGAGTATTATTTGATTTTTACCTCCTTCCTTTTTGGTACTTCTTTTTGCCAAATAGATCCAGTTGTATGGTGTGGAAGAAAAGGACCCAGGCAAAGTTGGAAATGTAATGGCCTTTTTTAAAAGTTGACTTCATAATCATAATTTTTTTAGCTATTTGATTCTGATCGTCTTAAACATTTGTCATGAAATATAAAGTTGATTATTATCTTTGACATCTAAAAGCTCCAAGCTAAAGATTTTATTATCCATTGTGTCCTTGAAAGATTGCCTTTAGGTTTTCTTATTTATGAAAACAGCATCAGAAGATTGTTATAGTTCCTATCTAATCACAAAACAGCACCTTGATTTATCTGTTACAGGAAAGGAAAATAATGTATAACATATCAGGTTTTCTTTCCTTCCTATGGCATATATTTTATTAAAATTGGTCATTTATATCCTGCTTGTTTTTTAAAGAAATCAGGAGTTTAATAGCAGTTTCTTGACTCTGCATCATTGTGTTTTTACCTTATAAATGTTCAGTTCTAGGTTTATGTGGATAATAATAACTGTTAGTTGATACATATGCTATATGAAAAATTTGGCTCCAGTATTAATAGAAAATAGTAAAATTCAGCTAATGAATTTTACACTGGCTTATCCATAATGAATAGCTGGAATTTAGGTATGAATTATGAAATACATAATGAAAGTTACTGTAGCGTTGCAAACTGGAGGTCACCTCTACTGCCTCTGAGAATGCCAGGTGGTGCCTTCATGTTTTGAGAGTAAAGCCATTAAAATAAGGTATTATGATGCATTAGCCTGAAGTTGAACAGTGTCATCTCTGACTTTAGCCTACTGTTCTTCACAGACCCATCAAGGTAAAGAATACATAGAAAATTTCAAGTAGAGGGGCACCTGGGTGGCTCAGTCAGTTAAGCATCTGACTCTTGATTTTGGCTTAGGTCACGATCTCATAGTTTGTGGGATTGAGCCCCATGTGGGGTTCTGTGCCAACCATGTGGATCCAACCTGGGATTGTCTCTCTCCCTCTCTCTCTGCCCCTCCTCTGCTCGTGCTTTCTGTCTATTTGTCTGTCTCTCTCTCTGTCAAAATAAATAAATAGCAAAAAAAAAAATTTCAGTATAGCTTTTCTACCTGTGTTCTGACAAAGCTATTTAGGGAGAGATAAATGTGATCATTAATGTGTCTGCTGAATATAACTCTTCAAACTAATTTAAGCACTTACTAGAAATGAAATACAGTATTTCCGTAAAATGGAATAAACTTTCTCTTTCTTCCTACTGGATTTATAGGAAGCAGATTATGTGCTAGTAACTGTGTTTGTCATTTTTTTTATAGTGCCATGCTACAAGCGATGCAAACAGATGGAATATTCCGATGAATTGGAAGCGATCATTGAAGAAGATGATGGTGATGGGGGATGGGTAGATACTTACCATAACACAGGTAAGAGGAGAATAGAATACTGTATTTTAGCTTAAATTGTTTTAAACACTTAAAATCTTTTGTAACAGCATTGATTTAGAAAACAACAACAACAAAAGATACATAAGGCACAGTTGTCCCAATAGACTTTTGCATAAAAAACAGCAGGAAAACAAATTGGAAAAATAAGAAAAAGTGCCCTTGGAGAACACCAAATTTTGATAGTACTGCTACTTCAATAGCAATTCGAAAACATCTGTATCATTTTCTTTATTTCTAAAGGAAGAAATTGCTATTACTGAATAAGCATACTGCTTTGCTTTGGAATTCTTTATTTATGTGTCATTCCGTTACTATGTGATGAACTTTAGTAACTACACTTATATTTCTTTTTCTCAGTGACCTGACATTTAAAAGTATTTAATAATTACTCATTGAAAAACAAGCACTGTATATTCCATGAAGGTAGAGATTTCATTGTTGAATCCTCAATATCTATCATAGTATCTGATACAGAAGTTGTTCAATAGATTTTTGTTAAAGGAATTGACTAAATTTAAGCCTTTCATAAGTGTATGTTTGCAGAAGTTGTAAGTCTAAATATGATTTTTTATTCCAAGTCCTAAAAACCTATTTTGCCACTATATTTATTTAACTATTTAGACATAGATTAATACGTTACCGTAGCTAACTACCGTTTATCACCGCGACGGCAGCATTTACTAATCAGCATTTACATAATTATATGGAGTTACATAATATACAGTTACATGAATTAGTTTATGTAACTTAATAGTTAACAATTAACAGTTAATTTACATAGTTATGTAAGTACCATTTATGGCTTAGTTTTTAGTTATGGAGAAAATGTGTTCTGAGTTTAAATCTAGGATACTAAAAATAAATTTTTCCTCCTAAGTCCTAGAGAGTAGCAGGTGTTTCAAAAGTAGTAGCAGCGCAGGGCTTCTCAGCCTTAGCACTACTAACATTTTGTAGTTATGATTCTTTGTCGTAGCATTTCCTGTGCATTGCAGAATATTTACCAGTATCTCTGGGCCCTGCCCTCTAGATGCCAGCAGTACTCGCCCGATTGTGGTAACTAAGAATGCCTCTAGACAGTGCCAAGTGTTCCGTGAAGGACAAAATTGATGCCATCTTTGAGACCCATGAAGTAGTCAGAGGGCTAAGTAATCTGCACAGGAAAAATTACCTTGTTAGGTCAGTTTTTCTCTACTCTTTAAAAGGGACACTGTCCTGTGTTTCTTTTTGGTGATAGTAGCATAGATTCAGTGCTTGGGCTTCTTCATTTGAAACTTGTTTCTTTTTCTTTCTTCCAAGATTTTATTTAAATTCAAGTTAGTTAACACATAGTGTAGTATTGGTTTCAGGAGTAGAATTTAATGATTCATTACTCACATATAACACCCAGCACTCATCCCAACAAGTGCCCTCCTTACTGCCCATCACCCATCTAGTCCATCCCCCCCACCTTCCCTCCAGCAACCCTCAGTTAGTTCTCTATAGTTAAGAGTCTCTTATGGTTTGCCACCCTCTCCGGTTTTAACTTATTTTGCCTTCCCTTCCCCTGTGTTCATCTGTTTTGTTTCTTAATAAATAAATATGACTGAAATCATATATTTGTCTTTCTCTGACTCACTTGACTTAGCACAACACATTCTAGTTCCATCCATGTTGTTGCAAATGGCAAAGACTTCATTCTTTTTGATGGCTGAATAACATTCTGAAACTTGTTTGTTTCTTAATATGTTGAATGTTAATGTCAAGGCCTTGAGAAAATATGGTTTAAAATCATTTCAGGGGTGCCTGGGTGGCTTAGTCAGTTAAGCATCTGGCTTCGGCTCGGGTCATGATCTCGCGGTCTGTAAGTTCAGGCCCCACATCAGGTTCTGTACTGACAGATCAGCGCCTGGAGCTGCTTCAAATTCTCTATCTCCCTCTCTCTCTCTGCCCCTCCCTAGCTCACACTCTGTCTCTCTTTCTCTCAAATATAAACATTAAAAAAGTTTTTAAAAAATCATTTCAGAAATCATCCTCTTTTCCCCACCAAGTAGTGACATTAGACTTCTTTATTTTTTTATCTTTCCAGAATTGTTCAGCTGCTCTGCTTTAGTTTTCCTGTGCCTGGAAGACCAGGGCAGCACCTCTGTAGGAAAATTGTTGACTAACTAAAGCCGTTAGTTGTATCACTATGTTTCTGATGTCAAGTAAATGAGCTATTCTGTTATCTGGTTGTATTCTATCCCATAATCACTAGCTCAAAATCTAGGTGCATATTTACAAAGGAATTCATTACAGAGAGAAATAGTTATATAGATAATAGATTATAGAGGTAGATACAGGTATAGATATGTAGGTATCTGTAGATTTATTTTGAGGAATTGACTTTAGTGATTGTGGTAGCTAGCAAGATTGCAGTTTATAGGACAGACTGGCCAACAGGCTGAAGACCTAGGTAAGGGTTGATTGCTTCAGCCTGAGTCTTAAAAACAGACTGAAAGCAGAATTCTCCCCTTTGCCTGAGTACTTCAGTTATTTCTTATAAGGCTCTTAACTAATTGGATGAGACCCCCCCACATTATGGAGAGTAATTTACTTTACTCAGAGTCTACTGATTTAAATGTTAGAGTCTAAAAAATCTAAAAAACACCTTCACAGCTACACCTAGACTGGGTTTGACCAGGCATAAACCCAGTAGCCAGGGTGACATAAAATTAACCATCACAGTCTTTGAGAATTTTACCCTCATTAGAGTCATTTGAGCTTTATTTTTTCTTTGTTAGTTCTACGCTTAGAAGAGTCTAGTTTAGTGGAATGCTCCTCCATTATTATATTTAGATGAATTGAAGAGGTTTATTTTCTTTGTTTCTATGTACTGGATTCAGGGAATCATTTTGTAATACCCAAGCATGCTAAGATTGGGTCTTCTTATATTTAGGAAATAATCATATCTATTATGTAATAATTTTTAGAAAGATTATGAAGTAAAATCATTGTGCTAAGGCTGTGGTTTGTGACATTTTCTATTACTAAAAGTGAGTTATTCTTTGGTTTGGACATGTTGAACAGATACACCAAAGTTTTAGCAGATTAAAAAAGAAGCAAAGCATATTTTGTATGCAGTTTTCTTTGCTAGTGTATCTCATCCTTGTTAAACTATCAAATTAGAAACACTGACATGTTCTCTTTCTCCCTGTCTTTCTGCCCCTCCCCTGCTCATGCTGTCTCTCTGTCTCTGTCTCTCTCTTTCTCAAAATACATAAATAAGCTTTTAAAAAAGTAGGGGTGGGGGCTGCCTGGGTGGCTCAGTTGGTTAAGCAGCTGTCTCTTGATTTCAACTCAGGACATGATCTTGTGGTTTGTGAATTTGAGCCCTGTGTCAGGCTCCACACTGACAATATGTGCCTGCTTGAGATTCTCTCTCTTCCCCCGTGTCTCTGCCCCTCCCTCGCCTGTTCTTTCTCTCTCTCTGTCTCTTTAAATAAATAAACAAACTGACATGTATTTTAAATTAGAATTATTATTTAGCTGACTTGTGGTGCTGCCATCTGCTTAGTGCTACCTTCATTGAGACAAGTGCGTTCAAGGTAGTTGCTTAATGGAGTGCAGTGAATGGAGCATTGAACTAAAAGGTAGCAAATACGGATTTGAATTCCAGTTTATTCACCAACTAACTGTGAGACTCAGCAAGTCTCATTCGTTTCTTTATAAGGAGAAATGATGACCTAATTACCTCAAAGGATAGATAGTGTTTGTAAGGATAAAATAAGCTATGGAAACAATAAAATGGAAAGGTCCATATAAATGTGGTACGGTATTACTACTTCTGGCTATCCTAGATTTCTGAAACAAATAACATTAATATCTTTTTAGAAAATTTCAGTGTAGGTTTAAATAAAGTATAAATATGAATCCTATAGTCTCCTAATGTGTTCACCCTGAGAATGAATATATATTTGATAGAAAATTACACAGGGAAAGTAAATGAGTGATAGAATAAATTAATTCATGGTAAAATATCAAATTGGTTTGTTTTTGAATTTTTTAATTTGAGAGGTGATTTTGGTGTTCTTTATTCCTATTAGTGTTTATCTGTAAAATTACTGCTAACATTGCCTTCTTATTTCATAGAAGTTGTGAGAATTTAGGTGATTTTAAGTGTTTATATGTTGCTTGAATCTGGTAAATGGTAGATGTTTATAATTTAATTTCAGTTATTTTTTTGAATTTTAAACAGGTATTGCAGGAATAACTGAAGCAGTTAAGGAGATTACATTGGAGAGCAAGGTACTAGTTAATTACATTTCTACATTCAGTGTTATAATTATTTACATATATATATATATTCTTACTCAAACTGATTACCAAACTTTTTAAAATTCTAGTTATCTTTTCTCCTCTCACTTTTTTATACCAACATATCAAAACTACTGCTTCCCAGTGCTTATCTTCCTTAATTTGTGTATGATAAAAAAATTTTTTTGAGATTATAACTGGTAAAAATGACTAATATTCACTAATTGGGAAGGCTACTAGGCTAGTTTAAAAGAAATTTTTTTTTATTTTTAAGTAGAAGTATAAAATTTTGGGTAAATAGAGGTTTTTGAAGAGGTTCATATACTTAAGTGATTAGTAGGTGCTGATGATACATTGTTCAAAATTTGTACTTTAAACATTGTCTTAAGTAATTTATTTATTCCCTCTGTAGTTTCTTAACTTACTGCTATTTTGAGTGGAAGTTTTTGTTTTTGAAAATTTAAAGGTAAACTTTAACTTCATCCTGAATATATTTTGACTGAGTGGGAGCTAAATGAGTTGGGTTTCATTGTATGGTTTATTGTGAGGATGTGGGGTGGGGGGGAGTCTGTACTGAGTGGAATTTTTCTGCTTGAAAGTTTTCAGTTAAATCAAATTAACTTTATTATAGAAACTTTTCATTTCTAAAGAGCGGATGATTGCAGTTGTCTTCATATTTTTGAAATAAATATTTGAAATATGAAAAATATAAAATGCTTTATTCTTTTTTCTTTATTATTTTGTTAATAAATCTCTTAGAGAACAGAATATTTGGACAGAATAATTGTGTTTCTTTTGTCCGTATGCAACATTTGCTACAAGTTTAAGATACTCTTTTTTGTGTGTTTTGTCATTTGGATCTTTTGGGATTCATAACTGAGTCTTAACAGGAAGGGTTAGAAACTAAAACAAGTTTGTTTTTTTAATGTACAGTGTTAACGCTTGCTAGGGATTAAGGTTCAGTTCACTGGCCTGAAAATTCAGCCTTTTGAAATTCTACTTTTCGGAGAGTTTGAATGACTAGGAAACCCCAAAATGGCTTTGGCTACTTTAGAAAATCTTGTTTACTCCAGCTGTTAATTATGTATGCTTCAGCCTTTGGGAATGATAAATGGCAGCATAGTATGAATAGCATTTTATGATAGGTTTATGGTAATTCTTTCAAGAATTTTTTATAAATCCAATAGTGGTTAATATGGTATTGGTATCCCATCTAACATCCTTATGCCCTACTAAACTATGAATACTTAGAATAAAGTACAAGTTGAATATATCTTTCCTGTCATTTTCCATTTAGTATAGAATTTATATTATTTTTCATAATTTAATGTTTAGAATATTTGTTGTCCAGACCCAAATATTAATCTTTCTTGTTGATTTCTACTGTATTATATTTCAAGTTTAATCACCATGACATCCACATGATTAAAATTTCCCTTAATGATCTCTTTCTCAGATATTGGCTCACCTGATAATTACCCAGATGCTATCTTTCTTTTGTGGTTTCACATTTTGATTATGGTAATGATACATACATACTATTTAAGTTTCTAGTGGTAAATCTTACCTAAGTAAAATTGTAAATTAGGTGAAACTAGATATCCATTTTTTTTTTTTTTACTACATTGACCTCAGATTTTTAGAATATTGATTTTGTGAAATAATTCTGTATTAGGCTTGCCTCTGGTTAGCATTAATCTTTCATTCTAGTGCATATATAGTTTAAAAACTAAACTGAAATTTTACATGTTATAATAACTGTAAAGTCTAATAATATTACTTACTTAATTCAACTGAAGATACTGTTAACAAATTAGAACATAATACTGTTTGATTTATAATAAGGTTAACTTATAAATGTATTGTGACTTATAAATATATACCTTTTTCCTCTTAAATTACGTGTGTAAGTTATAACTATGAACCAGTTTCCTAATACTAGTGAATTGGTTAAATAAAAATAACATTTTTTTTTTGGAAGTGCAACTGACAGCTATTTTAAATGGTTAGCTCAGATGATTCTTGATGCTTCTATAATACTTTCTATATTTTTCAGTCATAGCACTTAGCATGTCACTTTTAACATTTGGTTTATGTATTTGTCATCTCCAGTGGACTAGGAGTTTCTTGAGGATAAAAACTGTCTTTACCACTCTTATTTTCACAGTGGTTTGCACTGTGCTGATGCATGAGTGCTCAGTGTTTGAACTAATGGACATATTTAAGTGACTTTAAATATAATTAATTTCAAAGGACAGTATAAAACTTCAAGATTGTTCAGCTATATGTGAGGAGGAAGAAGAGGAAGATGAAGGAGAAGCTGCAGATATGGAAGGTATTTGTGTTCTAGATTTGCTTTAATCACACTAGGACATTGATTTTGGAGTACTTGTAATTGAAGTGGACAAGGATTCAACTCCAATGAGTACTAGATTTTAACATTTAACAGCCAAGGGAGTATTTTGTTTAAACTTAATTAGTGCAGAACTTACCTTGGTCTTGGACTCTTCTACCTTACCTAGAGCATAGCCTTGATAGCATTATTTCTAGTGGGATACATCTTAGAATAAATTTTTAATGCTGGGCATAGCTCTAATTCTTTTCTTTTTTAATGTTTATTTTAGAGAGAGAGAGTGTGCCCGCATGTGTGGGCACACATTTGAGCAGGGGAGGGGCAGAGAGAGAGGGAGACAGAGAATCCCAAGCAGTCTGCATGTTGTCAGTGCAGAGTCGGATGCAGAGCTCAGACTCACAAACTGGGAGATCATGACCTGAGCCAAAATCAGGAGTTGGATGCTTAACCCACTAAGCCACCCAGGTGCCCCCTTAAAAGCTAATTCGTAAAAACTATTTCAGAGCAGAGCAAAGTTTGCCATGTCTTATGTATTTTCTTTTTTTCATTTAACCAAGTACATAGAATTTATGGCAAGAATAGAAATGTTCCATAGCATGCACAAGTGGAAGATGGTGCCAAGGAGAGTTGAGGCACTATAATAGCAAGTGGTGTTTGCTCATGAGGACATGACGCATAGCTGAATTGCCAGAAGTCTTGACTCAAAGTACTTTTCAGTTTCATTTTCTAAATTAATTTTGAGTCTTCATGAAACCTAGCTGTATATCTGTTCATGAATTCTAGTAAGAGTTTTGCCCTTATTTTTTGTGGTAAACTCCCATTCTTGGAAGAAATCCAGATGCGTTACTTGTAACCAGAATTGCTCACAGCAACTTCACATACCATCCCAGTGATCAACTTCCATATCTAAACCTCCAGTCCAGATCTCCTGAACTTGAGAGATACTTATGTAATTTCCTTTGCACCTGGATGTCTCATAATTGTCGGAACCACCTTCTTGAACAAATACTTTTTGTATTCCATCTGTCTGAATGATGTACATTTATCCAAGCTGGGGTGGAGGGTAGAAAGAATTCTGTGAGTAAAGCACTGTTTTTAGAGTACAAGTTGTTGACTTCCTTAAATATCTGACAGCCTTTTAGTGTATTTGTTACATTTCCCTTGGATAGAGCTGAAGAAAAAAATTGCTGTGTACAGAATTTTGCTTAAAAAACTGTGTTGATGGTATAGCAGGTAATATAACAGGAAATTTTCATTCATCATTCAACAAATATTTATTGGGCAATATAGTATCTATGGTAGCAGGTACTATTCTTGGTGCTAGAGATAAAGCAGTAGACATCTTATGGAGCTTATATTCTAGGTATGGGAGACAAACAACAACAACAACAAAAACCAATAGATAAGGAATATACTTTATTAGGTGGTTATAAATATTAGCAAAATAGAGGAGGAGGAAGGAACAGGGAGTCTTAGGCAGGGATGACTGTTACTTAAAATAGGTTGGTCAAGAAAAATCTCATTTGAGAACATGAGTTTTAAGTAAAGCCTGGCAGGAGGTGAGTGAGCAAGCTATTTGGATGTCTGAGGAAGAATGCAAAGGCCTTGAGGTTAGGAACTTGTGTGGCTTATGTAAAATACTGTGAGCAGGGGCGTCTAGCTGGCTCAGTCAGTAGGGCATGTGACTCTTGATCTCAAGGTCAGGAGTTCAAGCCCCACATTGGTATAGAACTTCCTTTAAAAAAAAAAAAAAAATCCTGTGTCCAGAGACAAGCAAGGGCAGAGAAGTAAGGCATGGAGTCAGTGAGGTAACCTTGGGACTGGATCATATAGGGCCTGGCTTCAACTCAGTGAGATGAGAAGCCAGTGGAGGGTTTTACCAACTTGAAGAGCTACTTAGAATGAGATTTAACATTTTAACAGAATCACTGTAATTGCTGTATTGAGAACAGATTGAAGAGGGTTAGGGACAATAGTTAGGAGGCTGTTTGGATAATCTAGGCAAGGTGGACATATTTTGAGGGTATTGTCAAAGGGATTTGTTGCTGAGTAGGAAGTGGCATGGGAGAGGCAGAGTAGCCAAGGATTTTTGGCCTGAGTGTCTGGCAAGGTGTCCTCAATGACACCTTGATGAGGAAAATTATAGGACCGAATAGCTCTGGAGGAGGAGTTTAGTAGGAGTTCAGTTTTAGGTGTGTGCTGTTTGCCATGTACATTAGTCATTCTATTGGAGCCATAAGTAAACAGGTATTGTGAGCAGGGGTAAATTTGCTCATCAATAACATTTAAAGCCCTTCAGACTAGATAAAATCATCAAGGAAGTAAGGGTGGATAGAGAAAAGACAAATCCAAAAACAGCCCTTGGTTACTATAGAGTTTAAAAAAAAAGAAAGAAAGAAGAAACAAAAAAAAGTTGAGATGAAGAACCACAAGCATAGAAATTAGTAAAGGAGAAGCCACTGAAGTGAGAGGCAAAGCCAAGGAAAGTGTTCCAGGAAGGTGGGAATAAATCATCCAGATGGTCCTGCGAGGTCAGTTAAGATGAAAACTGGGAATTTACCCCTGGATTCAGCAAAGAGGAAGTCACTGATGATTTTAATGAGCACACTTTATGCGATTATATAAACAGCCTTCGTTATACAGTGGAGTCACTAAGGGTTCTATAGTATTGTGCCATTTGTTTTTGCTAATCGACAGTAGCGGGGACCAAGCCTTGGCATGCTAACATTCCCTGGCTTTGTCAGGTAAAGTGTCTGCTGCTTTGAAAGGGTGGAGTTAGCCCACTCGTACCTATACGAGATCTTCAGTTAAAAACAAAAGCGGGTGCCTGGGTGGCTCAGTCGGATAAGCATTCAACTCTTGGATTCGGCTTAGGTCTTGAGCTCATGGTTTTGTGAGTTTAAGCCTGTGTCAGGCTTTGTGCTGACAGTGCCAGAGCCTGCTTGGGATTCTCTCTACCCCCTCTCTTTCTACCCCTCCCCTGCTCATGCTGTTTCTGTCTCAAATATATAAGCTTAAAGTCAATAAATAAGTACATTAAAAACCCAGGATTTGAATGATACTCTGAAGTAATATATAATTTGGTTTAGGAAATCTTCTTCTACTTGATTAATCTTTTGTTGCTTTTTATAACAGAATATGAAGAGAGTGGATTGTTGGAAACAGATGAGGTTTGTAGATTGATTTTTTCAGTTAACTTTTACTGAATAAACTTGTGGATTAATAGTCCTACTAAGTATCTTGATCTTTCCAGTAAACTTTTATTTGTGTGTTTACATTGGTTGTAGCATATGACATTTTAGCTTTGACTTTTAAGTTTTATTTGTTTTTGGAAAAGAATACAAGGTGGGAAAAGTACCTTTTCTAAATTGTCACATTCATACTAATTTTAATGGGTATAAATTTTTCTCTGTTATTGTCAGGCTACCCTAGACACAAGGAAAATAGTAGAAGCTTGTAAAGCTAAAACTGATGCTGGAGGTGAAGATGCTATTTTACAAACACGAACTTACGACCTTTATATCACTTATGATAAATATTACCAGACACCACGGCTATGGTTGTTCGGCTATGATGAGGTACAAACAGATATTTAAAATTTTTGGATTTCATTCCTTTGTCAGTAGGTCTGTGGGTATATACTATGGTCTTTTAAATTTTAGAAATCATTTGTTTCATAATTTCATGATTAATATTGAACTTGATTCTTGTTTTAAAGAAACTATGAATTATTCAGTGTGACCATAACACTACTAAGAATTAAACAGAAATAACCTAGTTCCTGTTTATTGCTTGGTCCCTGAGGTTATACCTTCAAAATATAAGAGAAATTGAACTTAGTTTGTTGTATTAAATTTTTTGGGTATTACATTCATTGCATGTATAAGGCATTTACAAAATAATCATGTTGCATGTGTTTTTTTTCCTTAAGTTGGATAACCTTTTTTCTTTTTTAACTTATTTACTTACTTAAATTAAGGGGTAACTGAAATAAAAAACTTGTTTTAACATGTCATTCTTATGACTATAAATGGGAAATTAAAAAGTAAAACAAGATAGGCCCAAAAGATGAGTTTTATAACTCATAAAATGTTTGGCAGCTATGAACTTGCTTTTTTGTGGGATCTTTACTGCATTGGGTGGTGGCTGAAGTCATATAACCTTGGTGTTACCCCTTCCTCCTCCCTTCCCTGGTGTGAATAAATTGTAAACTCTCCCCCCAAATAGTCGTGATTCTAAATAAATAGTCTGGAATTCTGTATTGCAAGTGATATGGGAGGGAGGGATATATCTATTTTAAACATTGAAGTTTAGGCCTGAAATTTTGTAAGTGTTTTTGTTTCTTGAGAGAGAGCGTTAAGCGAGGGAGGGACAGAGGATCTGAAACAGGCTCTGCGCTGACAGCAGCAAGCTCAAAGTGGGGCTCGAACTCACGAACCACACGAGATCATGACCTGAGCCGAAGTCGGATGTTCAACCAACTGAGCAACCCAGGTACCCCAGGCCTGAAAGTTTTTAAACATTGGTTTCAAAACACTTTTTATCATTTCAGCAAAGGCAACCTTTAACCGTTGAACACATGTATGAAGACATCAGTCAAGATCATGTGAAGAAAACAGTGACCATTGAAAATCACCCTCATCTCCCACCTCCTCCTATGTGTTCAGTTCACCCATGCAGGTGTGTGTGTGTTGTGTACTTTATGTATTTATTAGTTGGGAGTCTGTAAACAAAGTGTCCTAACAGAAAAGTTTAATAAGCAAGTACAATTCTCTTTTGTCTTTTTAGGAATGTTCTTGTGTTTAAATATATAAGAAAAAGGAAAAAGACACCAAAATAAGTTTAATTCATTAAGAGTATTTTTTGTTCTCTTTGTGGGTTTAGCTATAGTATAGATCTTTGTGGCTTTACTGTTTTTAGCTCCAAGAATAGTTTAGAAGATGCTTTTTAGATTAAAAACTACTCCTCACTTAGACATGGTTTGTCCTATTGTGATGAATCTTACAATGAATGTGGAGTATAAAGTAATCCTTGTGTTTTTCTGTGTAACCTATTTATCTCCTTTTATTGGTTAATGAAGGGAGATGTATGCAGAGTTCCTATTTTCCTTTACTCTCCAGTTAAGAGATTTTTAGCCCTGCTAAACCAAGTGTGTTTTATAATTTGGGATTTTCTTTGTGTCATTGTGTTTTCTTAGGGCCGAGAAAGTGAAGCCGGCTCTATATGCATAATTTATTCTGTTATTTCTAATGGGTAACTCTTATAAATCACTGAGAAATTCTGGTAACTATTTTTCAGATGAAAACTTTGGTTTTCCATTGACTATTTAGATGCAACATTCTAGTTTTTAAAAATTCTTAATATTTTCTTCTTATTTTTTGCAGTCTCTTCTCAGACTTTTTCCAATGGAAAGCCTAGTTCATTTTTCCAGTTTATTTATGTCAAGAGTTGTTAGTATTGCTAGCTGAAAAATAATTCAAGAGTCCTTAGGTTTTAGTTTTGAATTATCTAAAAGGTTTTCATTTTATTCTGTTGGCTCCTCTGATGGTTTGAGGTTTTAGGATGATGCTTATCAAGCAGAGACATGTCTCTTTCTTAGCTGTGTTAGAAAAGAGATAAGTAATTTAACTGGTAATTAATGTTCAACATTTTAATAAATGACTATATTCAGTGTAATGTAAGTTGGGCAAAAAAGTTGGGGGCCTATAAGGTAAGATTTCAAGTACATTTTGGGCATGGCCATGGGCCACCTCAGATTATGTTTTTGGATTCTCAGAACTCTGAGAATCTTTTTTTTTTAATGATTTTTTTAAAAGTTTTTTTATTTTGAGAGAGTGAGAGAAAGAGTGAGCCCAAGAGAGCAGGGGCTTATTTTAGCTTATTCTCAGTTAAATATTTGAGCAGTTGAAATCCCAGCATTGTAAATATGTCTTTGGTTTTTTTTTATTAGCTGTTACCATGTAGCTTTTTTGAATTTGCTTGGTATGCTTCTTATTTCTTAGAGCACACAGCCTTTGTGCCCTGGCATGATTTTCCTTTCTATGGTTTTCTGCTGCACTACCCCTCAGACTTCTTCAGCCCCCATTGTAGGACAGCTAACTGGTGCCATTGTGTGTGTAACTACCATAGCTTTTAAAATTTAGCCTGGGCTCCAGTCAAATCGTCTACATGACTCAACAAACTGATATGTTGGGGAGTAGAAAGGAGAATATTTTATCATATGACTATTACGTTAAAATTAATTCACTGACAGTAATAAAGTAGATTACTTCATAGATCAGAAATTGCTTTTCCTATTTTGATCTAATTGCTAATAAGACTTATTTATTCTTTTGCTTTTAGGCATGCTGAGGTGATGAAGAAAATCATTGAGACTGTTGCAGAAGGTGGGGGAGAACTTGGTGTTCATATGTATCCTTACCTGCGTATGTCATTAGTGGCACATTGACTCCTAGGATTTTTTTTCTCTTTGAGACATGCAGTATAATGGTAATGGCACAGTACCTATAACTTGTTTTAGCCCCTCATATCTGGAAGTCTTAATGGGAGTCTTTATTTAGAAAATGCCATCTTGTGGTAGTTATGCTTTGTTCAGGTGATTAGCACATGTCCCTTTGTGCACCTGTCAACTTTGCCCTAAGACAGAACCTCAGGTCAGTATGTGTTTTTTAGGCAGCAGCTTGCCAATTGCTTTTGCTTGTTGAAGGGGCAATGGCTAAGAGGATATGAGTATATAACCATTGCTCTGCATGGAAAAGAAACTCATTGGGCATAATTTATTGGTGAAAGAAGAGTGACCTACTAATTTAGAAGATAACACATGAATATCGTTTCCCTAAGTATGTTTCCAATGTAACTATTATAAAAAAAATGTGCTTCTCATCAGGTAAAAGTTAGGTTGTGTCATTCTGAGGTCTCTGAAACAAAGAATTCAGCTTAACCAATAGGCTAATAAAAAGTAAAGCACACAAAGTATATTGCATATATTCTTAAAATATAGTATCTTTTTATTTTAAAAGCAGCTTTTTTATATCTTACTATGGTTTTCCTACTTCGTTCTCTCGGGTTGACAAGAAGAATAAACTAAGTAAACTGCTGGGTCCTGAAATACATGTACCCATAGCATGGGTCATCAAAAGCAGCTAAAGTCAATGAGGTAGATGCCAAATAGTTTGAATCAGCTTGGTGCTAGATTGATCTAACACTTGATGGTTCATGCCACTCAGTGTTGTTAGATGTAGACTCTGAGGGGTCACCCGTCTTGGAGCTATAAGTCACCTAAGAATTGTTAACAAAGTGTGTCCCTCAGAGGAACACTGGGCTTATTTGATATGGATATTGAAACAAACCAAGAACCTTTGGTCCAAACCAGACTGACTCTTGAAACCCTATTACACATAACTTTAGCATGCATCTCTGTGTTGGAGACTGAGTAGCAACTTGTAAGACTCGGTGTTTAATAATTGAGTCATCAGTTCCCCCAATAAAAATTAAGGTCTTAATATTTTCAAGTGCAGTACAACACAAGAAAAAAATTTCAGGATTTTATTAAAGACAGTCCAGTGTAGCAGATTCTATGGCAAGTATATACACTAACTAGAATCTGTCCTTTTGGAGGGATTCCACTTAATTATTTTTTTCTCATTTGGTTCAGTTCTTTTATATTTTTTACACTATCTTATTTTCTAACATACTCTAGCAAACTAATAGGCAGTAAAGGAACCATTTCCCACTCATTTAAACATGAACGACCTTGTTCTTTTATATCAAAAAGTGGGTTCATGTGAACTCATTAGGAGGTTTCACATGTAAATATTAAATGGGAATAGGTCGAGTAGTCTTAAATTTACAGAGAACCTCATATTGAATAGACACAAACTTGCATGAGTTTTTTTTTTCATATAGTTAAGATTTTGTCTTTTTTTTTTTCTGAGAAATTGCTTAATAAGAGTAATTACAGTCTTAGCTTAAGTCTTAGCACTATTTACCAATCTATTTTCCTTAGCTAAAGACCTTTAGGTATCTTCTAATTTTCTTGAAGTTCGTACAAGCTGTCATTCCAACAATAGAATATGACTACACAAGACACTTCACAATGTAATGAAGAGAGCATAGAATTTATCCTAATTACTGGTTCTGATTTTTAAAGAATTAACCCATAGATGTGACCATTGACCATATATACCAATATGTACAATTTCTCTAATAAAGGGACTTATATGTTTATGCATTAAATAAAAAAAAGTTCCACTACCAGCCTTATTTGTTTAATAAAAATGAGTGTAAAGAGACTGTTTTTCTTGCTTCTTATCAAAAGGTTATAGTAGTATTTTCTTTAAATAAGAACTGTGGAAATGGGGGTATCTGGGTGGCTCAGTTGGTTAAGCATCTGATTCTCAATGTCAGCTCAGGTCATGAGATATTTGTATGCACGCTCACTTGCTCTCTTTCTCTCTCTGTCTCTGTCATTCTCAAACATTAAAAAAAAAAGAACTCTGGAAATTGCATGGTAGAGTATTAGAATGTAAAGGGATCTCTTGGTTGTATCACATCAGCATATAGATCTGGGTGTAGAAGTTCAGACAGGTCAAATGCTTTCTGCTGTGGGACAGTCAAGGAGTGAGACCAGAATGCACATTAGGATATTCTCTTTATACTTTGCCTTTTGGCTCTGTTCTTTCCATTCTGACATAATGGAATGGCTAACCTTGTCTCTAAGGAAACTTGGGGTTTTTTTTCTCATTCAAAAACTCTCTCCTTACTTTCAGTGCCCCTTTACTTTTTCCTTTTTCCAATTGTAGTACAGTTCTTTTTATTGCAAGGACATCTCCATAATAAAGTTAATGACTTGGTAGAGTTAAGATGCTGTCTGATATGGTGTAATATGGAGATACAAACTTGAGCATCATCTTCTAACATACTTCAGATATCCTGCCTTGTTCGTAAAGCCAGCCAGCTTTTTTCCTTTCTTAATTTAATCTTCCAAACTGATTTTACTGAAATGTTCTAGTTTTGAATACCTTTAATCTAAATGATGTCCATTCTTAGATATTATCACATAGTCAACATGTTTTCCGAGTTAAGTCTTATCACTAGTACAGGTAACCTCAAATCTTTTCAAGTCAGCAGTCATATTTATCTCAGTCACCACTAAGTGGCATAAGCTATTTTGTTGCTCATACCTTTTTAGTTTCAGAAATTTTTTCCAATTGAAATCTTTGTATAGACCCATAATGCAAACAAAATGGATGTGTTAATGGTAAGAATGTGGTTTTGAACTCATGAATTTTATGAGAAATTGATGAAATTCAGATTATGGATGACAGTCTTAAAGCCTTTGCATCTAAGTTTTATATTAGCTTCATGGTATTTTTAAACATCTGATTTGTGTAAATAGTAGCAAATGGCAGTAGTTTTTCCTTTATTTTCTAACTCTATTTTGAAATACTTTTATGTTTACAGAAGCATTACAAGTCCTGTATACCCTTCACCTGGCTTCCTCTATTGTTAATATCTTATGTAACCATGATGTTTATCAAAATTAAGAAATTAACATTGATGCCATACTATTAACTGCAGATTTTACTCAAATTCCCCCAAGTTTTTCTCCTTAATGTCTTTTCCAGAATCCAATCCAGGATACTACATTGTTTTAGTTGTCGTGTCTTAGTGTCTTCCAATCTGTGACTGTTTCTTTGTCTTTCATAATCCTGATAGTTTGAAGAGTAATGGTCAGAAATTTTGTACGATGCCCCTCAATTTGGATTTATCTGATGTTTTCTCATGGTGAGACTGAGGTTAAAAATTTTGGGAAAGAGGGGCGCCTGGGTGTCTCAGTCGGTTAAGCGTCCGACTTCGGCTCAGGTCGTGATCTCACAGTTTGTGGGTTCACCCCCATGTCAGGCTTTGTGCTGACAGCTAGCTCAGAGCCTGAAGCCTGCTTCAGATTCTGTCTCCCTCTCTTTCTGATCCTCCCGTGCTCATGCTGTCTCTATCTCTCTCAAAAATAAATAAAACATTAAAGCAATTTTTTTTTTTCATTTTGGGAAAGAATACCACAGAGCTGGTGTGTCCTTCTCTTTGCATTGTGTTAGGAAGCAGTTGGTTAAGGTGGTGTCTGCTAGGTTTCTTTTTTTTTTTTAATGTTTATTATTTATTTTTTGAGAGAAAGCACAAGCAGGGGAGGGGCAGAGAGAGAGGGAGACACAGAATCTGATGCAGGTTCCAGGCTCCAAACTGTCAGCACAGAGCCCGACGTGGGACTCAAACTCACAAATTGAGATCATGACCTGAGCTGAAGTCAGACAGGGTTTCTTATTTTTAAATTCCAATTGTTTATTGCTCGTAATAGGAGTACAACAGACTTACATATACTGATGTTGTGTTCTGTATCCTTGCTAAATTCCTTTTTAATTCCTATTGTTTGTTGCAGGTTCTATGGATTTTCTATATAGACAATCATATCATCTGCATATATAGATAATTTTACTTTTTTGTTTCCAATCTATGTGTCTTACATTTTTTTACCTAATTGAACAGTATAATGTTGATTAGGAGTAATGTGAGTGGACATCCTTACCTGTTCTTGATCTTTGGGAGAAAGCACTCAGTTTCTCACCATTAAGTAGGGTGTTATCGTAGCTTCTTGTATTATGCCTTTACTAGGTTAAGAAATCTCCTTCTCTCCCTGTTCGCTGAATTTTTGTTATAAATGTTAGATTTGGTCATATTTGTCTTCTGTATCTATTGAAACAGTCATATAGTGTTTTGTATTATGCCTGTAAAGAAGGATTACATTGATTGAGACAGCCTTGCATTCCTCAGATGAACCACATATTATTTTTACATACAGCTGGATTCAGTTTGCTGAAATTTTACATCTGTGTTCATGAGGGATATTGCCAGTGGTTTTCTTCTAATGTCTTCAATTTTGATTTTGGTTTTACAGTAATGTTAGCCCCATAATATGAGTTGGGAAGTGTTCCTTCTCTATTTTCTTAAAGATACTGTATAGAATTAGAATTTTCCTATGAAATCACCTGGGCCTGGAGATTTTTTGAGAAGTTTTAAATACAAATTCAGTTACTTTCTTTATGATGTAACTATTCTTGAGTTTGGTAATTTGTACTTTTTGGAGGGATTTTGTTCTATAGTAGAGATAGATGGGAACAGTCTTGGTGGAGTTTCTGCCCCTCACGCGTAGCTGGTGTTGCCCTACCCTAGGTCTGCACCACAGTGGATCCTTCTTAAGCCTCCTTCCCGTCTTCTCTGTGAGTGCCATGTGGAGTCCACGGAAGAAGAGCCTGTAAGAGAATGTGGACGCCCTTCCCTCCCCCTATGTGTTTGGCCCCAAAGGTTTCACAGTATTCTGCATTCTGAGTCTACCTCCACCTGCTTCCCAGCCATACCAGTTTACTCCATCTGCTGGGCTTGTGCCACCCTCTTTCTTGAGGAGAAGGTTTTGGGCCACTTGTTTCCTCTGCAACCTCAGGTCTCCTACAGGTTCAGGTAAAGTCTTAAATTTGAAGCTAGTTTTGTTCTTTTTTTTGCCACAAGGACAGAAGAAATACTTTTTCCAGGTCTCTGCATCTTTAGGCAGAGGTCTTTATGTTTTTTACAACATCAATTTCTGGGGCACCCAGGCAGGTCTTTTGGTTAAGTGTCTGACTCTTGATTTCGGCTCAGGTCATGATCTAACGATTCCATGAGATCGAACCCCATGTGGGGCTCTGCACTGAGCATGAAGCCTGCTTAGGATTCTCTTCCTCTTTCTCTGCCCTTCCTCCGCTCATGCGTGCCATCTCTCTCTCTCAAACTTTAAAACACCAATTTCAAAATATACTCCTCAGCTAAGCCAAATGGTGAAAGAACATTTATTCTGACCTCTGCACATAAATGATTTGCCCTGGAAATACATGATAATGTGATAATGACTTGAGAGCTCCTAAAGCACTCTGTGAAACTCCCTTATCTAAACAATACATAATTTATTTTTAGGATACAGACATCTATTTGAAGCCAGGAGGGACAACCAAGCAACTTAAGCCTAGATTTTCCTAAAATACTAGGTAAGAATAACAGGCTTGTTAGAAGGAACTCTTTTATACGCACATGAGCTCTAGTAAGTTGATTTATAGATAAAGCTTATTCCTTTATAAGCTGCAGAATGGAAAATGCTTATAATTGATGCTTTCCACTTGTAAACAGAGATTTGAAGGAGCATATTCTTGCAGTAAAAAGTTGTATATGCCTGAATTGAGGTAAACTTGTCCTGAAGAGAGTATGAAGTAGGCCAAGATAGCCATGAAGGGTAAAATAAAAAACTTTCTAGAAGAAAATGTAGGAAATACCTGTGACCTAGGATATAGAAGTCTTCTTAAATACCAATCCTTCCCCCTACCCAGCATGAATCATAATTCAGAAAATAGATGAATTTTACCATATCACAATTATGAATTTATTTTAAAAGACAATACAGACAAATTTAATAGACAAATGATAGTTTGGGAAAGGATATATATAAAGTCTAACACTGACAAGGGACTCATCTCTTTAGACTATCCAAGGAAGTCCTACAGATCAACAACAAAGAACAATCAGGGTATCAGTTCATTGAATAACAAATTGCCCCAAAATGTAGTGGCTTAAAACAATAATAAGCACTTACTATTTCACAGTCTCTAGGTCAGGAATTTGGGAGTGGCTTAGCTGTGTTTCTGGGTCAAGGTCTTAGTGATGTTGCAGTTGGCATGTTAGCTCTGGGTTGTGGGTGCTTGAAGGTTTTATTGGACCTGGAAGTTCTACTTCTAAGATGACTCACTTGGCAGATGACCAGCAGGTTGGTGATGGCTAGTGGTTATTTCTCATCTTGTGGACCTCTCCATCAGGTTCCTTGAGTGTCCTCAGGACATGACAGTGGGCTTTTCCAAGAGCAAGTCCTAAGAGTACGGCAGAATCCACAAGATACTTTATGACCTAGTCTGAGAATTCACACATTGCAGTTTCCTTAGTAACCAACTGGCTACACAGATAAACCTATACAGTGTGGAAGGAAACTATAAAGAAGTGAATGCCACAAGGCAAGGATGATTGTGGGCCACCTTATAGACTAAGTCCACGGCCAGGAATTCTAATTTTTTTTTAAAAAGATGAAATATGAATAGGCGATTTATAGAAGAAAAACTCAAAAAGCTAAGATGTGTGTTAAGACACGCAAACTTGGGGTACTTGGATGACTCAGTTAAGTGTCTGACTGTTGATTTTTCCTCAGGTCTTGATCTCACAGCTCCTGAGTTCGGGCCCCACATTGGGCTCTTCCATGGCATGGAACCTGCTTGGGATTCTCTCTCTTTCCACCAATTCCCCTTTTCAAAAATAAACAAACATTAATAAAAAATAAAAAGATACTCAAGCGTACCAGAAAGATGTTGAAACAAGTTGATGCTTGTTTATATCTGTTCAGTCAGCAAACATTTTGTTGGATAATGGCAGGCATTCAAAGACATGTGAAGATATTGGAGTGTATAATCCAAAGGAATGGATGCAGAAGACTTTATAAGGATGTATTAAACAAACTCAGTTTTTGCACCTGTGTTTCTCCTTTACTATTTGTGTAGGACATTTTACTTAGTCACCAAATGTGTGGAGGTTTTTCCCCACATCAAGCAATTTTCTGACATCAGTTGGATGTCCTGTAATTCAGCTCAAATCTCACTACCAGGAAATAGTATCAGTCCCAAAGGTTAAGGGCTCAGTCCCACAAGACTGTATCCACCCTAGTTTAGATCCCAGTTCCAAGTAATAGGGCCCCAGGTTACTCACAGCTTAGTCCAATTTGGCTACAAGTTACAGGTTCCCACAGTGCCCTTCTCGGTCTCGATTAATTTGCTAGAGTGGCTCACAGAACTCAGAGAAACACTTATGTTTCACTAGTTTATTAAAAGATACGATAAAGGATACAGATGAACAGCCAGATGAAGAGATACATAGCGTGAGGTCTGGGAGGGTCCTGGGTGCAGGAGCTTCTGTCCCTGTGGAATTGGGGTGCTTCACTCTCCCAGTGTGGCTGTGTTTGGTCAATTGGAAGCTCTCTGAACTCTGTACTATTGAGATTTTTATGAAGACTTTCTCACCTAGGCATAATCAGTCATTAACTATTTCTCACCCCTCTCCCCTCTCTGGAGGATGAAGGGTGGGACTGAAAATTCCAAGCTTCTAATCATGGCTTGGTCTTTCTGGTTACCAGCAGCCAACCAAGAACCTACCCAGAATCACCTCAATAAGAACAAAAGATGCGCTTAGTGTTCTTATCACTTAGGAATTTCTAAGAGGTTTAGGAGCCTCGTGTTCAGAGCTGAGGGCAAGGACCAACATATATATTTACTATTATTTTACAGGGAACAGATAGGAAGAAGCCATCGCTGTATTTGTGATATCAGGAGGTGAAAGCAATCTGGCTATTTTCATTGGTAGGGTTACCGGGGACTACATGGCCATTAGAAACAATAGATAAACATGACACAACATGGATAGATCTTAAACACAGTTTTGAATTAAAAAAAAAAAAAGTCCCAGTTATTTCCCTTGCAGTTTCCTCTGATTTCCATTTTGATTCGGCTGTTAGACATTACAAGCTTAACATGTCTAAGCCAAACCTCCCAGTTGTGTATCCACTGCCAAACACCAACTACCACAACTGAGCTGCTAAGAACCCATTCTCTCCTTCCAGTTTTCCCCATTTCAATTAATGTCATTACTACCACTCCTTTTGCTGAGCCCAAAATCTTAGGAATCATCTTTGATTTCTCATTCTGTTCACCCCTGCACTAGGAACACATATGAGGCCTTAGTAACAAGTCCTGTCCTCTCTACCTCCATAGTACATCCGGGGGCCTGGGATTCTGCATATCGAACCAGCAATTCACATGATCCTGATGCAGAAGATTCATGGATCACACATTGAGAAGCCCTAAGAAACACTCTCTCCTGATCTTGATTGAGGAGTAACCTTTTCCATTTTGAAGAATTTGGGGGCTTCCTAAGAGGGAAAACTTAGAAGATACTCATTTGGACTTTTTAGAATAAAGATCATTTTCTTGATTCCATTGTTAGTGAATAAACAGGTCTCAAATGAAGATACTTTTCCAGGTTTATTTCCAATACAGTTGATAGTATGAAAGTGTTGTATTTAGTGAACAAGAGGTAACTAAGAGCTGGTCTCTTGGGCCAGTATTGAATTCCCAGTTCCCTTACTTTCGTTGTGCAAACTTAGTTTACTCGCCTTTGAACCTCCAGGTTCTTTGCCTACAAAATGAGAATAGCATTTTCTAGCCATAAGTTATTAAGAGGATTGAATGAGATAGTGCATGTAAAGCACTTAGCACAGTGTTTGACCATTAAGGTTGCTGCTAGTGTGATAATGAGCAACTCTTGCAGCCTCCCTGGACCTAGTTTTGAGGTCGCAAGTATCACATACGTCCAGCAGAGGGCAGTAGAATAGCACAAGAATTAAGTAAGCATACTGGAGATGTCAGTTATTAAAAATCACTACCTCTCTCTCTCCTGATGTTTCTTGTAGTGATGGAGGAAGGAAATAGATGGAGGAATGTCCTTTATGTTTAAGATTCTCACTCATCCGTTTATTGAATAACAGTGATGGGTCCAGTTTATTTTGGCTATTAACCCTTTATCAAATACAGTTTGCAAATATTTTTGGTTTTGTTTTTGTAATTATTTACAGTTTTAATCTCATAACACTGTTCCTACCCTTCATATCTATCCTAAAATTAGGGAAATGGACTTATTATATTTGTCATATCAAAGTATAATTGATCAAATTATGTGTTTAATGTGTACAAAGTGATGATTTGATATATAAATAAATTGTAAAAGGGTTCTCACAATTAACACATCCATCACTTCACATATTTCCCTTTTGTGGGTGGGGGTAGGTGGGTGAGAACACTTAAAATCCATTCTCCTACCTAAATTTCCATTTATACAGTAAAGTATTGGCAACTATAGTCACCATACAATTCATTAGATCTTGATACCTTATTCATCTCATAACTGAAAGTTAATGTACCTTTCTTCCAACCCCTTCCTATTTCCTCCAGCCCATGATGACTACCATTCTACTCCTAGTTCTATGAGTTTGACTTTTTTTTTTAGGATTCCAAATATAAGTGGTGATGTGTGATATTTGTTTTCTTCTACCAGAGTCATCCATGTTATTGCAAATGACACAATTTTCTTTTTATTTATTTTTTAAATTTTCTTCCTTTTAAAGGCTGAATAATATTCTATTGTGTGTATATGGTGTGTGTGTGTGTGTTTGTGTGTGTGTGTGTGTCACATTGTCCTTATCCGTTATCCTTCGAAGGACAATTAGTCTGTTTCAATATCTTGGCTATCATATATAATGCTGCAATGACCATGGGAGTGTAGATATCTCCTTGAGATAATGATTTTATTTGCTTTAGAAATACATCCAGAAGTGAGATACCTGGTTCATATGGTAGTTCCATATTTTTATTTTACTTTTTTAATGTTATATTTATTTCTGAGAGAGAGAGAGAGAGACAGTGTGAGCAGGGGAGGGTCAGAGGGAGAGGGAAACACAGAATCTGAAACAGGCTTCATGCTCTGAGCTGTCAGCACAGAGCTCGACGTAGGGCTTGAACCCATGAACCGCGAGATCATGACCTGAGCCGAAGTTGGATGCTTAACCGACTGAGCCACCCAGGCGCCCCCATATTTTTAATTTCTTGAGGAAAGTCCATGTTGTTTTTCATACCACCTGTACCAGTTTACGTTCCCACCAAGAGTGTACCAAGTCCCTTTTCTCCACATCCTCACCAACATTTGTTGCCTCTTTTTGATAATAGCCATCCCTACAGATGTGAGGTGATATTTTATAAAAGTATGATTTGCATCTCCCTCATGATTAGTGATGTTGAGCATCTTTTCATGTACCTGTTAGCCATTTGGATGTCTTATTTGGAAAAAAAAAATATCTATTCAAGTCCTTTGACCATTTTTTAATTGAGTCATTTGGGGGTATTTTGCTATTGATTTGTAGGAGTTCCTTGTATAGTTTGGATATTAACCCTTTATAGGATATGTGGTTTGTAAATATTTTCTCCTACTCCATAGGTTGCCCTTTCATTTTGTTGATCGTTTCCTTTGCTGTACAGAAGTTTTTTAGTTTGATGTAGTCCCATTTGTTTATTTTTGCTTTTGTTGCCTTAGCTTTTGGTGTCAAATCCAAAAAAATCATTGCCAGACCAATGACAATAGTCTGCTATGTTTTCCTCAAGGAGTTTAATGGCTTTAGGTCTTATACTCAAGTCTTTAATACATGTTAGTTCATTTTTGTGTATGGTGTAAGGGATCCCAAATTTCATTCTTCTGCATGTGTACATCCAGTTTCCCAGGCATTATTTATTGAAGCAATTCTCCTTTCCACACTGTTTATTCTTGACACCTTTGTTGAAAATTAATTGCCCATGTATGTGTGGGTTTATTTCTGGGCTCTTGATTCTGTTACATTTGTTTGTATGTTTGATTTTATGTCAATACCATACTGTTTTGATTACTACAGTTTTACAATACAGTTTGGAAGCAGGCAGTGTGATACCTCTAGTTTGTTCTAGCTCAAGATTGCTTTGGCTGTTCAAGGTGTTTTGTGCTTCCATATGAATTTTAGGAATGATTTTTCTATTTCTGTGAAAAAAAATAGCATTGGAATTATGATAGGGATTCCATTGAATCTATGGATTGCTTTGAGTAGTATGGACATTTTAACAGTATTCTTTCGATCCATAAGCATGGAATATCTTTCCACATATTTGTATTATCTTCAGTTCCTTTCATCGATATTTTATAGTTTTTGTGGGAACAGATCTTTCACCCCCTTAGTTAAATGTATTCCTAAATACTTTATTGGTTTTGAATCTATTTTAATTGGGTTGTTTTATTAATTTCTTTTCTGCTTTGTTTTGTTTTATACTTATTTATTTTTGAGACAGAGAGAAACAGAGCACAAGTTGGGGAGGGGCAGAGAGAGAGGGAGACACAGAATCTGAAGCAGGCTCCAGGCTCCAAGCTGTCAGCACAGAGCCCGACGCCAGGCTCAGACTCACAAACTGTGAGATCATGACCTGAGCTGAAGTCGGACCCCCAACTGACTGAGACTCCCAGGCACCCCACATTCCTTTAATGTACTACTAAATTTGGTTTGTTAATATTTTGTTGAGGATTTTTATATTTATGTTCATCAGAGGTTTTGGCCTATAATTTTCCGGTACTGTCCTTGTCTGCCTTTGATACCATGATATTGTTGGTCTTGTAAAATGAATTTCCAAGTGTTTCCTCCTCCTTTTTTTGGGGGGGGAGAGAATTAGAAAAGGCTTGGTATTAATTCTTCTTTAAATGTTTGGTAGAATTCACCAGTGAGGCCAGATACTCCTTGACTCTTCTTTGTTGGGAGATGTTTTGTTACTGATTCAATTTCCTTATTTGTTATCAGTCTGTTCACATTTTCTGTTTTCAGGATTCAATCTTGATAAATTGTGTATCTCCAGTAATTTATCCATTTCTTCTAGTTTATCTAATATGTTGGCACATAATTGTTCATAGTAGTTTCCTATGATCCTTAGTATTTCTGTCTTATCAGCTGTATGTCTCCTTTCATTGTGATTTTGAGTCTTCCCTGTTTTTTTTCCCTAGTGTAAAGATTTTTCTATTTTGTTTAACCTCTTAGTTTCATTGATCTTTATTATTGTTTTTCTAGTCTCTCTTTTTTTTTCTGCTCTGATACTTGTTTTGCCTTCCTTCTGCCAATGTTGAGCCTAGTTTATTCTTTTTCTGGTTCTTTGAGGTGTAAAGTTACTATTTGTGATCTTCCTTTTTTATTATAGCCGTTTATCATTATAAACATCCATACTGCTGCTTTTCCTGTATCCCATAGGCTTTGTTTTCATTTTTGTCTTGAGATGATTTTCAATTTTCTTCTGATTTCCTTTTTGACTCAATAGTTGTTCAAGGGTTATTTAATTTTTCATGTATTCGTCAATATTCCTTTTCTCTTGCTTCTATTGAACTAGTTTCATTTGTCATCTGATGCATATGTGAGAGAAATCAGGAAAGGGCATTGTAGTAGTCTGCCCGCCATAACAAAATACCACAGACTGGGTGGCTTAAGCAACACAATTTAGTTTCTCACAGTTAATGATCAAGATACTGGCAAACTATGTTTCTGGTGAGGACTTTTTTCTTGGTTTGCAGATGGCTATCTTCTCTGTCTTCATATGGCCTTTCCTTTGCGATGTGCAGGGACAGTGAGAGAGAGAGGTTTCTTCTTATAAGGATGCCAGCTCTAACATAGTAAGGCCTCATTATTATTACTTCTCTTCACCTTTATTACCTCCTTACAGATGCTGTCTACAAATACAGTCGCATTGAGAGTTAGGGCTTTAACATACGAATTTGGAGAAAGGGGAGGGACACAGTTCAGTCCAGACAGACATTTTTTAGAGATGTGAATCACAATTCCTGAAGAAACAGATAATTTCTTCACAGAATAAGTGCTAGGGAAACACTGAATAAAGAGAAAAGTAATAGTGTCAGCCTGGGGTGTGGAAGGCTTTTGTAGGACAAGAGGCATTCACCTTCATTCATTTATTTACTTGGGAAAGAGTTGTTGGGCGTTTACTGTATGCCTAGGACTATGTTTGGCATTAGCATATAAGATGAACAGAATATGATAAATGCCACTGATGATCTCAAATTGACGGGCATGTGGAAATGTGCACATTCTCTGACCTGTGCAGGGTGCTGGTAGCCTGGAATCCTGAGTTGGTGAATCATGAATCCTGTTATGTAAACTGGCTCTGTGTTTCAGATAAAGGTTTTTGTTTTAGATTTCCTGTGGTTTTGATGATTTGCCATGATTAGAGATGACTGGAGATTAGCTCAGAATAGTTTTGCAGAAAATCTGGTTCCCTGAAGTCCTTTCTCCTGACCAGCCTTCCAGCCTCAAAACATAACAATACACTTTAAGATATTAGGAGGGGGGTAAAGGCTTCCAGGAGAGGAAAAAAGTTCTTTCCCACTTAGGCATGGAAGTGAGAATGGGCAGAATGATCATTTAATCAGGCCATTTTGGTTTCAACTAACATTTAAACACCATACAATCTAGCCTTTATAGGGCAGATTTAGTCCTCTTACTTTACAAGCAAGGGACTGGAAGCTCAGAGAAGTTAAAAGGCTTGCCAGTAGTCACAGTGCTAATAACAGAACTGGAAACAGCAACCTGTCTTGGTGTCAGTTCCTCTTAGACGACTCAGATATGTTGGTGTTTATATTTACCACGGTGTAAGTACAGAAATTGAAAGTAAGCTTTCAAAATTTTCACAGCCAGTTTGACATTGCCAAAACATCCAAGCGCTTAATCATTTTTTTTTTAGTGATTAACATATTGATTTCATTGAAGTATTGATTCCAACAAACTGAAAAGAAAAAAACTGGTCTTTGGTCACAGGCTGTGAAGTGCTGCTCTACCGTGTGCCATCTGTCGGGTAGTGAGTACGTGGCGAAATGGGTAGGTGGATGTCATCTACCCTGTGGGGCAGCGCGAGCCCTGGGAGACGCCAGCGTATGCTGCAGAATTTGCACCGGGTCTCTGCCCTCCTCTCCATTGATTCGTTCCGTCCTTCCCAAGTATCCGTCTCCCCCAAGAGCCTGTCACTGATTCCCTTCTTTTCTTCCTCTGCACTCCCTTGAGTTCTCGTTTACTCTCCCAGAGGTGCATTTTGGGCCTGTCTCAGAAAACTGTGTCCTGCCCCAGCCCTTCTCTGATTCCAGTTTCTCATTTCAATTGTCCTGCTTCTCCCACTCAACATACTTCAAGCTGAGAAGACACAAAATTCTCTCTCCCCTCCAACCATAGCTCCTACTGATCGTGTAGTTTCAGTTAACCCCGCCTGCTTCAAGTTTCTCAACTCCGTATCCAGTTATTCATCAAGAATCTATTTTGAGGGGCGCCTGGGTGGCTTAGTCGGTTGAGCGTCCGACTTTCGCTTAGGTCATGATCCCGCGGTTCGTGGGTTCGAGCCCCGCGTCGGGCTCTGTGCTGACTGCCAGCTCGGAGCCTGGAGCCTGTTTCAGTCTGTGACTCCCTCTCTCTCTGACCCTCCCCTGCTCATGCTGTCTCTCTCTCTCTCTCCTAGAAATAAATAAAAATATTTCTAAAAAAAATCTATTTTGAGATTTCATTCAAAATATTTCTGGCACCCCTTTCTTTGTTTCCATGCCCACTGCCACCATGGCAGCCCAGTCCTTTAATGACTGCCATGGCCTCCTCCCTGGTCCCTCTGCTTCTGCACGCCCTTCCTTTGAGCACATCCTTCGTGGACTCTTAAAATGCTTTTCAGTTGGTAGGAGTCTTATTCCATTTGAAAACGTTCAGTGACTCTCTATTATGAGATCAGTTCTAAGCTTTTACACCGATGATGAAGGCCTGTGCAGCTGCCTGCTCCCAAATCATCTTTCCAGCCTTGTCTCTCACCTCTTTATCGCATACCTACTCTCTAGACAGTTGCAATTTCCTACGGCAATTTAAGACAGTCCCTGGACTTCCCTATGCTGCATTTCTGTCCAAGCTATTTCCTTAGGCTAGCATGATTTCCCTCTCCTCTCTGCCCACTAGATGCCACTCGTCCTTTAACGACCAGCTCCGATCCTACTTTTCTCTCTCACCATTGTCAGAAGTGATATTTCTGCCTACCAAACTATAGAATTTTGATTGTGCCTGTATTGTGGCACTAATTTCATACTATTTGGCATTGTTGTTATTTGTATGCATGTAAAATCTTTCTAGATTGTCTGCCCCATGGGGACAGAATTGTATTTTATGCATGTGACTGATATGTTGAATAAACAAGTCACATGGATTATAATCAAGACATCACTTTATTATTTTTTTTAATCCTTCACCATTCCTTGAAACTTTATTCATAGGAATAATCCTTCCCTGACTCTGGGTAAAGGCGCCAGCAGGCCCATGAGTGTTCTGGTCTTCCTTGAGTAATAGATTGTCCTAGAATCATGTTTGCAAACACAGTCATGATTCAGCAGCACTGTGCTCAATCCACTCTAGAAGACAAACCCTTCAAATTGACATAAAGTTTTCCCTCTTGGTCTTGCTAGGATGAGCACCCTGCTTTCTGTTTTCTCCCTGCTCACTGCTTTCCTCACACTTGATAGATTTTAATAAAGTGCAGTTATCTATTTCAAGGCTCTATTGTCCCACCTTTGACCATTAGGATCCTTTTCAAGTTTTCTCCAAATCCTTTTGCTATAACCTAGTAGTCTTTCATAGCTTCCTTGCTATCTTTCTGATGAGATATTCTAGGTTTATTTTGTACGTTTCTTGCCCTACGCGCTGAATTAACTTTCTCCAACAGCCCCTGGTTTTTGTCTTTGTTTGCTGTTTTGTTTTTAAGTGGGAAATGTTATGTTAAGAGCACAACTCAGGTACTAGAGATGCTTACTGCTTTTGGGTTGGTCAGTTTTTAGGCCTCTTGGGTGGATAGATCTTGGAAGATCTCCGTCCCTCCTTCTTCTGTCTTTTCTTCTCTTCCTCCTTCCTTCCCTCCTTTGCTTTTTTTTTTTTTCTATCCAACTATCTCCTAGTAGTGTGTGTTTAAAAATATACATACTTTAGAGTAAAATATTTAATACCACCAACCAAAATTTGAGAATGCAACAGTCTTTCACCTCTATATTATATCTCTTTTCTTTCACTGAGACTCATGGTTCTCAGACATAGGAATTGGTAGAATTATATTGTCCTATAAATACATACTTACTTTTTTTTTCTTAAACAGTTTATTGTCAAGTTAGTTTCCATATAACACCCACTGCTCATCCCAACAAGTGCCCTCCTCCATGCCCATCATCCCCATTCCCCTCTCACCCATACCCATCAGTCCTCAGTTTGTTCTCAGCATTCAAAAATCTCTCATGGTTTGCCTCCCTCCGTCTCCCCAACTATTTTTCCCCTTCGTCTCCCCCANAATATACATACTTTAGAGTAAAATATTTAATACCACCAACCAAAATTTGAGAATGCAACAGTCTTTCACCTCTATATTATATCTCTTTTCTTTCACTGAGACTCATGGTTCTCAGACATAGGAATTGGTAGAATTATATTGTCCTATAAATACATACTTACTTTTTTTTTCTTAAACAGTTTATTGTCAAGTTAGTTTCCATATAACACCCACTGCTCATCCCAACAAGTGCCCTCCTCCATGCCCATCATCCCCATTCCCCTCTCACCCATACCCATCAGTCCTCAGTTTGTTCTCAGCATTCAAAAATCTCTCATGGTTNATACATACTTACTTTATCTCACATTACACACATAATAGTCCAGATGCTAATATTTTGGGGGTTTTTTCCAGGAAAATTGTTTAATTATATTTTTAAGTATTTTTGTTCTCTTTGTTTTTTTCTTCACCAAGGATTTATATTAATCCCATATTGCATCTTCTTTTTTGGTTTGTTTTTTGTTTTTATAATTTTAATTTAATTTAATTTAGTTTAATTCAATTTAATTCCACTTTAGTTAACATACAGTGATATATTAATTTCAGATGTAGTGATTCAGCAATTCTACACATTATTCAGTCCTCATCAAGATAAGTGTACTCTTACTCTCCCTCACCTATTTCACCCATCACCCTACCCACCTCCCTTCTGGTAACCATCTGTTTATTCTCTATAGTTAAGAATTTGTTTTTTGGTTTGCCTCCTTTTTCCTTTTGGGTTGTTTGTTTTGTTTCTTAAATTCCACACATGAGTGAAACCATATGGTATTTGTCTTTTGCTGACTGACTTATTCACTCAACATTATACTCTCTAAATCTATCCAGGTTGTTGCAAATGGCAGGATTCCATTCATGGCTGAATAATATTCCCCTGTATATATATTCCACATCTTCTTTAACCATTCACCTATTGATGGACACTTGGATGGCTTCCATAATTTGGCTATTGTAAATATTGCCACAGTAAACCTAGAGGTGCATATATTCTTTCAAATTAGTATTCTCATATTCTTTGGGTAAATACCTAGTATTGTGATTACTAGATCAAATGGTAGTTCTAATTTTATTTTTTAAATTAAATTTAATTAAATTTTTAATTTAATACTGTCTTCCACAGTGACCACACTAGTTTGCATTCCCACCAACAGTGCACGAGGGTTCCTTTTTCTCCATATCCTTACCAACGCTTATTGTTCATTATGGTTTAAAAATTCTAATAGGTGTGAAGTGATATCTCACTGTGGTTTTGATTTGGATTTCCCTGATGATAAGTGATATTGAGCATCTTTTCATGTGTCTGTTTGCCATCTGTATGTCATCTTTGCAGAAATGTCTGTTCATGTCTTCTGCCCATTTCTAAACTGGGTTATTTGGGGACTTTTGGTGTTGAGTTTGTATAAGTTCTTTATATGTTTTGGATACTAATCCTTTGTCAAATATGTCATTCTCCCATTTAGTAGGTTGTCTTTTAGTTTGCTGATTGTTTCCTTTGCTGTGCAGAGTATTTTTATTTTGATATAGTCTCTGTAGTTTATTTTTGTTTTTATTTCCATTGCCTCTGGAGACCTATCTAGAAAAGAGTTGTTATGGCTGGATGATATCTGAGAAATTACTATCTGTGCTTTCTTCTAGGATTTTTATCAGTTCAGGTGTCATATTTAGGTTCATAATCCATTTTGATTTTATCTCTTTGTCTGATATAATAAAGTGGTCCAGTTTCATTCTTTCACATATTTCTGGCCAGTTTTCCCAAAACCATTTGTTGAGGACACTACCTTTTTCCTGTTGCATATTCTTGCCTCATTTGTCAAAGATTAGTTGACCATATAATTACAGGTTTATTTCTGGGCTTTCTATTCTGTTGATCTATGTATCTATTTTTGTGCTATTACCATACTGTTTCAATGACTACAGCTTTATAATTTAATGTGAAATCTGGAATCATGATACCTACAGCTGCATTTTTCTTTTTCAAGATTGCTTTGGCTATTCAGGGTCTTTTGTGATTCCATACAAATTTTAGGATTATTTCTTCTAATTCTGTAAAAAATGCTATTTGTATTTTGATAGGGGTTACATTAAATCTGTAGATTGCTTTGGGTAGTATGGACATTTAAAAATATTTGTTCTTCCAATCCATGAGCATGGAATATCTTCCGTTTCTTTCATCAGTGTTTTATAGTTTTCGGAGTACAGGTCTTTCTTATTTTTGGTGCAGTTAAAAATGAGATTGCTCTCTTAATTTCTTTCTGCTGCTTCCTTATTAGTGTATAGAAATTTAAGGATTTCTGTACATTGATTTTGTGTCTTGTGACCTTACTAAATTTGTTTATCAATTCTAGTAGTTCTTTGGTGGGATCTTTAAGGTTTTTTATGTATAGTATCATGTCAAAGAAAGAAAGTTTTATTTCTTCCTTACCAATGTGGATGAGTTTTATTTCTCTTTCTCATTTGAATGCTGTGGGTAGAACTTCCAGTACTATGTTGAATAAAAGTGATGAGAATGACATCCTTGTCTTATCTCTGACTACAGCTCTCAGTTTCTCACCATTGAGTATGATGTTAGTTGTGAGTTTTTCATATATGGCCTTTATTTTGTTGGGGTATGTTCCCTCTAAACCTACTTTGTTGAGGGTTTTTATCATGAATGGGTGTTGTACTTTGTCAAGTGCTTTTTATGCATCTATTGAAACAATCATATAGTTCTTATCCTTTCTCTTTTTGATGGGATGTGTCACGCTGATTGATTTGTGAGTATTGAACCACCCTTGCTTCCCGGGAATAAATCCCATTTGATCATGGTGAGTGATTCTTTAAAATGTATTGTTGGATTCAGTTTGCTAATATTTTGTTAAGGATTTTTGCATCTTTGTTCATCAGAGATATTCTCTTTTTTTGTAGTGTCTTTATCTGGTTTTGGTATCAGAGTAATGCTGGCCTTATAGAATAAATTTGGAAGCTTTCCTTCCTCTTTGAGTTTTTGGAATAGTTTGAGAAGAAGAGGGATTAACTCTTTAAATGGTTGGTTGTCTTCATCTGGGAAGCTGTCTGGTCCTAGAGTTTTGTTTGTTGGGAGTTTTTGTTTTCTGATTCAATTCAATTACTGATGGTAATCGGTCTGTTCAAATTTTCTATTTATTTTTTATTGAGTTTTTGAAAAATATATGTTTCTAGGAATTTATCCATTTCCTCTAGTGGTGCAATCTTTGTGGCATATATTTTTTCACAATATTCTCTTACAATCCTTTGTATTTCTGTGGTGTCAGTTGTTATTTCTCCTTTTTCATTCCTGATTTTGTTTATTTGAGTCTTCTCTCTCTTTTTGTTTTTTTATGAGTCTGGCTAAAGGTTGATCAGTTTTGTTGATCTTTTCAAAGAATCACTCCTAGTTTCATTAATCTGTTCTATTGTTTGTTTGTTTGTTTGTTTTCTAGTTTCTATTTTGTTTATTTCCGCTCTAATCTTTATTATTTTCTTCCTCCTACTGGTTTGTTTGTTCTTTTTCTAGCTCCTTAACTGTAAGGTTAGGTCGTTTATTTGAGATTTTTCTTGTTTCTTGATGTAGGCTGTATTGCTATAAACTTTCCTCTTGGAAGAAATTTTGCTGGGGCAGCTGGGTGGCTCAGTCGGTTAAGCGTCCAACTTTGGCTCAGGTCGCGATCTCACAGTTCATGGGTTTGAGCCCTGCATTGGGCTCTGTGCTGACAGCTCAGAGCCTGGAGCCTGGTTTGGATTCTGTGTTTCCCTCTCTCTCTTCTCCTCCCCCATTCATGATCTGTTTCTCTCAGTCTCAATTAAAAAAAAAAAAAAACATAAAAAAGAAAAAGAAACCCTTTTGCTGCATGCAAAAGATTTTGGACCATTGTGTTTTCATTTTCATTTGTATCCATGTATTTTTTAAATTTCCTCTTTGATTTATTGGTTGACCCATTCATTGTTTGATAACGTATTATTTAACCTCCAGGTGTTTGTGTTCTTTCTAGATTTTTTTCTTGTGGTTGATTTCTAGGTTCATAGTATGTGGTCAGAAAAGATGCATATTTCAGTCTTTTTGAGTTTGTTGATACTTGTTTTGTGGCCTAATATGTGATCTATTCTGGAGAATGTTCCATGTACACTTGAAAAGAATGTGCATTCTGCTGTTTTAGGATGAAATATTCTGAATATATCTGTTAAGGCCATATGGTCCAGTATGTCATTCAAAGCCATCATTTTATTTTTGATTTTCTCTTTGTATTATCTGTCCATTGATATAAGTGCTGTGTTAAAGCCCCCTACTATTACTGTATTCCTGTTAACTACTTCCTTTATGTTTGTTATTAACTGTTTTTGTATTTCGGTGCTTTCATGTTGGGTGCATAATTACTTATAATTGTTATGTCTTCTTGTTGGATTGTTCCCTTTATGATTATATAATGTCCTTCTTTGTCTCTTGTTACAATCTTTGTTTTAAAGTCTATCTTGTCTGATGTAAGTATTGCTACTTCTGGCTTTCTTTTCACATTTATTTGCGTGATAAATGTTTCTTTATCCCTTCACTTTGAATCTGCATGTGTCTTTAGGTCTGAATTGAGTCTCTTGTAGGCAACATATAGATGAGTCTTGTGTTTTTATCCATTACATCATCCTGTGTCCTTTGATTGGAACATTTACTTCATTACATTCAAAGTAATCATTTATAGGTATATACTTATTGCCATTTTATTACTTGTTTTGTGGTTGTATTTGTATTCTTCTGTGTTGCATATTGAATCTTTGTCTACTTTCAATTGTTACTTGCTCACAAATCCTTTTAATTACTTACTCATTTCTTTTGAATTTAAAAATTTGTTTCATGTTCAAAGGCATTCTGCTGTGCTAATTCACTCTTGTGTTCCTTCTTATTTAGTCTTTGTTTTGAAATACATTTTGCTATTTTATTTCTAATTCTTTTTTGAATTATAACTTTACTTTGAGTTTTTCTGATCTAAATTATATTGTTCTCTCATGTCTTGTGTTATTTAATTGCTTTTAGCTCTTTTGTAATCTTTTCTGCAAACATGTCTTCCTGTTATGCAATACTTTCATTGTTTGTAGGGAAGCTATTCTTTTTCTATTCTCTTTTCTTATAATAATTTTGTATGGGACTTGACCTCAATACTTTCCTGTTTCTTAGTTTTTCCAAGTTTTTAAAAGGAAGAATGATTCAGTATAGCTTTTATAACTTCAGAGAGCTCCATTTTCTTTCTTGCTTTTTTTTTTTTTAATAGAGTTCAAAAATGTTGTGGCTTACTTTTTGAACTCTATTTCCCTTCCCCACCTTTTCTTTTTTTCTTCATCTTTATCATCTCTGTTCTAGTTTTCTCTGATATCACCCCTAATAGGGAGGACCCTGTTCTGGGAGGGAGCATGGGGCTCCATTTTGAAGGTTCATGGGGACTAGGCTTCTCCAGCACTCTAATGGGCTCTTGTGTTTACCTGCTGATTGAGTGGGCACAGCCATCCCAGTTTCAGCTGCTGTTTTCCATTTGGCTTGCTATGTGCTCCAGTGATTTAGTTCTCTCAGCTATTTGGTGGTTCTCTTATTCTCATATCTGAGAGATGCCTATTGCATCAATCTTATTCCTCTACCACAAAGCTGATATCATACAGATTTATCCCTATTGGTAGTCTGTGTTCCTCTGTGGTCTTTTGGGGTTTTGTTTATTTATTGTGTGTGTGGTGTGTGGTAAATATGATTTGTGAGTTTTTGGTTTTACTATATAGTTGCTGTATTTGTTTTGATGTGGAGAGTTGGAAAGATTCAAGAAACATGCTGCTCAACTTCCCAAGATGAATGATGAAGTCCTGAATCATGTTGAACATAAAATTTTCCAAAATTTACTGTTTCTCTTAATAAATCACTTTTGAAAGGAAAAGGTTCCTTTGACTTTTCAGAGCTATCTATCTTTTTTTTTACCGGTGTTTTTTGTAAAAATATTTTCTTTTATTTGAGAGAGAGGGACAGCAGGGGAGAGTCACAGAGGGAGAGACAATCTTAAGCATAGGGCTCAGTCCCACAACTCTCGGATCATAACCTGAGCCAAAATCAAGAGTCAGATAGTCAACCAACTGAGCCACCATGTGCCCCTTAACGGTGTTAAAAAATATGGTGCTTGCTTTTTGAATTCTGTGTCTCTCCTCCACCTTTCTGTGAACATTTTCTTACATATAGACATAATCTTTACATAGATATCCTATAGTTTTTAATCATCTCACCCTCTCTTCCTTTTTTCTCCCCTCTTAAACAAAAACAAAAACTAATAAAAGAGTTGTGCTTTTTGATCATTGACTTATATCCAAGAGGAACTGTGCCAGATGCTGTCTGAGCCCCACCTATATTCCTTACCCTCAGCCACTTTTGTGAATATTACCCAACTTCCAATTGCTGGAACCTATACTTCTCTGCTTACAGGCTTTCCCTGGCCTCTAGAGCTGGCCTCTGCTTGGTTTACATGAGCAGCAGTCTGGAAATGATAATACCCCTCTTGGGAGCAATCTTTAACTGATGAGAGCAGATGGATATCATTGAAAAATGGCCCACTCAAAGATATCTACATCCTAATCCCCCAAATCTATAAATATGTTACCTTACCTGGCGAAAGTTATTCTGTAGATGTGACTATGTTCATGATCTTTAGAAGGAAGATTTTCCTGGATTATCCAGGTGGGGCCAGTCTTACCACATAGTCCTTAAAACTGACAGAGAAGGAAGTCACCGTCCCAGTCTCCTCAGTCATTGAGTTCTTGAGTGGGATGACTCTGAGTCATCTGTTCAGTGTTGGCTTTCAGGGTTCCCAGAGATAAGGATTAAGTACCTTATTCACAACAATAACTTGCTAGAAAACAAACCACTTATTAGTCTCCTTCTCTTTCCTGTCTTCTTTGTTCCCCTACCATATAAGGAACATCTGAAAATAAACTGCTTACACTCGAGTCCTTGAGCTGGGGTTTGCTCTAGAGAGAACCCAATCTAAAATGGAACTTGAGATGGCTTTGATGAAAGACTGATAGAGGTACTTCTTCAAATTCTTCAAGTTTGGATTGAAGGAGAAGAGTTTTATATTTATTATAAATTTTCATCAGTTCCAAATTGCAGTAATCCAGGGGCCTTGGGAAGTGGGGTGGAAGCCTGAAACTCAAGTGGTCACAAAACATAGTCCCTATATTTGTATTTGTTACAGTCTTTTTTTTTTTTTTTGGATGTGATCATCATGTGGTTCTTTAGTACTTAGTATATGACTCTGCATTCTGAGTCTCCAGAAATAACTTCTAGTGCCTCCACTGCCACCAGAGAATATGAATCTAGAGAAGTTTGAGACAGACACTGCATATTGGTTCATTTTGCACCAGAATTTCTCAGCCTTCGGACCATTGACATTTTGGGCTGAATAATTCTTTGTTGTGAGTTCTGTCCTGTGCATTGTAGGATGTTGAGCCACATGTCTGGCCTCTACCCACACGATGCTGCTATTACCCCCATTCCAGCGTAACAACTTAAAATGTCTCCAGTCATTGTTATCCCTAGGAGACAAAATTACCCCTCCGTGAGAACCATCTATGTAACTCCAACTCCTTTTTATGCTGCCTTCTAGTACTCTGCAGGCAGGCAAACTGAAGACCAGATTGCGTAGACTCCCTGGCAGTTAGGATTCTGTGTATGATACTTGGAACATGGAAATGAACATCATGAGTTAGTGGCCATGTGACTTTTATGACAAGCACCATCCTGGAGGCATTTGTTTTGTTTTGTTTCTAGAACAGTAGCGAAGGTCTAGTCTCTGGCTCTGCAGAAACTGACAGAGCAGAGTGATTTTGTCGTAACAACCCTCCTGGATGACGAGAAAAGTCTTTTCAGTATTTCTTCTCACTGTATAGCACCTAAGTTGGTTTTTTGGTACTTCAAGAAATTTGAAATGAATCCTTTCTTTTTTTTTTCTTTTTTTATTTTCTTTCTTTTTTTTTTTTATTAAACTAGTTATAGACAATCCTGTTATCTGAAATGTAGTCACTTCTACCAAGACAGTGCACAGAGAATATGACAACCTAAACTGTGGCTTTGGCTATAAGAAGGGTGTAACGAGGAGTCTAAGGACTTAGATTTTTTATACTGGAAAGCTTGTGAACCAGGTTATATGATGTCAATCCTTGGAGGGCAGAAGTCATGCTAGCTATGCCTGTCACATTAACCAAAATATGAGGAAGAATTCAAAATGTTAGTGTATGTGTGCTGATTCCAGCTGCTTTCAGCAAAGTCCTGTAAGATACAGATCAACTCAAGGTAGAGGTGGAAGGAAATAACACTTGGCTAATAGAGGCTACGTGCCCTTCAGTCTAAAAAGACTAAGCCTTCAGGAATTTGGAATCTTGCAGAGTTAAAAAATTCACCTGTGGGACTTACCCAAAGGTATTGAAAAGTTGTGTCTACACAAAAGCCTGCACATAGATGTTTATTGCAACTTAATTAATAATTGTGAAAATTTGGAAGTAGCCAAGATGCCCTTCAATGGGTGAATGTATAAACAAACAAGTACATCCAAATGATGGAATATTATTTGGCATTAAAACAAAATGAGGTATCAAGTCATGGAAAAACATAGAGGCATCTTAAATGCATATTATAGTAAGTGAAAGAAGCTGATCTGAAGAGGCTACACAGTGTATGATTCCAACTCTATGACATTATGGAAAAAGCAAAACTATGGCCATAGTAGTTTCCAGGAGATAGAGAAGAGAGAGGCAGAGATGAGTAGGCAGAGCACAGTGATTTTTAAGGCAATGAAACTACTATGATACTATAGTGTCATCAAACATGTGTCAAAACCCATAGAAAGTACAACACAGAGTGAATCCTAATGTTAACTACGGGCTTCAGTGATAATGATGTGTCAAGGATGGTTCATCTGTTGTAACAAATGTGCTACTCTTGATGGTAGGGGAGGCTGTACTTGTGGGGGAAGGGAGTATATGGGAACTCTGTACTTTCTACTCAAATGGAAAAAGACCAGTCTGTGGAGGCTCCGATGCACTCCAGATCCCCCTTCAGAACTGAAGGACTTATTTCTTCAGCTGCTTAGAGTATTCCTGGCTGAGGGTCCTCAGCTGTCAATCTTATCTGGGAATTTGCCAAGGAGAAGTGCTTCACCAAAGGACCTTCCTTATACACAGCTTATATCCAGTGATTGGACAATCTGGGTACATAAAGCTCTTGTCTTCTTAGCCTAGGAACTAACCAAAGAAGCTGTCCACTGTTGCAGCAGGGTACCCTTGCTCCTCACCTTCATTTTCTTTATAAAATTTTCTGTGTGTGTGTGTGTGTGTCCTAAAAACTGTAAAGAAATCATATTGACATTTTTGCCCTTGAGGACCTAAAAATAAAGATGCAGAAACATGTTATTTTTATCAAAATGGACCAAATGTTATCCAATGGCTACTCCAATATCCAAATATTACAATTGACTACTGTCATGTAGTAATTTAAACTATGAACATTATATTCTTTCCTCATTTTGTTAGACTAGTTCTAAAAGTGTGACTTCCTTATATTTTATTATAAGTAACACTTCATACAATAATCAAAAATTACATATGAAAAAATTTAAAAATGCTTTTATGGGAATGTTGGGAACCTATAACTTGCCTTTCAGTTCATAGGCCATGGAACCAGGAGAAGCTACCTCTGATGGGGAGGATATGTGTCTTCCACATGTCATGACTCGGACAAGCTAGCAAGGTGAGATATTGATATTGTTTCTTTTGGAGAGGGGACTGTGTTCTTCATAGATATTTGGGTGGCCAAAGTGGCAGATGTGATAGAGACTGCTTTGGCTCATCTTTGATGCTTTCGCTCATCTTTGACTGCTTTGGTTCATCTTTCTCAGTAATGGAAATTAGAAATTTAGCTGGGTACTTTTCATCCCTGGATAGATTTTATTTATAAGTCTTTCTTGCAGGAAGATGTGGTTAGTAGTGTGTTGTAGGTGAAAGTTTGGTGTTGGGTTCAAAGAAAGCATCTCATTCATCCTCATGGGCTACCTCTTTTGACTTTCTGCCTCCCTCTTTGAGCCTACAAGTCAGATATGATGACTAGAGCTGAGAACATCCATCATGGACCATGGACTCAGAGGACAGATGTCAGAGTTAAGAAGTGAAGCAAAAAAAAGGAGATGTGGTTACTGATGAATGAGGATCCAAGATGTTAGCAGCCCTATTCCTGCCTACCTCTAAATCTCTTTTGCATGTGAATGGAGCAATCTTGTATTTTTTTAAGTTTATTTATTTATTTTGAAGGAGAGAGAGTGAGCAAGGAAGGGGCAGAGAGAGGGGAAGATAATCCCAAGCAAGTTTGTGCTGTCAGCATGGAGCCTGACACAGGGCTTGATCCCACGAACCCACGAGATCATGACCTGAGCCGAAATCAAGAGTCAGGCGTTTAACTGACTGAACCACCTGGGCACCCCAAAACAATCTTGTATTTTATTTAAGCTAACACGATTTTGGATTTTCTTACTATATACAGCTGAACTTAATTCAAACTGATACAGAATTCAAATGATGTAATGCTGAAATAGTCCCTTGACCTGTCATTGCTCTACCAAGGGAAGATTAGGGATGTACTGCCTGGTGTCCTCCATACTTACTGGGTACACTGAGATTCATAGACGATAATTGGGCCTGAACACAGAGCTTCTTATGGTTGAGCTGTATCACACTCTTTCTAAAAGAAATTCCATGAAGTTCTATAGTGATGCAACTTTCCTCTTGTATTAGTATAGAATATTTATGGGACATTAAACACTTTGATACTTCCTAGGAATTTGTGTGATGGAGAGCAAAATAACATCACTCATTACTTTTCTCTTGCCAGTGTAACAGATAACCACAAACTCAGTGGCTTAATACAACACAGATCTATTCTTTTATAGTTCCAGAGATCAGAAGTCCAAAGTGAGTCTTAACAAGGTTAAAATCAAGATGTCAGCAGAGCTGAATCCTCATGGCTCCTGGGGCAGAACCCCTTTCTTGTCTCTTCCAGTTTCTAGAGGCTGTTGACATTTCTTTTCTTGTGGCCACATCATCTCAACCTCTGCTTTTGTTGTCACATGGCCTTCTCCTCCATCTTGGACTCCTATATCTCTTTTGTAAGGATGATTATGGTTACATCAAGCTCACGACGATAAATCAGGATAATCTCTCTGTCTCAAGATCCTTAATCAAATCTGCCAAGTAACTTCTACCATGTAAGGTAGCAGTGGGTCCAGGGTTCCAGGTTTTCAGATGTGGAGACATTTGGGAGGTGGTTATTCAGCCTACCACACTCACCTAGACATCTTGATTTAGAAATCATCTAGGAAGTGTTTTTTTTCTAATTTAAAAGCAACAGAAAGTATTAGAATTGGCTACTTTTAAAAAGACAACTTCTATAAATGAAAAGCTACTATTAAAATGTTAAAAAGCAAGAACTATTTGCTGCAAATATAGCAGGCAAGGTGGCAAGAGTTTGATATAGTCAATACATACACTATTAAATTTAAAAAATAGTAAGAAAGCCACTGATTCCAATATCTTGAAAGCATTTAATTGCACATGAATAACAACTCACAAATGTAAAACACCCCACAATCTGTTCATCCTCATGAAGCTTAAAAACCCAGAACAAATTGAATGTTGTACTTTTAAAATTATGATGATCATAATAAGATATTTCTAATGGTAAGGGTATAGTTAACCAGATCTGGACAGCCTCATAACTTGTCTCTAGGAATGTACACTGATCTTTGAAGTTATATAGTACTAGATATAAAGACTCCTAGAAATGTTTGTATCTTCAGTCCAGTAATTCCACTTTGGGAAATCGTCCAAGATGCAGTAGAGCCAAAGTGTTCGTCTTTATGTGAAAAATTGGAAAAACCTTAATGTCATATAATAGTAAAATGGCTAAATAGTCCTATAATTATAAGATTTCATATTATTCAGCTGTTTAAATATATGTTACTTGGGACGCCTGGGTGGTTCAGTCAGTTAAGCATCCAACTTCGGCTCAGGTCATGATCTCCTAGTTCATGATTTCAAGCCCCACATTGGGCTCTGTGCTGACAGCTCAGAGCCTGGAGCTGCTTCAGATTCTGTGTGTGTGTGTCTCTCTCTGCCCTTCCCCCACTCGTACTCTGTCTCTTTCTCTCTCAAAAATAAATTTTAAAAAAATATTTTAAAAAATTTTTAATGTTAAATATGTGTTACCAGAGTGTATTTTTTCTAAATCAGCTGGAGAAATGCCTGTGACAAGGCCAGGAAGAGCAGTCATGCCAGGCAGCTGAGCAGACTGCCAAAAATTTGCTCAAGGTCTGGGACAACATGCTTCCTTGGGCTTTCTGAGTTTCCTTTCAAACCGATATGTTGGACAGTTGAGAAACACAGTTGACCCTTGAACAGCATGGGTTTGAGTTGAGCAGATTCACTTACACATGGGTAGTTTTATTTTTCAACATTTTATATTTTGGAAAATGTTTTGGAGATTTGCAACAATTTGAAAAACCTCTCAGATGAACCCCATAGTTTAGAACTATAGAAAAAATTAGGAAAAAAGTATGTCATAAATGTATAGATACTAGCCTAGTTTATTATTTACTACCATAAAATATACGCTAATATACATAAAATATACACAAAATGTAGAAAGTTAAAAGTTAACAGATCTCACACACACACAAACACTTAATGGACTATATATGGCGGCATGCGCAGTTGAGAGAAACGTAAACAAACATAGACATAGTATTAAATTGTAATTGCATAAAATGTACCATAGTACACACTATAGTGCTGTAATCATTTCATAGCCACCTCCTGCTGCTATACAGTGACCTTGAGTGTTGCCAGTATCCTCTTAAAATGCCCTGCGAGATTAATCATCTCTATGTGAGCAGTTCCTTTCTCTGGCAAATTGTAGATCACAGTATAAAGTGATCTCTCCTGGCTCTCACTATTAATACTTAAGTTTTGGGAGCATCAAAAGTTTTATTTTCAGATTTTGACTGTGTGTGGGGTCAGCGTCCCTAACCCCCATGTTGTTCAAGGGTCAACTGTATAATTTGGGTTTATTAACACTGACTAATCAATATTAAAGGGATAAACGACTGAAAGATAGTCAGTTGCCATTAGCAGGGCTCTACCAGATGTTAAAATATGAATACTGCACTTCCAGACCAGTTGGGAATGGCAACTATTTGTTAACCTGAGCCCTCAAATAGTCCCTGCTTACCTGACTTCTGAGGACCCTTCTTTGGGGCCTCTCATTTTGGATCTCCTAACTATTGAGAAAGTAAGCTGACTGGCACAGTTGGAGCCTTCAGAAAGCTTTTCTAGCTATGGCCAGCATGCAATCTGACTGGTACCATATTGGTTCTTAAATGTGTATATAGTTCATTTCAGGACTGACTTCTTCCAAATTATTTCTTTAACCTTACTCCAAACCAAGCTAACTCCATTGTGTTTTGTTTCAAATTAGTTTACTTCATCTGCATTTTCCCCCCTCATAAAGCCATATAAATAAGAAGAGGACTCTGCTGTGAAGACAAATGTGAGTGAGCATGAGCAGTCAAGCTGTGAAAAAAACCTTTCACTTTTTTTTTGGTCAAATTCTCACAATGCTCTGAGCTACGGTTATAGTTAAAGTAATGTAACTTTTGCATGTTTCTGTCTTTTTTCTATGCCTGTGTTTTCACTGTTGTCTCCATGATTTGGCGGATCTTTACGGTTTCTCCCCAATTGACTAATTTAATCCTGCTATTTTTGCTAACTAGCTGTCATGCCTTCCTACCTTCTAAAAAAAGATTCCCCCATATAAAGATTACTACTCACTGAACAAGAAGAAAGGGGCAGCAAAATATGAAATTGTATGTTCTATGTTGTCATAACTATGCAAAATTAACATGTTAGACTGGGTTCTCCAAAGGCAGGCTCCAAACTGTGCAAGGATTATATTAGGAGAAATGCTTGTGAGGAAAAGTGGAGGGATCAGAGAAAGGGGAGATGGGAGAAAGACCACAAAGCAATCCTGATCCATAATGATGGGAGGTGGGAAGTGGGTTAGGAGGAATTATCCTAGACGAATCTGAAACTCTAGGGAGTTTGGCAAGGCTATAAGGGAGGCCTTAAGCCAAAGTCTATCGTGTAGTAGTTCTGTGTCCCAGAAATGGGCCTGCCTTGGTATTTCTGTTTTCTTTAGTCACTGGCTAAAAATGTAATGTAATTACTAGCTGAGGTAGAGATTTAAAGGAAAATGGACTTGTAGATGAGCTAACAAACTTTGGAATCAGGCTTCTTTCCATTCTTCTTACTAGAACAAAGACAGGAGTGAGATTCTGTCTCTAGTGGGTCTCCCAGGACTGCAGCAGTGGAGGGATAAAGGGCAAGTCATGCTGATAGAAGTAACAAAAGAGGTACCTTACAAAATACAGTAGATGTTACATAAGGTCTTTTCCAAATTTTATGTAATTAATATGGGCTTTTTTATATAGGAAAACACCTTTAAAAGAGTGGATCATAAAGGTTTTATGCTGAGATTAACAAAGTGTATATGACTTCTCTCTGGTTTGGGACAATATCCTGAGATCCTTGGCTTATGGTTTATGGCTTTTGACTTCGGAGACCATTTTGAAGACCTAAGGAGCCTTGCCTCAGCTGTCACAGGAAGTTTGCATTCCACCTTGAGCACCAGAAAGAAAGTTTATAAATGCTGCATAAATATTTCACAGGATGTTTACTCGGTAAGTAATTGATGCTGTAGGACGATAGGTATAATTGCTTTATGTTAAACTGTGGTGGTTGAAATGCATGAATATTACAGTTCCAACACTGAAGACAGATATGAGGAGATTACAGCACTCATTCACTGAGCTCTTTAAAATCAGGAACAATCTTGGTGCCTCCAACCACCACACAATGTCTGTTTAATTCAATATACAATATACAATGATAACTATTTTTTTAACTTGTGTACTTAAAACCATTGAAATTTTGAAATTTGCCCTTGTTAGAAAATCACCGGCCTCTGGGAGAAAGACGTACGAAATCAACGTCTGTCGCTGACCAGAGATGTCACAAGTCTCAATTTCTCATTTGGAATCTCAAATGGGTGAATTTAATGAGCTTCTATAATTAGAAGCAGAGCTAACTTGAAGAAAGCAGTCCTACCTCGACCCTGAGCTATCTGATCTTCAACTTTTCCATTTCTTCCTTTTATTATTTCTATTCTATTTCATCCAGACAATAACCACATGAAGAATGTTGAAAATGGAAGTTTCCTTTAATTGATATTCAAGATGTCATTTAGCTCGGAACTTTATTATTTAGAGAGAACATGTAGCTTATATTAACGATGGTCTTGTTCCATTGATATTTAACTACAGATTAAAGACACTTGCCCTTCCCTCATCTGTTGAGGAAGTGCTTCCTGTCACTCATATTCTCCATAACCTCAGATAAATCACTGGTGTAATGACAATAAGCATTCTCATCTTGCCATGACATGATGTTTGGGAAGAAAAACCTAAAACCTTTTAGATAAAAGAAGTTTCATAATCTAAAGCTATGAAACGAGAAAGGCATACTTACCATAGGTACTTTTTACCATGAATTCCCTGAACTTAATTTGACTGAAGTCTCAACCTAAAGATTGCAAGAGTATAGATTTCTTTAAAGTTTGATTTTTCATGTCACTGAACATGAGAAAAACCTCAATGTGGGGCAAAAAGGGTGGTAAGCGGAAGGAGAAGTTAAGGACTGTGCTGCTTTGCAGATCATAGTGTTTGAAAGTGAGAAGCCGATTTGACAAGAAGCAAAAACCACAGAAGAGAGTACCACGTAATCTTTCTGCTCACTTTAACAAACTTATTCAGGCTCTTCCTACTATCTTCTGCTGTTCTCCTTGCTCTTCTATATTTCACAGATGTCACTGAGGTAAGTAACCTGGTCCAACCCTGAGGAATTCAAGGAAGGAAAAGAAGTCTACTGGTGGTTTCCCATCCCTGATATGCACAGGAAATGAAGAGATCGCCTGGCATGGTTAGAACTGAGAAACTGTTCTGGGTGCTCTTCCTAATCCCACATCTGGGCATCAGGAATATCAACGGTAAGGCACTTACTTAGATAATGTCCTGTTTTATTTCCCAGGGGGTGTTGGAGGGAATAATTTTGCTTATTTATGTCAAGTGGATAATGGTAGATGAAACCACATAGTGAGGTTTGCTCAGTGAGCACATTCTAGAACATAAACCAAATAAGAACATGGTTTTCAAGTCATGGCTTGGCTGATTTTCTTAAAAAACATGTTCTGTTGGGGGGCACTCGGGTGGCTCAGTTGGTTGAGTGTCCGACTCTTAATTTTGGCTCTGGTCATGATCTCACAGTTCATGACATTAAGTTCTATGTTGGGATCTGTACTGACAGTGTGGAGCCTGCTTGGGATTCTCCCTCTCCCCGTCTTTCTCTGCCTCTCCCCAGCTCACACTATTTTTTCTCTCTCTCTCAAAATAAAACTTAAAAAAAAAAATGTTCTGAAAGTAAGGAAAGAGAACTGGGCGGATGTTATAAATAACGTACAAATGTATCACTACTCTTAGCAAAAATGCTCTGGATGCCATCCTGATGGTGACTAAATAGCTGTTCTTTTCCAAACTGAAGCAAGCAGAGTGCTATAGTGTTCAGTCGGATAGGTGTTGGATAATTAGGGTTATACCTGACTCTCTGGTTACTCTCGAATAATGTCACCAAATAAAGTTGTGCTCTTTGCTTCAGTGGGGGGTGTGTACCGGGAGAATCCTGAAAGAGAAAATGCTCAGAAATCTAGCATCGGAGCATTCCATCATTGCTTCCATTAGGCTGAAAGAGAATGGTTCCTACTTGCGTGTCATATGATGTACGTAGAAAACAGCTTGGGTTCTACATAGATGATGTTCTTCTGCCAAGATTTTTTACAGGCAAAAAAGCAATTTCTTCCTCTGGTGAGTTCCTTTGCTCCCCTACGTTGATATAGGGGCCCATATATTGGAAAGGCTATAAGTAGCTAGCAGGCATTTCTGATGTTCTCAGGTCTGATTGCAAATACCCTGCCTTGTTTTCCCCGCAAATACACATACTCCTATTAGTTTGTATGCCATGGTTTTAAGTCAGAAAAGATGGTCACTGAAATCCTGTAGAATGGGATCTTAAATTCTAGAACAGTGTGGTTTGGAATTTGTCTTCATGATGCTAGGATGGCTCACAACCAGGTGCAAAATAAAAATTTCCAGTCACCTAAACATTTTCACGTGTGCAAATATTTGGTATTATGTTGATGGGGTGCTTAAGTGGCTAGCTGGATTTTTCGCTTTCCATCAGACGCCTAAAATCCCAGTTATAACTGGATCAACTATTAAGCAGAATTCTGGGACACCTGGGTGGCTCAGTCAGTTAAGCGCCTGACTTTGGCTCAGCTCATGATCTCACAGTTCGCGTGTTCGAGCCCTGCATCAGGGTCTGTGCTGGCAGCTCAGAGCCTGGAGCCTGCTTTGGATTCTGTCTCCCTCTCTCTCTGCCCTTCCCCCACTCATGCTCTGTCTCTCTCTCTCTCTCTCTCTCTCTGTCTCAAAAATAAATAAATATTTAAAAAAACAGAATTCATACCAATTTGAAGAACACATAAACTATCCTTTGTGAAATGGAGTAAAAGAATTTTCAATGCTATTTCACCCTGGGAGTAGAGTACAACTTCTATTCCTTTCCCAATATGCTTACAAAACCACACATGAGTGTTAGGCCTGGGTTTGTTTACTGGCTCAGCCCATTACTGTGTGACCTTGGTTAACTTTCTTCTTCTCTCTTATTCTTCATTTCCTCATTTGTAAGATAGGGATAATAATTTTCCCTAAATTATGGGTCTATTGTGAAGACTATAAATGCATTCATATGGGTGAAGTGACTAGCATAAAAAGTACACATAATAAAAGCTGGTAAAAGTTAACGGTGTTTTTGTCAATATTACTTTCACCAAGCAAACCTCCCAAAAATTCAGCTAAATGGCAAATAAAGGTTAACATTATCATTTAAAATAGTTGAGCTTTTAAAGTTAAACAAAATGAAAAAATGAAATATATTGCACAATATGTTTAGTCCCAACTAGAATGGATCAAATTATTTGGGAAATGAAATAGAAAGTCTCAGACAAGTCTGCCTGGGGGGCTCAGTCGGTTAAGCATCTGACATCAGCTCAGCTCATGATCTCACAGTTCGTGAGTTCGAGCTCCGCATCAGCCTCTGTGCTGACACCTCAGAGCCTGGAGCCTACTTCAGATTCTGTGTCTCTCCCCGCCCCTCCCCCCCCGGCTTCTCCCCCACTCACTCTGTCTCTCTCTCTCAAAAATAAATAAAAACATTTAAAATTTTTTAAAAAAAGAAAGCCTCAGACAAAGTACCAACCAGGTATATTATAAAACAGCTGATAGATTGCAGCATGATTCGCATTACATTTAAGATACAGATTGAGATACATGATGAAATTTGTTCTTCCAGACAGAGCTGAAGGCTCTGTTCCTTAAAACCACATTCGTTTTAACCTATACATCTTGGGGATTTCCTGTGATTTACTTAATTACTGAATTCTTTACACTGGCACAGTTTCTTAAAAATAATTTGTATAGATTTCTTTCCATCCACTTAAAAGCAATGTGAGATTTGTGTGCCTCTTCCCAGGGATGAATCTGTGTCTATAATAAGGTTGGAAAAATGTTACCTTCTCTACAAACTTCTTGTTTAAAATTTTTCCTTATAATAAAATTACACTTGCTTGCTTTCTGTGTTTCTCAAAAACAAATTAGAGGGAACTCTGCCTCTTGGTCTCTGTCCTTATGACTCTGTATGACTTCTGTCCTTATGAACGTAATAAACGTGTCAGCACCTTCCCTCCGTGCACAGATGGGCAGATTATACCAAAAAGAACTAGGCTGCAGTGGAGACACGTGCTCCACAGTGCAGGCCCAGCTATGAGGCTTTGGACCGAGGATTCTGTCTTCAAGCAGGCAGGAGTACTGGTTGTATCTAGGAGTATCCAGGTAATATCTGGATATTGCTTGGCACTGTATATGATCTGACATGAAGACACTAGTAAATCTTTGCTGCTTATTGTGATTTAAAAAAAAAAGAAAGAAAAAAAAAAAGCCCTAATCTAGTCTAGTACCAGTAGACACGTACAGTTCCATCGAGAACACAGTAGTTAGGGCCAAGTCTCCATTTGGCTCTTGTCTGAGTCCTCCTCCTCCTTCATCGTGATAGTTCAGAATGGCCCACGGACCTGCACCCTGCATCCCACACAAATCGTGCTGCCCCATCCCCGCATCCCATTCAGATCATGCTGCCCCACCACAAGCCGGCCATATCCTTGAGTGCGGACAGAAACAGGGCAGAAGGTGCTCTGCGCCTTTCTATCATTTTTTTAAGTTTCTGTTTTGTAACACAGTGTCTTTTTCAGATTTATTTCTATGGCTGTAGCTATCTGTTCCTATTGAAACGTGTACATGGTATACTAGAGATAGAATTCTGTCTTCTGCAAATGCCTATGTATTGTTATTACCAAAATGTCTGTCACAAAATATGATTACTTTTTAGGTAAATGTCTAGGAATATATTCTGCAGCTAAAGGACTTCATGGATTAAGGCACAAAAAGATTATTTCCTGTGCCGATAAGAGCCTTGAATAGACTTTTCTAACACTGATAAGCTCTTTAATTAATAGTTCCTTCATTTGTCCCACTATCAAAATTTTCTCTATTGTAGTACTGAAGTCAAATGCTGGTTATCTTGCTTCACTGGGGCTTTTCTATTTAATTTTCCTTATTTGTGAGTTTCCTCTTAAGAGTTCATAATTGTTGGGGCTCTTGGGTGGCTCAGTCGGTTGAGCATCCAACTTCAGTTGAGGTCATGATGTGGAAATTCATGAGTTAGAGCCCTGCATAGGCCTTGCTGCTGTGAGTGCAGAGTCTACTTGGGATCCTCTGTCCTTCTCTCTCTCTGCCCCCACACCCCGTCTGCCCATTCACACACTCTCTCTCAAAAGTAAATTTTAAAAAATTATTGAAGGCAAAATCTTCACAGGCATTCATAGTCAGGCCCAAAAATTAGGTCAATCTTTTGCAATCTTGGAAAAGCACTGGCAGAAGGGTTAGGATCAGGGACTTTAGAGCCAGACCATATAGACTACTGTCCCATCTTTGCCATTTCCTGGTCCTGTAACTATAAGCTTTCTGGTTCTGTTTCCCTATCTAAATGATGAGGACAATATTGACACTGATCTTATAGGATTGTTGTGAGTATGAAGTGAATTAATTCTGTAAAACACTTAGAGCACATTAAGTTTAACCTTTATATCTTGAGGACTTCCCATGATTTACTTGATGCATCATTAAGTGTTGTTGTATACATTTAGCTAATAATGTTTTTTTTTTTTTATTTTAGCCCCAAATTTAATTAGCTTGTAATTCCCTTAAAGTAGTATTGGGAGACCATCTCTCATTTGGAGTTGAGAAAAATTGTCTATAAATTCCATATCATTGTCTACGATCATCCACAGTTACCAAGAAATAACCATAAGAATTTGGTAGTCATGTGAGTTGAGTTACATTGTATCAGCAAGCTGTTCAGTCATATGTAATATACTTCACTTTTCTAATAGTCCCTAATCCCTTCCTTCCAAATAAGCTCAATATCATCCACCTATCCTTTCATGGTTATGGACTCTGATTAACATGCTTACCTCTGTGGAAGAAATTACTGTGTGCGGGTGTCTGTACGTACCCATGCAGGGCTATCATTTTCATATGCTCAGAATCTGAACATGTATAATTTGAGGTTCACTTTGAAAGAGTCCAGGAGAGCGTTGGAGGGGCCATCTGTGTCAGTCATAGGGAAACCTCAGGTTTAGCTGGTAGAGCTAACTTCTCCTTTTCTCCTTCCTGTTAGCCATATTTGTGTTGTGAGAACCTGGAACTCACATATGTCACAAATAGCTCATTGTCCAGAAGTAGCTATAAGGCAGGCAGGGGCATTCAGGTTCTAGCCGGGTGGTCATGTCCCTATTTCATTTTCTTTGACCATATTAAAGGAGGAGAACTAATGTCAGGGGACAATTGGCAATTTCTGCTCACATGGATATTGTTAAGTAGCTTCTTGGGCTTTGAAAAAGCCAGTGAATCTCAGTGTGATCTCTGGGGTAGGGTGCATTAGGAAGGTGAGAAGTACCTGGGAAAGAAGTAGAGGTGGACTTTCCCTATGTCTTTGGAGTAACTCATAACCCACACTTACTCTGAGCATCACAAGTAGCTACATTGTCACTGAAGGCAATATTTAGAAATACTTCTGTTGGTTTCTGATACAATGACAAAGCTCTCTTTGATACTACAGGCCATGGCTTCTAAAGTATGTTCCAGGCTTTTTCTGCACTGATTTTCCTTCAGAAGGCACTGTGTTCAAGGTGGAGGGCCTAGCATTTCTGAAGGAAAGGGCCCCTCTTTAGTAGGCAGTCAAAGTCTTCCAGAACTATTCTTTCAATTGTCAATGTGAGTCATTGTTCTTTAGGGCTCCTTAAACTGTCTAAAAACATTTGCTACTCCAGAGAGAGGATTGCAGAATTGGCCAACGGACACTGCACTAGATACTCATTCTTGTCAAACAGGGTGGGCAGGACTCAGCAGAAATGGAACATAGGTGAATCCTTTGGAGAGACAAAGTCAGTGACAAAGGACCATTTGTCACTTGGTAGAGATTTAATGGGGAAGTACTGAGAGAAAGCTTGGAAAAGTATCCACAGTCAAAGGTATTTTTACTTCCCACTTTTGGCTAGGCTGACCTTGGTGGTAAGTATAATCCAATAGGACTTCATCTCTCATAAAAAAGGACATTTTCCTATGGGATATACTGCTTTCTCTATGTCTATTGTATTTGTTTGCCCAGTGTATATACCAGTCATTTTTTTGCATCACTGCTGATCCTTGAATGCAGTTGGGAATAATGCTCAGGGCAGAGGCACTCGGGGGAGACCTTCTGGTTGTCATCTTGTCTCTGCCACCTGTAGGCTTTGCTCAACTGCTGTGTCCCTTCCCTAAAGACATCATAGTACCTGGCATTTATTGCTGTTCATTACAAGCCAAGCACAGTGCTAAGAACTCCTCCTGTGTGTTCTCAGTTACTTCCACAACCACCCTGGCAGGTAAGAGCTCGTGCTGTGGAGTTAGCCAGGCCTGGGCTCAAGTCCTGGTCCTGGCTCTGCCTCTCACCAGAAGTGGCTTGGCTTCTCGAGTACTTGCTTTCTCCAACTTAAAAATAAAGAGACTAATTTTAAGGATCCAATGAAACAATATATGTATGGTACCTAAAAATGAATGGCACATAATGAGAATTCGAAACTATTAGCTATGTCCCTATCTTCCTCCCATCTGGAGGATCTAGGATGAGTCTGCAGCACTTTGGTAATGCAAGGTGTGTGTGCTTGCGGGCAAGCAGCAATGAGTGTGAGGCAGTGATCCTGGAGGTGGCTCACACTCCCCAGGTGCTGTCTGACGTGATGATCACTGAAGCTCCCTTTGGGTCCTGTCCTCTCAAGGAGAGGGAATGGCACTGGCACTTTGTCAGTTTGCTGACTATTAGACAAAGCTATGGCAAATACTAACATGACCATTTTAAGACAAAACAATTTTAGAATTACCCCAAACTAGATAAAACCACGAGAGGCTTCAAGTCTCAAATTGCTCAATAAAACTAGATCGAAGAGATCGTCTTCAAATTTTCCTTCAAATAGTCGTGCCACTCAATGAGAGATTCTAGCCGTAGAAGAAATTGTCTCGAAGTGTGCTAAGTAAGTACCACATGAAAGCAGACTTGCAGAATGTTTTCACACACCAGAATAACAGGATTTTTAAGAAGGAAATAGTAGTAGAGATGATTGTGAAAACTCTCTCAATTTTCTCATTTCTTGTCTTTTGTTTTTTAAGCAAAGGGAATAAATATGGATTTGTACTATGCGTATTCTTGTTGTGAAATTAATTCCTTAATTCTTTCAGTTCCATTTTTGCTAAAGAAACTTTATATTATGTGAGAGTCTCTCTCTCTCTGTATTTCTCTCTCTCTCTCTCTCCCCCTCTCTCTGTATGTGTACATGTTTGCATGTGTGTGTTTGGACAGGGAAGAGATACCTATCCCCATCTGAAGACATGTTTCACACAATATACACAGAGAAGAAGAAAAACCTGAGCTCTGATTTCATACTACTTCTGTGTTTCGATCTATATTACATTGCATGTTGTTTGTCAGGTAGATACATGTGAGTAGCTTTTATCTTGTGGTAGGGACTGAGGCTCGGTCAGTTTTCATTGTGCCCCTGAGGTCATGGCACAGAGTTTTGCTTAGATCACCAATGGTCGCTCTTTACAACAGGAGCTGTGTTTTAACATTGCATGCATACAGTAAGTTTCCCAGGTATTCCTAAAACTTTGTGGGATATCTGACATATGTAGTGGGCTTGTTTACCAGAGAGTTAAAGTAATGTTTACTCAATACTGCATGATACATTAAAATAGTGGTGTCTATAGGAGGTGGAACTTCATCTCAGGTCGCCACGTTTCTGATTTTCTGAGACTTCACCAGCCAGCTAGATGGGAACTGTGCCACGGGGCTTTCTGATGCTGTGCGTGGGATTCCTTAAGGTGTCTGGGTGGATGTCCTTCAGAATCTTTGATGTATGATCACATGGCTGCTGTTGGTGTGAATGAATTGGCCTTGACTTTGTTCATTGTGCTGCCTCAGGAGCCCCCAAACTCCTACCAATTTGTACGGGAAGAGACACTTGTTTCCCTTCCCTGATGGTCATCAGACCTCCCCTGCCATCCATCACGCCGGCCCTCGAAAGTAAGGCAGATTGTACCACCATGGCCACCTGAAGGCTTGTTTTCCTCCTAAGTCTGAAGACTTTTCTCCTTTTGTAGCCGCCTCCCCCGATGTGTCTGAAGGGTTTTTTTTCGTGTTTGTCTATCACAGTATCTTCAGACAGAAGCTAAAATCCTGCTTCATGCCACAGAAAATGATTGACGTATTATACCTTTCATAGCCATTGTAGTTTTCAAAAATTATTTATTTACACCCTTATGTTTAACTCTGTCTTAGTTCAAATTAAGGCAGCCTGCATTTAATACGGTCATTCATTTCTTTCAGTAAATGTAACCATTTTGAGCTTTCCATGCATACGTAAGAATTTTTCCATGGAGAAAGAGTGAAACTCAGTTGGGATTTTCCTCACGGTAATACTTATAATCAAGGTGTGTGGTCTTTAAAAACAAGAGCTAATTACTGCACATAAGATTCATAATCACAAAGCTCTTTAGTTTTTTTTAAGAGCTAACAGATTTCTCTACCCTCTCTGGCTCCTGATGGTATTCATACCTGCAAATACACTTGCTCAGCTGGAGGGTATTGGCCTGTGCAGTTGTTTGTGGCTGGTACCCTTTCTGCTTGGCTGGATCTAGGTATCTGGATGACCACAGAGTATCACTTGTTAAGTATTTTGAATATCACCCCTGAATGGACCTATGTCAGGCCTTCCCACACTGTATACACGTAAGGTCTAATTTTTCTTTAGTGGTTATAACGTAACCACTTTGGGGTATATTGAGATGCATACATTCTTCACTTTTGTGCCCTGTAGGCCACCTTTGTAAGGACTCAGAGGTGTCGGCTCTGCACCCTTAGTGCATAGAAAGCATTAGTCAGAGTTGTGAACAGGAAATTTTTCTCTTCCTGTGCTCTCTTTGTTCAGTCTCGGGCTGCATCATGCCTTCTTCCTTTCATACATTTTCTAAGGGACAGGTACTATCCCATCCAGAAAGTTGTGGTCCTTATAGGAAGACAGATGCACACACACATTTAATTATAAAAGAATGCAGCCCGTCACACAGAACAGCATGGGGCATTCGCGGAGTAGGGGGGGTTGTCAAGTGGACTTGGGTTGCTGGAGGAGGGGGGTGCAGTGAGTTTGCATAAGGAAGCAGGGGCTAGATTTCATTTGATCAAGTCCGGACATTTCCTGCAGGTGCTGAAGAGTCTCTGGAGGGTTGTAGACACAGATCTTCCCATTGGATTTTAATTTTAAGAACGTAAACTGTGGGGCACCTGGGTGGCCCAGTCGGTTAAGTGACCGATACTCGGTTTCAGCTCACATCATGATCTCACAGTTTATGGGTTTGAACCCCACATCAGACTCTGTGCTGACAATGCAGAGCCTGATTGGGCTCCTCTCTCACTCCCTCTCTCTCTGCTGCCCCCGCCCCTCTTAAATAAATAAACTTAAAAAAAAAAAAGAATACAAAGTGTGACAATGATGTGGAGAATAAATGAGGTGGGCGCAGGGAACAAGGCCAAGTTTGGACTGTAGAAGACTAGTTGGTAGGCCATGTGGATTATCCACATGAAACAAAATAAGACTCACATTAAGGCGGTGTCATGGAAACAAATTTGAAAGTTATTTCAGATGCTGAATTAACTTGATGACAGATGGAATGGGGCAGAAAGGAGGAAAGAACCAAGAGGATTCCCAGGTTCAGGCCATGTCATAGGTAGGTGAAGGTGTCAGACAGTGATAATAGAAGGTGGGCCAGCTTTGCCCCAGGGTGAGTTTGGTGCTGGAGGGAATTCAACCTCCTCCTTGAACCCTTTCCTGATTAACGTAACCAGAAGGCTCTCTCCTTGAAAATCTGAAAGCTCTAAGGACTTGTATCTTGTTCAGGTTAACCAAAAAACAAAAAACAAAACAAAACAAAAAAGATCTGAAGGGAAAATTGAAGAACAATGGAAGTCTCTTTTTGCGTTACCTCTGCACTAGAAACTGTCATGTTACTAAGTAGTAATAGACGGGGACATGTCCACATCCCTGGGTGTGGGCAATTAGGGGACATTATCTGTACAGAATTTAAAAAACAAGTAAAGGTGCTTTTAATTATCACCATGTACCAACAATTCTGAACAATATGAGTGATAAAATATTCTTCCCCCTCATAATATCTTTGGTCTAAATTCTGAATAATTATTCTAAATAATATGCATGTACATTTCAAATTAGCACATTTTTAGGACTTCCCTTTTGATAAACATTGTGTTCTACATTTCAGATAAACATTCTGAAAGCTAAATCAGAGAACTTCCCAATGATGGAGCTGGCTCTGGACACATACAAATTCCTGTGTTCATTTCATGAGTAAATTTTAACGTTTGGAATCACTGGAGCTTGCTCTAGGCAGCTTGTGTCTGATCCCTGTGACACCACATAGTCCTTCATTTCCAGAGAAGATTTTAAATAAACAATAGCACTGTGATTATGGAACCAAAGAAACAGAATGTGAGCCATTTCATTGCTTTCATCCTATCCAACCACTTTGAATATTTATTTATTTAAAATCTAAAACAATGAGGGGACCCTGGGTGCCTCAGTCATTGAATGTCTCACTCTCGATTTGGACCCAGGTCATGATCCCAGGGTCAGGGGATTGAGCCCCGTGTTGGGCTCCATGCTGCACATGAAGCCTGCTTGGGATTCTCTTTTTCCTTCTTTCTCTTCCCCTGCCTCACTCATGTTCTCTTTCTTTCTTAAAATAAATAAATTAATTAATTAATTAAATCTAAAACAATGAGTTCCAACTGTGCAGTATAATTTGCTTCCAGGTATGAACTTCAATTTTTCAGTTTAAGATTTCATGTTTTATTGATTATTATCTGTACAACTGCTATGTAGTCTTCTCCTCCAAGTGTTGTTTTATTTATTTTTGTAAAGCATATTTAAGTATTAATTTGAGAGAGAAAGACAGAGAGAGAGAGAGAGAGGGAAACAGAGAGACAGAGACAGAGAGATACAGAGCACCAATGGGGAAGGGGCAGAGAGAGAGGGAGACACAGAACCCGAAGTAGGCTTCAGGCTCCAAGCTGTCAGCACAGAGCCCAGCTCGGGGCTCAAACCCACGAATCGTGAGATCATGACCTGAACCTAAGTCAGTTGTTTGACTGAGCCACCCAGGTGCCCCCTTTAAATGTTGTTTTCAAATTAAAGAATGAATCAAAATAAAACCTCTCATTCAGGGTACAATTTAGTAATTGCCTAAATTGTATCTTTTGTAGAATTTTAGTTTTAATAAAATTTATTTATTAGTTACTGAAAAATTATTTATATAAACTACCATATCAGACCATATCAAAGTTCACACTGTTTAAGTAGTTACAAAATTATTAAAATTTTTTTAAAGGTTTATTTATTTCTGAGAGAGAGAGCGAGAGAGAGCAGGGGAGGGTCAGAGAGAGAGGGAGATACAGATTCTGAAACAGGCTCCAGGCTCTGAGCTGGCTGTCAGCACAGAGCCCGACATGGGGCTCAGACCCACCAACCGTGAGATCATGACCTGAGCCGAAGTTGAACGCTTAGCCGACTGAGCCACCCAGGCGCCCCACAAAATTATTAGATAGCTGTGCATGTTTTCCTTTGTTTTGTATTCTAATTATTTTAAAAATATTTTTAACTTGCATGGTTTTATAATAGGAAGTTGGAAGAATATTTCTTTTTTGACCATTTATCGTTTGTTTCATTTAATGACTTCTGAAAACATTTTTCCATATAGAGGAGGAGGTTGTTAAAAATGATGCACTCTGGGCATCAAATACAGTGGGTAAACCCTGGTCATGGAATATGCATGCTATACTAAACAGTCATGGTTTTCATAAGGATCTTTAAAATGTAAGTCTTCCTAAACCTACAGTTACTCAAAAAAAGACACTTCATCGTAAGAAAGACTGAGGTAAAAGAAATTTCACTCTTTTACTGCATATGTTTATTTGAATTATTTTTAGCATTGAAAATTCCCTATGCATTAATATGAATGTTTGAGAATAACGTCAGGAACAATTAATGTTGGCCGATATATGCCAGCCCAAACCAACTGTGATCTTCACCTCTCTTTAGAAAATAATTGTTTGACAAGACAAACCCCTTGGGGCAGCTTTTGATTTCCTGAATGTCATGAAACAGCTATACATAATTCAGGACAAGCAGCAAAGTGTCTGCGTGCCTGTCGGATGGAGAATTGGAACGGTGCCATTTAGCTCTGTGCGGCATTGCCGTGCTACAAACATCAATTTGAATCTCAGGGAGAAGGGAAGTGTTAATACTTTCTTTGTACAGAACTGGGTACTCTTGATGACTTTTAATGCCTGTTGGCAAGCCTGCATTCATCTATTCATTCCTTCCTTCATTCAAGAAAAATCCCAGTGCCAGCCAATGAGACAGTCAGTGATCCCCACCCTGCTGATAAGAGGACGCAGGAACCACAGTGATGTTTCTATAATCCCATTGGGAGAGTCAGGGATGTGATCGGGAACATCAGCTCGCTCTCCTTGCCTACCCTCTCTGTGTGCTCCCCGCAACAACAAAATCACATAGGGTAGGACTAGAGGGGATGTTCACTTGTGCTGCTAGCGTTGGGTGAGAACCTCATGGCTAAATGGAAAGGTAACATATTGTAGTAAGAAGAGAGACTTAGAGTTGGTTTTATCATGTCAGTCACACACCGAGGAAGGTGAAGTTGTATATGTGTTTGTGTAGGAAAGGATGGTGGGTAAGAATTTTCCTATTTTCATCCTGTTTTACAGAGATTGAGGACCAGAGAGACTGGGTGGCCATCTCATCATCACACAGCGTGTTAGTATTTGAACAACCATGTTTAAATAAATATTCCAATTTTTAGCTATTTACATGACTTTTATAAATGTCCCAAAAGAATCAGGCTCTGTATTTTCTCATGGTGAAGAAGCCAAGTTTAAGTGTATCCCACCTACCGCTTATTGCATTTATTCTGAAATGACCAGTGATTTCCATCTCACTATTTGAGAAAACCGTGATTGAAGTGGGTTTCGATTTCCTGAATTTGCCATGAGATTCCTGGCTTCTCTGCCTTTGCCCTTCCATGTGCCCAGTCTTAAAATGTCTCCAGTATCCCATTCAGTGCTCTGATTATCAAAGGGCTACTCATTCACTAAGGTTCAGCTCACGCATAACCTTTCCATTAAGCCTCTTCCCAATAGTCCCAGCTGAAGTTAATCCTCTGTACACACAAGCAAAGTCTACACCTCTTTATAGTGGTATTTCATTCTCCTATTTGTCAAACATCTTTATTTCCCACTAGAAGGCAAGCCCCTTGATGGAATACACCTTGCCTTATTTATTTCTCTACCCCTAACAACTAACATACAAGGACACACAAGGTCCCTCTGAGCCCTGCTTTCAACTCAGATAAATCTGAAGACTAAAAACATGGTAGATAGTAAATTCATTCTGGGAAAGTGGCTTTGTTAGTTAATCTTGTCTCATCAATTAAATGCTAAGCTCCTTGAGGGTAGGAGGGTCTTTGTCTAAATCTACCTTATTGTTTTCCACAATGTTGGCACCAAGTTATAGGTTTCACACACTGTGACTGACTTATCCAAGTACCTGAAAAGGGAAGTGAGGAGGTTGAAATATTCTATTAACTTATTAACTTTAGGGGGGATGGAGTTTTGGAAATGTGAGTTTCACTTGGCTTTTCTGATTCTGGCCCCTTTGCTTTTTTTGTTGTAAGTCTAACCACATCCAGGTGTTATATTGCTAGACACTTCCTTTTGGTAGATTATCTTACCCTTTCTCTTCAAGTTTTTGAAAGCTTCATGCTTATAACTTGGCTTTTAGTTTGCTTTCATTTTTATTTTGAATTTTTGGAAGCAACTGAATTAGTAAGTCCTAAAGTCAACTTGGTTAAGGTTTCAGTGTATTTATAAATATATAATCAATACTCACAAGTTTCTAAATGTTCTCTGCAGGCCCCTTGTCTCAATTGGTTCCTGGAAACAAGCGAGTTTCTGAACAGAGGTTGACAAGATGTGAGCAGAAATTACAGTGAGAGGTATTTTTGGAGGTTAGGAAATAACTAAAAATGAGAATACTTATGCTGGCAAGGGTATAGAAATAAAGTAGAGCAGTGAGATAAAAGTAAAGCAGCATGTGTAATGCAGGACCAAAAGCTGTCCCCCACTTCAACATCAGAGTGGCCCTTAACTTGCTTTGTTTTTAAGAGAAAGCTTAGGTTGGGGCACCTGGGTGGCATCCAACTTTGGCCCAAGTCATCTCACGGTTGTGAACTGAAAGTTTTCCTGTGGATTCAATCTTCTCATTATGAACACAGTCATTACTCTGTTATATAACGCAATCATTCCCTCTGGGCTAATTAGGAAATAATGTGGAGTCGTGAGGATTCTGTATCAAATGAGAAGAGTTTGGGATCTTGCCGTACCTATTTTGCTTGTTTAAAGAACATTTCTTCTTCATGTATCTTGGTTCTCAGTTGCGTCCTAGATGTTGAGGTTACCAGGTAAATACTTTCATGATAGATTAAACATAATAGAACTTAATAATATAGATAATTTTAAAAAAATGGTTTTTCTTGGGGCACGTGGGTGGCTCAGTGGGTTAAGGATCCAACTCTTGTTTTCAGCTCAGGTCATGATCTCACCATTTCAGAGTTCAAGCCTTGTATCACACTCCTGCTTAGGATTTTCTGTCTCCTTCTTTCCCTCTGCCCCTCCCCTCTCACTCTCTTTCTCTTTCAAAAAAATAAACTGTAAAAAATACTAAAAATAAATTATTTTTCTTGGCTGCAGACTTTATGTATAATTGATAATTACTAACAGAAGTTTCATAAAAGATAACAGAAAATCTATTTCCAAGAAAAAAGTCTCCCCACCAAAACAAAGGGAGAAAATTTCCTGTATGTTAGACCAGAAAAGGTACATTGTGTCCATCCTCACACTTTAGAAGACAAAACAATCAGGTTATGTCAGAACATCCTATCTTCCAACAATTATCTCGAGCTGCATGTGTCCTACATAGAAAAAGTTGTGGAAAAAAATTGCAAGGCAACACTAAAGCCTTTGAGAAACAAGTGAAAAAAATTTCTAATGCCAAGTACTATAGGGAAATAGTTGTCAACACAAGTTCCTCTCTCCCACTTATTGGAATATATCAGAGCTAGTAATAGAAAATGTGATTACTCCCCAAGACACAATAACAGAGTAATGGTTAATAGACTCTAGTATGAGTGTGAGTCATGAGTCCCCTAATTATTAGCATATCACACTAGGCAAATGTTTCAGTATGTCAATTTCCTTATCTATAAAATAGGTTTCATAATAATATATATTACTTTTATTGTGAAGATTAAATGAGTTAAAATATTTAATGTGTTTTGAATAGCCCTTAGAATATAATAACTAATTGAACAGAAATTGTTATTATTATTTGCTACTATTGAAGTAGCTACCAGGTAATAAAATAAAATGAAGATTTTATAATAAGAGTCAACTTGACAAAAAGTTCTACTTAATAAAAGAAAAAATACAAAAGAATTTAGTAAGTGCAAAAACTAATATTTTGGAAATTGAGGAAGTTATTGAACAATTGAATTCTTTTTTCTACAAATACTCATTATGTGCCTACTATGTGCTTTGTTACTAAGGGTTAATGGACTGGGAATGTTATCTGGAAAAATTATAAGATCATACTTGAGAAATCTTTGGCAGAAACTGTTGAGTCGCCAATACCTGGTCCTTCTGGAGCATATTTGATTTTAATTTTGTATTCATCTTTCAGGGGAAAGAACATGTAAAGAACAACTGTATGTAAAGAGATATTCCAGCCACACTGTGCCAGCAGGGAGTTCGTTTGAACTGGAGTGCCCTGTGAAATACTGTACTAAGAAACCTCATGTGACCTGGTGCAAGCTCGAAGGAAAAAATTGTTTACTTCTTGGATATAAACTTCTGGGATACATGAATTGGAAAGAAAATGAGAGTATTTCAATTTTTGTTCTTCATTTCAATCGCATCCTGGCTCGTGACACCGGTTCATACCGCTGTTCTGCGAGTTTTGCATCTGGAGTTATTGAAAGCCATTCAATAATCATTAATGTAACAGGTGAGTTCTACACTCCAAGACTATCTGATATTTTTTCATCATGTTTCAAGGAAAAGGAGGACCTAGACTCTCAAGAGATTCTGTTAGACACTGAACTCATGTCAATGAGAAGACTGCCACACTCCTCAGATTGTGATCTGTGTGAGCATGTGTGTATGTAGTTTTGGGGTGAGTTAGGTAGAATATAGAGAACAAATATCATAAAATTCTTGTCCTTGCCTTTAGGGATGATAACATTTATCTGATAAGTCCAAAAATAGATCACTGAAGTATGGAAAAATTACCAAGTGAATACCAATAGTAGTAGGTAGTTCTCTATTCTTTGTCCTCTTTTCCTTCTATTTTTTCATCCACTTGCCAGTCCTTGACTTTTATTGATAATAAATCCTCGAAGTTACATTTGTGGTGCTCAGAAAATTACAAGCTTGTTAATAATCCACAGTTTATACAGAGAACATACAGCACACAAATACAGCTGACTCCCTGATGTGCTTTGAGGATGTTCATAGTTTTAGCTGCCTCCCCAGTCTCTCCCAGAGGCCCTCAAATAGGCTCAAATATCAGGATAACAGATTGGAGTTTAAAAACCTGGGATAAAACATGGAAAGCAAACAGAGAGAAGTAAGGAAAAAATGTTTTTCAAAAGTTTGATTTATGAAAATCTCACATCATACTCAATGGTAAAATATTGAAAGCTTTTCCTCTGAGAACAGGAAGGCGACAAGGATGTCTGCTTTTGTGACTTCTATTCAACACTGAACTGGAAGTTCTAGCCAGAGCACTTAGGCAAGAAAAAAGAAAGAAAAGGCATCCAAATTGAACAGAAAGAAGTGAAACTATCTCTATTCACAAATGATATGATTTTATATCTAGAAAATCATTAAAAATCCACAAAAGCTACTATAGTTAATAGATGAATTCAACAAGGTTGTACGATCAACTAAAAAATTAGTGGTATTTCTATACATTACCAGTGAACTATCTGAAAAGGGAACTAAAAAAAATTCTATTTATAGTAGCATCAAAAATAATAAAATACTTACAAATAAATCTAACCTGGGAAGCTCAACACTTGTAGACTGAACAAAATGTGGCTGAAAGAAATTAAAGAAGATATAAATACACGGAAAGATATCCCATGTTCACACTGGAAGACTTAGAATTGTTAAGGTGACAGTATTTCCCAAAGGAATCTATAGATTCAATACAATTCCCGTCGAAATCCCAACAACCTTTTTAAATTTTTTTCATAGATGAAAAAGCTGATCCTAAAATTCACATAAAGTTACAACAAGATCCAAAATAGCTGAAAAAAGTCTTGAAAAAGAAGAGCAAAGTTAGAGGGCTCACAGTCTTTTATTTTAATATTTATTACAAAACTACAATAATCAAAACAGTGTGGTACTAACACAAGGACAGATATAGAGATCAATAGAATAGAATTGAGAGTCCAAAAGAAATCCACACATCTTTGGCCAATTGACATTTTTTGTTTTTAATAGTTTGTTGTCAAGTTAGCTAACATACAATGTATACAGTGTGCTCTTGGATTCGGGAGTAGATTCCTGTGATTCATCACGTATATAAAACACCCATTGCTCATCCCAACAGGTGCCCTCCTCAATGCCCATAACCCATTTCCCTGCCCGCATCACCCCTTTCTACCCTCAGTTTGTTCTCTGTACTTAAAAGACTCTTATGGTTTGCCTTCTTCTCTGTTTGTAACTATATATTTTTTTCTTTCCCTTCCCCCGTGGTCTTCTGCTAAGTTTCTCAGCTTCCACATATGAGTAAAAACATATGATATCTGTCTTTCTCTGACTGACTTTTTTCACTTAGCATAATACCCTCCAGTTCCATCCACATTGCTCCAAATGTCAGGATTTCATTCTTTTTCATTGCCAAGTAACATTCCATTGTGTATATAAACCACATCTTCTTTATCCATTCATCAGTTGATGGACATTTGGGCTCTTTCCATAATTTGGCTATTGTTAATTGTGCTGCTATAAACATTGGGATACCTGTGGCCCTATGAGTCAGCACTCCTGTATCCTTTGGATAAACTCCTAGTAGTGCTATTGCTGGGTCGAAGGGTAATCAATCTTTAATTTTTTGAGGAACTTCCACACTGTTTTCCAGAGTGGCTGCACCAGTTTGCATGCCTACCAACAGTGCAAGAGGGTTGCCCTTTCTCCACATCCTCAGCAACATCTGTTGTTTCCTGGGTTGTTACTTTTAGCCACTCTGACCAGTGTGAGGTGGTATCTCGTTGTTTTGATTTGTATTTCTCTGATGATGATGAGCATTGGTGAGCATCTTTTCATGGGTCTGTTACCCATTTGGATGTCTAGTTTTGGCCAATTGACTTTTAATAAGACCTCCAGACCCATTCAATGGAAAAGTGATAGTTTCTTCAATAAATAGTGCTGAGGTAATTGGATACACATATGCAAAAAATGAATTTGGACCTCTGCTTCATACAACATACAAAATAAGTAAAAATGGATCATATATTTAATATAAGAACTAAAACAGTAGAAACTATGTTTGTATAAAATTTTAATACTATGTTTCCTTAGAGGAAAACATAGAAGTAGATCTTGGGAATCTTAGATTTGTTAATATTATTTTGCTACAACATCAAAAGCATAAATACATAAATAAATAAATAAATAATACTTCATAAAAATTAAAAACTTTTGTACATCAAAGGACACTATCAAGAGAATGAAAAGACAACCTATGGAATGCGAAAAAATTTTCGCAAATCATATATCTGATAAGGGACTAGTACCCAGAATATATAAAGAAGTCTTACAACTCAACAACAGTTAAGCAACTCAATTTAAATGGGCAAAAGACTGAACAGACATTTCTTCAAAGAAGATCTATAAATGGCCAATAAGCAAATGAAGAAATGCTCAACATCACTCATCATTAGAGGAATGCAAATCAAAATCACACCCACCAGGATTACTAGACATTTTTTTAATGGAAAATGACAAATGATAGCAAAGATGTGGATAAATTGAACTCCTTGTACTGTGCCAGTTGGAATGTAAAATGATGCTGCTGCTTTGAAAAGGCCTGGCAATCTTTCTTCAAAAAGTTAAACATAGTTGCCACAAGACCCAGCAATATACAAGTGAAATGAAAGGATGCGTCCACATTAAAACTTGTACCTGAATGACCTGAATGCTTATAACCACACTGTTCACAGAAGTCAAAAAGTGGAACAATCCAAGTGTTCCTCAACTGATAAATAGGTAAAGGAAACATGTTATATTCATACAGTGGGATATTATGCAGGCTAAAAAGGAATGAAGTGCTGGTATGTATTACAAAATAGATGAACTTCAAACACATTGTGCTAAGTAAAAGAAGCCAGATATAAAAGATTACATGTTATAATCTTGATTCTGTTTGTATGAAATATGCAGAACAGAAAAATCTGTGGAGATAAAAAGTGACTAATGGTTGCCAGGAAGGGTTAATGGGAGTAACTAATTAATGTGTATGGAATTTCCTTTGGGAATGATGAAAATGTTCTGAAACTAGATAGTGCAAAACGCTAGATAGTTGTACAAGATTGCATTGAGCTATCCGCTTTAAAATATTAAAATAATAATACTTATGTTAATATGTATTTTACCACGATAAAAAATATATTTGGATCAAAGGAGATCACCCTTTAATTATAAGAAATGAAGTGGGGTTTATTTGGGACCCATAAATCGACCATGAAGGTTATTGCCAAGAGAAATTTCAAAGAGTTTTGATGCACTGGTAGTATGTCTGAAATCTAAACGCAGACGTACATAGTCACTTCCTCTATGGACACCATTCACTTGAATGCATACACTTTGTGTTTGTAAAAAATTAATTTATTACTCTACATGTGTACTTTGGAGTCCATCTTTTAACTTCCTTAAAGTAGCCCAATGAAGGAATCCACTTAAATCCCTTAAAAATCTTTTAAATTACTTTAAGACCTCTGAAAACAGCCTAGTAAAGGAATGCATGGTACTCTAGTGCTGGTTACAACCTTCTATTATCAAGCATAGAAGTGTAGAAGGGATTTTGGGTAGAGTTGGAGACTCTGCTTTTGCAAATTTGGGATCAAAGTCAATGCTAATTGCCTGTGACTATCCATGCATTGGCTTATAAACCTCTTTGGAATGGAAGCTGTGTCCTAAACATCTTTGCTTCTCTGCAAACAGATGACATAGTATATAGCACATAGCAGGTGTTCAATAAATATTTCTTTGTCATTCTTAAATGAATTAAATAACATAATCTATGCAAAGTGAAACAGTTGCCTTTAACAACCTGGAGAAGCTTATACTGTAGATTATGAAATGAATCCTTTCTGGAGAAAATTGCACTACTAATTCATATAATGAGATAAAATATTGAGTTTTTAAAGAAGTATTACATTGTAACTGGCAAAATGAATGATAAAAATAGGCAAAACTTGCAAGACATTACTTCCAGAATATTGATAATACTTTGAAATAGACAATAATTAAGGGCTATTAGAGTATTTACATAATGAATATTAATATAATGTATAATAAAATTAAATGCAGTGGCATTGAGTCCACCCCTCCTTGGAAAAGCGACCTTCTTATGTAAGTTTGTCTTCTTTTGTGGGAACTAATCCCCGTCTGTGCAAGAGGGAGGAATTTAGCCAAAGTCAGAGGCAAGCCAATAATGACTTATGATATGGGAGTGTCTCAGGGGTATTACTGTGTCTCCTCTGTCCCATTTTGGGGTCATTCCACAGCCACTACAGATGGTTGCACAGTTTGTAAAGTGCATAAAGGTGCCTGTTCTAGGAATCAAGTCAGAGCTGAAATTAGGATCAACAGTCTGTCTCCCTTGGGGAGGAGGGAGCCACAGGGAAAATAGGAAGTTTCTCTCTTTTTTTTTTTTTTTAATAGTTTATTGTCAAATTAGTTTCCACATAACACTCAGTGCTCATCCCCACAAGTGTCCTCCTCCATGCCCATCCCCCCCTCCCCCCACATCCATCAGTCCTCAGTTTTTGTCAGCATTCAAGAGTCTCTCATGGTTAGGCAGCTTCTCTCTTGAACCCTGAGCCCTGGGGGCAGGATGCTTATTAGGATCACACTGGGGAGGAGCAAGAACCACGGAGTTGTGAGAGGGAAAAGCTACCTAGGAGAGAGGAGGGCCTTTTAAATTTCCCTTTGGAGACTTCTAATTTCCTACTCTCCCGACTTTCTTATCACTTTGTGAATCAGTGCTCCTGCCCTAAGGAGGAGAAGCCCCCAGGACTTTGCTTTGGCCGTCTACTCTCATCTGGCAGCAACCTTCACTCTGGGATTGATTCCCTCCTGTAGCTTCATGAGAATCTCAAACCTTCATTATCTTCCTTCCAAATAGTCTAATCAGCTGTATGGACTCTTTGTCTTTAGTGTTTCCTGTTTTAGTCCATTTCAGCCAAACATCTTCCTAATAAATGTCTTCCATAATGCCGCTCCTTTACTGAGTCCCCACAGAGTATCCATGGTGCTTCCCATGTTGGGCTCACATTTAACCAACACTCAAGGCCTTCGACAGTCCATCCACACCTGCCTTCCTTGATTGCTTCCAGACTCCACTATGAACCTCTACTCCAGCCCCACAGCCCATGCCTGCTATCGCATGTCCTCACCCTACTCTACCTATGTTGCTCTCCCCGCTCATAGGGCACCCATTCATCTGCCTCCACCTACCACAATTCTGCCCTTCTCATTTCCCATGTTCTTAAGAAAGCTTTCCATGTTCACCCTAAGGGAAGTGATTTCTCTCTTCTAGCCAATTTTATGCCATTTAAGGTCTGCGCTTTTCATTTATCAGACATTCCTTTGCACTATAGTAATGTGTGGACATGTTCTTTAGCCCATGAAGAATTATAATGAAGCAGGAACTGTGAGGTACTTTTCTGGGTTTTCTTGCTTCCTTCACAAAAGTCAAATGAATTCTTTCAGAATTGGCTTTGAACTGAGTGGGAATTTGCCTTTCAAGAAGTGATGAAAATAAACATAATAGGGAAAGAATTCAAGAAAAATTCCTTTTCCTTCTGTATGTGGGAGTAGTCAGTGAGCTGAGTATCGAAGAACAAAAATATACTATAAAATTATATTTAAAAACAATGCTTTTCATAAAAATAATGTGGAGGTATGACAAAAAATATTTCTCCCCTTCAAATACCTTTCTTTGGCACTGTTGGGAATTTTTCTGTTTTTGTATATAACTCTCTTTTTTTTGTACGTCCAAGTTAAGAATTGGTCCACTTAAGAACAGGGCTGTGGCAGAGTCAGGGCTTGGACGCTGTTGGGAAAGCAATACTGTCCCAGAATGAGGAAAAGTGCAAAGCCCCAGGAGAAAAGTTGACAGAGCTGGGGAACAGTCACTGGAATGTGCATTGGTCTGTGACTCCATTCCCACCAACCTCCCTTAGTCAGCCCCTGGTTAGGAACTTCACAAAGACAGGTGGTCATCCTCATAGCAGAGAAGTGAAGTATGAGTCGTAGGAAGTGAAAGGAACTGAAACACAATCTCTGTTTCAGAATGAGTAGTCAGCATGGCCTCAAAATCATCTATTCCTTGTGGCCCTCCACACTCACTCAGAGCATCTGCTGAGTGAGCATCCTGTTTTTCCAAGTGCCAGGATGCGACATACAGGCTATATTCTGTTCTTGTCCTTAAGTAATAGGGAAGAGGAAATCAAGGCAGACAGATGACGTTTGTGTTGTATTTGCAGTCTTCTTTCAAGCCTCAAAATAAATCTAGGAGCTTAACTTTGTGTCCATAATCTTTGAGGTGGTGATTCACACATCATGCAAACTCCTTTGAGCTGGGTTACTGGGTTCGGTTAGTGTGCAAATGCAGGAGTCCTCTCAGACTAGCTCTGACTTTAGACACACTCAAGTATTGTATTTGATTCTTCATCTTGCTTCTATTTCAGAACGGACTCAAAATAATTCAGAATACCCTCTAATAAGTGAGTATCAAACTTATCAAATAAAAATAAAGAAATAAGATTGTTTGATAGTTGAAGAAAGAACAAAAGTTGGATTTTCCTAATTGAGTAATTTTTTTTTTTTTGTATTAGGTTATTTATGTGGGACCCTTGTCCCTATTTCTATTCATACCCTTCCCCCAGACAGCTGCGTCTGTCATTGGTAATGACTTGGCTGCTGTCCTAACCTAAGCAACAGCTGCAGCATGAATAATGAAGAATTTGTTACCACTCTGTTATCTAACCACTTATTTGCCCAGCTTCAGTAGCTCCTGACCACCTTTACCTTGAGCCAAGCATGTGAGGAAGCAGATAGATAACAATGTTAATATATTTAGAAATAAAAATTTCCTGCATAAAAATACTTAACATATATACAAAACTAATGCTGTGTGATGCATTCTGATTTTTTTCTATTCTGTTGTGATTCGTATTTTTAATGTTTTTTTGTGGTCTACTAACTTGTTTCATGATCCATCGATAAGTTGCAACCTATCATGGACAAATAGAACATTAACTCATGTGAACATTGATCAGAGCAATGAGTACCATCTGTGTGCCCAGCAAAGCATGTTTGGAAATAACAAAGCTATCTGTAGATAACAAAATTATATAGTATGTGGAGATACCAAAGAGTTACAAGACAACAAAAAAACCTTTGTGGTAAAGGAACTGGAACTTAGCATCAAAAGCATGTTGGCTTCGGTCCCAAGTACAACTCACTACTATCTGACCTTGGGTGAGAGTCTTGGAACAATAACACTTTTATCAAGGCATGGAACTAGATAATAATAACAGTTTCCTTAGTTTTTCATTAGTGGTGAATATGAGAGTTAAGTGAGACAAGGTCGATGAAAGGGCTTGGTGAAGTGCTTTCTGAGAGCTGTTATGGGCATTTTTTTAAAAATTTTTTTAACGTTTTATTTATTTCTAGGAAAGAGAGAGAGACAGCGCGAGCAGGGGAGGGTCAGAGAGAGAGGGAGTCACAGACTCTGAAACAGGCTCCAGGCTCTGGGCTGGCAGCCAGCACAGAGCCCGACGCGGGGCTCGAACCCACGAACCGCGAGATCATGACCTAAACGAAAGTCGGACGCCCAACCGACTAAGCCACCCAGGCGCCCCTATGGGCATTTTTTTTAGAGGGGATTAACGCTAGCAGAATTAAAAATTCTTACCAAAGATGAATTATAACCCAGAGCCACCCACATATGCTCATCAATAAAGCATGAGGTGGGTGGGAATACTGAGGCCAGGGCTTCTTGGGGAATGCATCCCGGAAGGGAAATAGAGGCATCATTCATTCCAGTTCTGATGATGCAGGAGATATTACTGATCCTATTACATCTGAGATTCTCTAACTGTCTTTAGCATTGACTCACATTTCAGATGCAACTGGTGCCTCAGGACCACCCTCTCTGGAAGTGATGGAGGACAAACAATGGATGCTTTATAGTTTGCTTTCTTTGGGGGCATTGCCTCTGTTTGTTACTTGTTTGTACCTATTCTTCTGCCTGAGAAGGCACCAAGGTGGGTTCTACCTTTCATCTGCTGCTCTATGCCACACATTTGGGGGTCAGTTATTAAGGCCGATTGACTTTTAGTTGGTTCTTGTTTTCTTTCCCATATTCTGCAATGAGCCATGGATCATGATTTCCTCAGGGACAACATCCTTCCACCACGAAGACAAAGGGACTAATTCAGGTCCCTTTCAGGCATATGGAAGCACGTTCTCCACGGCACAGTGCGCCAGGCAGGGATTGTGCTAAGGAGGGCACACGGCTGGGACTGACCCATTCTACTTGGGTCTGTCTTAAGTTCATGTAAGAAGCAGCTCGTCTTTACACTTTAAGCAGCTCTTCTTCACTACTTTAAGGGTAGTGAAAGGGAGGTGGAAATAATCTCTCAGGTCAACAAGTCTGATTTGAATTAGTCTGTCTTATCCTCTTTTTCATAGTCCCAGCACATCATGGCCGTCATACACACCCTCGTCTAAATGAAGCCCATATGTGCCCAAAGGAAATTCCTATCTCTGTACTTTCGCTCGCCACCACAAACACAGGGCCGAACTGAACTCTCACCCAAAAGTAATGCGTTTGAAAAATGTGGGTTTGGCTAGGTGTGAAATCTTGGAAACAATTCCTTTCTGCTTTCTTAAGAATTCCTTCAGTGCCATGAGGAAACACTTGAACATAGTAAGAGGGAGATGTGTGGAGAATTCAGATGTAACACCTGTCCGCAACACCCCTGCTGTCTCTCTCTTTACTTTTCCCTCAGCCATCTCGTCCCATCCTGTCTCCCACATGGACGTCCTCAGGGTAGCTACAGAAGCAGAGCTAGACAGAGCCACCCTTTTCTCTGCCACAAGAGAAGGCTTTGTCTGGGCAAAAGTACTTTTGGTGTTTTGTGGTAAGGACTTCTGGAGCCCAGAACAACCTCAGAATACTGAAGGAATCCCCCATAACCCCTACTTCACATCTGCAGCTCTAAGGCTCTTTCTGTGGTCCCTCCCCAGCTTTCACCATCTTTCTTAAGGCTGCTTTAGAAAACTTCAGAAAAAGAGGTAGGAATAAATCCTTTGGACCACCGTATCTGAAGTTAACTGAGCCATGGGAGATCCTGACCTATGTAGGTGAGGAGACAGCGGTGTGTTTGGCATCAGGTATAGAATGTCCCCAGAACAGGATTTCCATCCTGTTTCAAGTGATAATAGTAGATCCTGCCCCTTCCTCTTGGATATGCCATAAGGCTCTCTGGAGTCAGAAGGGAAGAGCCAGCGAATGCACACACACACGGAAGTATGTGTGCCTTGCTGCTTCCAGGAAATAAACAAGCCAAAACAAATAGCAACGCTGCCACTGGCCCGGGAGGCATCCCGCCTCTGCCCAGAATTTCAGCCTAGCAATCTGGTTCCAGAACACATATTCTTTCCACAACCTTAACTTATAGGGAATTGGGGAAGAGTTGTGTGTTGTTCTTTACTCTTCTTGGTTTCTTATTTGTCTTTTTGAATTCCAGCAGGAAGAAAGGAGCCTTCTGACATAGCAAGAAGGGAAATTAACCTGGTATGTTCCATGCATCTGTTAAAACAAATGCAATCTATGTTATACCATGTTAACCTTGATATAATATTTCAAATTTAATAAGTCTATGTAACACCTACTCTGTGCCAGGAATGGTTTTAAATGCTATATATAGACTTAATTCTAAAAATGTGTTAATTTTTTTATTGTTTATTTTTGAGAGAGAGAGAGACAGACAGACGGAGTATGAGCAGGGAAGGGGCTGAGAGGGAGACACAGAATCCAAAGCAGGCTCCAGGCTCTGAGCTATCAGCACAGAGCCTGATGCAGGGCTGGAACCCTCGAACTTCGAGATCATGACCTGACCTGAAGTTGGATGCTTAGCTGACTGAACTACCCAGGTGCCCCTAAGAATGTGTTTATTTTACACTTACCTCCATCTGCAGCAAAGATTCTTCAGAATTCACAAGTTTCACAATAAGTGGCCTTTTGGAAGGGCATTAGTGGCAGTGTAGACCTGAAGTAGAAAAGTCAGAGATTGGATTGTATGACCTTGGCTACGCTCTTGATCTGTTATGTGACTTTGGGCTATTTATATATTCTTACAAAAACACCTTAAAATCTTTTGGTAGAGAATTGAGAGTTAATGAAAGAATGAACCATAAATAATCTCATAAATGATATGTGATTTCTTCACAGACTCCCAGTAGATAAAGAAATATGACCATAGGTCTAGTTATTATGCAAAAAGCTCTTGTAATGTATGTGGGCTCATCAAGGAAGAGACCTCCCAGACAAAGCAAAGGGCATTTTGGAGGCAGTGCCATGTTTTCCTATAGGTTCTTGGAATACAAGCATAAGCTTTTTTATTTGGGGCTCAATGTTGTGTAAATACTGGAACCCGAAAAAAATGCAAGATGAGGCAATATATTTCTGAAAAAAATTTTATGAGGTTGTTTGGTTAAAAAATAATCATAAGTGAGGTACTGCAAAGGAACGTGTGTGTGCACGTTTCACTGTGGAAGGGTAGAGATAAAGATGTAGTAACCTTCTCAAAAGTTCCAGAAATGCCAAATGCAGATATAGCCAGCAATTTTGCATATAATATTAAATGACACTCAGCATTCCTCAGCAGGTTGCCCAATTTTAAATCAAACCAAATATATTCAACTTTGTAAACTCATATTAAGTTTTTAGTAAGCAGCAGTAGGCACCATTGTGTTGACTGCTAAGGTTTTATTTTTTCAAGTAGGGAATTTTCTTAAATGTTGTTTTCTTCCTATAGTGAACAACAATAAACTACATTCTATTACAATCAGGACTGAGGTCTATGGAACTATTTAAAACAATAATCTAAATGGTTTCTTGTTTAAATAAAGCCCAGCTTGGTTAAAATGTAGTCATATTTCTTCCTCTGTAGGCTGGACAAATTATCTATCATCTGAAGTTGAATTCAAGGGGCTTCTCTATGTGTGCAATTGTTGGAATTTTGTTTTAAGATGCCTGTATCTTTTGCAGGAATTCACTGCTTTGGCCCATTTGAGTTGGCCAACATTTCAGAAAATATGGTGATGCCATATTAGACCTTTGAGACTAAAGATTTCTTAGGAAGGGACTCATATTGGAATCAGTGGAATAGAAACCTAACAGAGAGAAAGGAGCTGGTAAAATATGGCAGGTACATATGAAAGGCAGAGTTCTCATCTTACTCCACAAAGTTCCCTGGAGGGTGAAAAAGTGCTTAAAATACTAAAAAAAAAAAAAAAAAAAAAAAAAAAAAAAAAAACAAAAAACNAATCACTGAACTGTGTATTTTTTTTTAAAGTGCTTTGTAAACTGTAAAACAGCATTACAATATAGAGTAGGGTAGCAGCTTCGGTATTTGTCGTATCTATCCACATCAGCCTTGTGGCATCCACCCACTTTGCTGATGTGCTACACCATAGGCTCAACCACAGAGCACCATGTTTTCTTTTACCTCGTTCATTCTAACCAAGTTTTCCATGGAAACCAGCCATCTTTTGGGAAGGGAGCCAGGTAACTGAGTTGACAGACTTCTACACAACTGTAAAAGTGCAACAGAGATCTTATTGATATATTGAGGACTATGGCTATTTATTAGGTCACAAGACAGTTTTCTTCTTCAGTGCTTCTCTGGAGAAATTACCCAGGTTCCTTTGAGTGGGGATTGGGGCGCTTTTCAGCTGAGCCAAGAGACTGGGAGTGAGAAAGCTATTCCTGCCTCATTCAACTACCCAGCCTTAGTGTTACTTCCTGGACAGCCACCTCATTGAAGAGAAGCCGTATACTCAGTATCCAATGCTTAGTTTCTTGACATTGGGCCAGATATGCACATGTGGTAGAGGTCTGCCAGGAAGGGGTAGAAGATGGGCTACTTCATATACAAAATAAAGACGATAAAGGAAGAGATAGGCATGTAGACTGTCAACGACTGTGGATCTGATACCTTCACAGAGTTAGGCTACACTTCAAGAACATAAATTGACTGGGAAAATTGCAATTAAAAATTGAAATAACAACTCTTAGCATTAAAATGATATCTTCATTTTTATCAGGTAAGGTCCTTGTATAGTTAGGAGTGGTTAACTGAAAAGAATGAGAAGCATCAGGACGCATTTTATCTTAGTTTTTGTAAGTCTGCCGCTTTTTCTCTTTTTTTCTTAATTTTTAAAAATATTTACTTATTTTTGAAAGAGAGAAAGCATGAGTAGGGGAGGGGCAGAGAGAGAGGGAACAGAGGATCTGAAGCAGGCTCTACGCTGACAGCAGAAAGCCTGATGCAGGGCTCAAACTCACAGACTGTCAGATCATGAGCCAAAGTTGGATGCTTAACGGACTAAGCCACCCAGGTGCTCCTCTTTTTTTTTTTTTTTTTTTAAGTTCACCTCTTTCTCAGAAGCTTTAAGATATTTGATTTATTTGGAGGTATAATAATTTTCTTGTGATAATCCAGATAAGTTTTCCTGCAGTTAGGCCCTCCTTCCCAAAATTGAAGGCAATTTCTAATTCCAGGTTTTAAATCATAATAATGTATCTTGGATAACTCATAATTTTTACTCTTTCTGACCCATTAGAGGACATCTGTTCTATTTTACTTTTTTTTTTAATGTTTTATTTATTTCTAGGAGAGAAAGAGAGACAGCGTGAGCAGGGGAGGGTCAGAGAGATATGGAGTCACAGACTGAAACAGGCTCCAGGCTCTGAGCTGGCAGTCAGCACAGAGCCCGACGCGGGGCTCGAACCCACGAACCGCGAGATCATGACCTAAGCAAAAGTCAGAAGCTTAACCGACTAAGCCACCCAGGCGCCCCTGTTCTATTTTACTTTTAATCATTTACTTCTAAACTGTGTTAATCCTTTATCTTGTAAGCTGTCTGAAGTTTCTTGTGGGATTTTTATGTTTTTCTTATTAATTTGGGCTGAGAGATTGAAAAGTATTCTGTTGGGGTACCTGGGTGGCTCAGTTGGTTGAGCACCTGGCTCTTGATTTTGGCTCAGGTCATGATCTCATGATTCATGGGATGAAGCCCTATGTTGGGCTCTGTGCTGACAGTGCTAAACCTGCTTGGGATTCTCTCTCTCTCTCTCTCTCTCTCTCTCTCTTTCTGTTTCTCTCCCTCTCTGCCCCTCCCCAGCTCCTTCTCTGTCTCTCAAGAAAAAACAGAGTTCTGTGACCTCAATAACGAAGCACAAAATTACTACTTGGGAGGAACATAGTGGTCCTAAGACTTTCGTCTTTTAACAAGTAAGAATCTGCTAAAAATGTAAATGTCAGCAGCAAATGTGAGGAAGAGTAAATTAATTCTGTTGATGTGTTGACTCCATTTAGCACATACCCATAGTTTGCTAATTGTGTGTACTATCGCAACCTTAAGTGGTAGTTAAAACAGTTTTGTTTTGTTTTTTTTCTCTTACAGGTTGATATTCCCCAGCCCTTTCAGAGTGAGGAAACTGATGTGGGAATCAGGCAAAATCCCCAAACACTGCTATCAGAAACTGGTCCTTATGATAATGACCCCTGGTTCAGGGTCCAAGAAGAGTCTGAAGTTTATTCTAACCCATGCCTGGAGGAAAACAAACAGGGCGTTGTTTACGCTTCCTTGAACCATTCTGTCATTGGAATAAACCCAAGACAAGCAAGGAATGTGAAAGAAGCACCTACAGAATACGCAGCCATATGTGTGAGGAGTTAAATTGGATCTTGATCTCCAACCAGTGATCACTGAATGATCTGCATGTCCACACATTTACTGAGCCCAACAAAAGGTCAAAAAATATTCCTTGACCTGAGAAGCTTCACTTTAAGGAGTTTCATGTTGGTGCTTGGGTCTTAAGGGACCATAGGACAAATGACTAAAATTTCTCCCCCAAATTCTGAGGGAACTTTTTATATGATACCCTTGAACAACAACACAAAAACCCTTCCCTCCAAAACTAAGTGATATTATGAATAGCAGAGTGGTAGAACACTTAAACTTAGCCACATTTTACCAATGTACAAAGTTAATATATTTTTTGGAGGATAAAAGACACATGTAAGTAAGAGAGATTTGTGTTACCTGGATCACTTCACTACACTTTCTTGACAAAGAAAGGATGTCCCAATTTGACTAACTAACCATCAACCCAATAATGATAGTATGTTTATTTCTGGTCATTCTTCTGTGATGAGAAATACTCCTCTGTCCATCTAACACTGGGTTTTTTTTTTTTTAAATGTAAAAAAGAAGTAATTTTAGACTTGATATAAGAAAATAATGGAAAACATAAATGGCTCAGTGAAGATGTGGACTATACCAACTGCTGCAGAGCAGACGCTCCCCGTACCAGGCATGCAAATGGTTTTATCTACCCTATTACATTGCTGAGCAAATATAGGTCGTAATGGAGCAATTAATGTGTGGTGCATTTATATAAACAAAGTTGTGACTCAGTGGCTGGGTCACATGGACTAATGTATATGAATGTGATATAATGCTGCTGAATTAATATACTTGTGGGTTTTTAAAGAAACATAAAAGTAATTATCATTAAGCAAGTGCAGATTGATGACTTAAACTGCTTCATAGTTGATCTGATAGCAAATGAAAAGCACAGTTCATGGAAGGGAGAAGAGTCTTAATATTCATTTGGCCAGCCCAGGTTACCATACATTCATCAACCACATCTGTATCTTGCCATTCTTCTTACTCCTTTCTCAGGAAATCAGGGCAAGCCATCCAGAGTGAAGTGGTGCAGCTTCATAACAATTCATTTAAAAATATTGTAGTTGTGGAGCGCCTGGGTGGCTCAGTCAGGTAAGCACCTGACTTTGGCTCAGGTCATGATCTCATAGTTCATGAGTTTGAGCCCCACGTTGGGCTGTGTGTTGACAGCACAGAGCCTGGAGCCTGCTTCGGGTTCTGTGTCTCCCTCTCTCTCTACCCCTACCCTGTTCATGCTCTATCTCTGTCTCTCAAAACTGAATAAACATTAAAAAAAATTTTTTTTTTAATATTGTAATTGCAGCCACTTAGGTACAGCAAAAAGAGATGGTTTCAAACTTTTTGAATTTCCAGAGTACTTGTGTCTAATTCTTTCAAAAATAGCTTACAACTTTATTCAACAGTGTGAGTCTATTAGACTTCTCTGGTGCTGCTCTTGAACAATGCAATAGACCTCTTACAAAGTGGACAGCAAAGGTTGGGATCCATTGGAACAAATATGTGAGCTGCTGCACAAATGAATGTGGGGTGTGTGTGTGTGTGTGTGTGTGTGTGTGTGTGTAAGGAAGGATAGGTGACTTACAGAAATGGTAAAAAGAGAGACTGACTGTAGTGACATTCCATTTCAGTTTCCTAAAACATTTAAAATAGTAGAGCAAATGGATCATTAAAGAAAATGTATGAAAACAATGTATGTAAGTATGGGGATGGGGGTCTGACATCCCATACAATTTTTTATCCCAGAAAGATAAAACTGAGATTTTGTGGTGGAGCTTTCTTTATGTAACACTGGCATTAAGACTTTGCCCCATAGATTGAGATTGAGATTGAGATTGCTTTAGAGTTCCTGTTATCTAGCCAGTATGATATCGCTATACCTGAAATTTTGAGCAATCAGTTCCAGGTAGGCTCTTTCAGCCAAGCTGCATTTATGGGCAATTACGTACAAAAGATATATTAGAATAACTGTTTGCGGTATTCTTAAATATAGAAACAGGAAGTATGGGGAGGATACATTTAGCTGTCCTTATCAGATAAACACACAAAGCTGAACAGTTCCTTCATAATTTTTTTAAAAATTTAAACAGCAGAATATTTCTGTCTATTGTTTAGGATATTCTTAGCATGTCTTATGGTAAAAATAATGTTGGTAAAGATTTCACTTCTACAAATGATTCATTCTTACACTTGTACCATGCTGCCAAAATTCCAAATCGTTCATGTTTTTATTCCTTCTTAATAAATGGTGTCAGAGGGATGTATGTATTTCCCCAGTAAATCTACTTCAGTGTTATTTGCACGGCTTATTTCATTAATGAAATATGAGAAAAAGAATACGTGGATGATTTCATGACTTTTTGTGAATTTTAAACTTGTTGATTGTTACTGATAAGAAAGTAGTTATTAAAACTTATTTGGAATCAGTTTGGTATTGGCTTTCACACCAAAAAAAATTATGTGGACATGAAGTAGAAAGTGATTCTCAAACTCTATGGTACATAAAAACAACCTGAAAAGCTTGATAAACTGCAGGGTACCAACTGCTCGCCCTAAGAAGTTCTGGTTCAGGAGATCCAGAATATAGCTCTACAGTTCTCACACCGAAAGACATCCCAGGTAATTTAATACAGGTTTCCCAGAGTAGAGGCTAGTTTGGTATATGTGGTTTATTTGATCAGTTTTGCCTTCCAATGAAGACTTTCAAGGCCCCAGAATTGATTCTCTGACTCGATTACCTCCCCTCCTCTCGCCTCCTCTCTCCTCTCCCCTCCCTTCCCTTTCCCTCCTCTCCCCTTCTCTTCTTTCCCTTCCTCTTCTCTCTCTCTCTCTCTCTCTCTCTCTCTCTCTCAATTTATTTTAGGTTCAGTAAAGTTGAGTGGAAAGGACAGAGAACTCCCTTGTATTCCCTGCCCCTATGCATGCACAGCCTCCTTCATCATCAACATCCCTCACCAGAGTGGTACATGGTACATTTGTTACAATCAATGAACAAACACTGACACATCATTATCAGCCAAAGTCATTTGTTTACATTAGAATTCACTCTTGGTGTTTTAACTCTATGGTTTTTTGCAAATGTATGGTGACATGTATCCTTTATTATAGTAATGTACAGAATGGTCTCACTTCCCTAAAAATCTTCTCTGCTCTATCTATTTATCCTTGCGTCACCTCTATCTCCTGGCAACCACGAATCCTTTTACTGTCTCCATAGTTTTGCCTTTTCCAGAATGTCATACAATTGGAACCATATGTAGCCATTGACTCCTTTCATTTAATAATATGCACTTAAGATTCTTTCATGTCTATTTGTGTCTTGATAGCACATTTGTTTTTATTTTTTATTTTTAAATATTTATTTATTTTGAGGGAGAGAGAGAGAGAGAGAGATCACACAAGTGGGAGAGGGACAGAGAGAGATGGAGAGAAAGAATTAGAAGCAGGCCCTGCACTGACAGTAGAGCCAGATATTGGGCTCAATCTCAGGAATGATGAGATTATGACCTGAGCTTAAATCAGTTGCTTAACTGGCTGAGACACCCAGGCACCCCACTGATAGCTTATTTGTTTTTAGCACTGAATAATATTCTATTGCCTGGATGTAGCACAGTTTATTTATCCAATCACCTACATCTTGGTTGTTTCCAAAAGTTGGCAATTATGAATAAAGCTGCTACAGTCATCTCTGTACAGGTTTTTGTATAGATAAACATCAGTTTTTAACTCATTTGAGAAAATGCTATATGATTGCAGGATCATATGGTAAGAGTATGCTTAGTTTTGTACAAAACTGTCAAAATGCCTTCCAAAGTGACTGTATCATCTGCATTCCCACTAGCAATGAATGAGAGCTCCTGATGCTTTACATCCTCACTGGCGTCTGGTGTTATCAGTGTTCTGGATTTTATCTATTTTAATAGGTGTGTAGTAATATCTCTTTGTCCTATTTTCAATTTCCTATTGATATATGATGTTGATCATCTTTTTATATTCTTATTTGCTATCCATGTGTCTTTTTGGTGAGGTATCTATTTAAATATTTTACACATTTTTAAAATTGGGTTGCTTGTCTGCTTATTATTGAGTTTTAAGAGTTATTTGTATTGTTCAGATAACAATCTTTTATGAAATATGACTTTTGCAAGTATTTTCTCCCAGGTTGTGGCTTATCCTCTCATTCTATTAATGGTCATATCATTTATTTGTTTTCTTAACAATTTTTTTTTTAATTTAGAAAGACATACTGAGTTGGGGGGGGAAGAGAGAGAATCTTAAGCAGGCTCCACACTCAGTGCACAGCCCACCTTGGGGGTGGATCCCCTGGCCATCAGATCATGACCTAAGCTGAAATAAAGGGTCAGACACTCAATGACTGAGTCACCCAGGTACCCCAGCGCATTTATTTGTTAAATTCATTGTCATATTAGACTCTGGGCTTCTTATGGGTGAGGATTAGGTTACATTTCTTTTTAGTTTCTTATCCCAGTTCCTGGCACATAGTAGAATTAAATAGTGTTTAAGGAATGGATGATACTGTTTGTGAGGTGAGTCGTCTAATGCCTTGCTACTCAAAGGATGGTTCTCAAATCAGTAGCATGGACATCGTCTGGGAATTGTTAGAAATGTAGAATTTCAGTCTTCACCTACTAAATAAGAATCTTCATTTTTCACAAGATCACTCAGATGATTTGTGAAGCTTAGTCTTTATGAACCCACATCTCCCCACCAGGAGTCAGGTGTGGCAGGAAGCCAAGTCACATTCATGATAGACTCATTTGGAAAGTTCTATTTTAGGCAAGAACAGGAAGGGCCTCACCACCCAGCCCAGAAAGTAAAAATGACAAGTGAGAGAAAAAACATTACTTCTTTATAGAACGGTTGTGCTAAATTTGAGAACACAGGAACCGAAAATCCTATGTTAGATATCGACTTACAGGTTCAAAAGCAAGTTCAGGTTTAAAATCAAACTCTATTATGAAGTTAGGGTAAACGTTCCATGGGAATCATTTTATCTGAAAACAATCTATGATCAGAGACTAGACACAGAGTTTGTTAGATTCTGAAGTGACATGGTTGAGAAAAATTCCTTTACTGCTCATCACTGTTTATAGCATAGATGAAAAGATAGAAACCAAACAGAAAATAATATTCTGATAGTTGAATTGTTCTCAGCGCTCTGTCTCTACTGGTCCTTGACCACCTGAAACACAAAGAAGTCAGACTGGGGGAAAAGATTAATATTAATTGGAATGGTAAATTGGTGAGCATGGCTTGGGTCCAAAGACAACATAAGTTTCCCATCAATTCTACCCCTTAAATCCTGCTTGACTTTGGGACTTATTTATAGGAAAAGTTAGATCTAAAGAGAGATACCCAACCAGCCATGTGGGAGATGTCAGTCTGCCTCAAACCTCCCTAACTGTAAATGAATGAGAGCCAAGGATGTGATGACAGCCTCCTTTGCCTTTAGTGCAAGGGCTCCTTCCTGAGTTTAATGTGTTTTAAAAATGGGCTCTGCCCCTCTCTCCAGTCAGTTAAATCGATCCTTTTTTCTGTACAGAGAAGTCTGCAAGAAGGTAGATCAGTGGAACATCCTATTTTAGGAGTTAAAGTAAGAATGTGAGGAAAGCAAAAGAATGATTTTTCTCTAATTTTGGTAAGTACTTAATGGGGGTTAAATTGCTGGAGGAAGTGACAGGATAAGAGCCAAATTTCAGTTGTAATTGTCATCTAAATAGCATATAGGTAGTTACAAAGTGCTTTCCTGTATATTATATCAATTTATACATTGTAAGAGCTCTACTGCAACTATTTTCTCTTTATACTTCTTGGTTGTCTAAGATGTGTGTAGCTAAAATGCTGATATAGCTATACATTTTATTTTTATTTTAGACAATATCATTAAAATTTATCCAAGTCTTAATCAAAGCTTAACAATTTATAAATAATTTTTATTTGTTTTTTGGGGGGGTTTGTTTATCTTTTTTAATTTTTTTATAGTTATTTATTTTTGAGACAGAGAGAAACAGAGCATGAGTGGGGGAGGGGCAGAGAGAGAGGGAGACAGAATCCGAAACAGCCTCCAGGCTCTGAACTAGCTGTCAGCACCGAGCCCCAAGCGGGGCTCGAACCCACAAACTGCGAGATCTGACCTGAGCCGAAGTCGGACGCTTAAAGGACCGAGCCATCCAGGCGCCCCTATTTGTTTTTTGTTTTTGTTTTTGTTTTTAAATAAAAGGAGGGCCAGGACTGGCTAAAATTTTATCAGGTTAGAAACCTCCAACTTTCTCAAGCCACCTTATAATGGCTAAAAGCGATAATAACTCCAAACCGGAAACCTACAGTTTGAATTGCTTTTCAAACTTCTGGGAATGTGTGTTTTCTTTGAGTGTTACTCTAGAGATCGAATAATACAGGATCATCTCAACTTACATTTGAGTGATATTGATATTTAGTAAGTCTCTCAAGTTAAAAAGTGCAACTTAAATAATATTGTAATGAATCTCTTCAGGTAAAATTGGATCCATAGGTGATCTGTAGCCCATAGGTTGACTGCTATATTAAATTGAGTCTTTCTCATAATAGTCTTTCTCTATCAGAGAAAGTCTTTTTCTCTATTATATATAGCAGTGGCTTTCTATGGTCCATAACCAAGCATTAATAATCATGAGATAATATTTTACCTCTTATGATTTTTAGAAATATTTTAATGTTTATTTTTGAAAGAGAGAGAGAGGCAGAGAGAGAGAGAGAGAAAGGGAGACACAGAATCCGAAGCAGGCTCCAGGCTCTTAGCTGTCAGTACAGAGCCCAGTGCACAGCTCTAACTCAGGAGCCTTGAGATCATGACCTGAGCTGAAGTTGGACGCTTAACTGACTGAGCCACCCAGGTGCCCCACATCTTATGATACTTAATGATCACTTGACAATAATGAAGCAATGTTTCTCATAACAGATATCTACTATTTATTGAGTGCTTGTCTATGTGTAAAGCATTGTACTAAGCCTTTTAAGTGTATGACTTGCTCAATTCACATAATTACCTTAAGAAGTAGGTAGCTGTTGTGTTCATTCTGCTGATCAGAAAACTGAAGCATATAATGGTCAAGTAACATGTCCAAGTTTACAGAGCTAATAAGTGGTAGAATGGTAGAATATGAATTGTAACCTAGTAATATGATTCCAGAACCCATATTCTTACTGCACATCAACTTAAGGAGCAATGGAGAAGGATTTGAGCTGTTCTGGCCTCCTTTTATGATGTCTTAGATCTATCTACTGAAGCTGACCCAGAAATGTTGGATTAACCCCTGAAATCCATGTATAATACCATGTAACCCAGTGATGCCTTCAGTTTCCAGTTCCCAGTTCTGGGCCATTGAGAGAAGAAAGGAATTGTACCAGGCAAAGATCTGAAACTACCTTGGAGAGAATGATACATATGCTGATGTCAACAACAGATCATAAAATGGCCATCAGGGTAAGTACATATAGGAGGATACAAAAACATGCAGGCTATAATGAAGATACTATAGTGAGATTAGGCATCGGGTAGGAGACTGGCACAGGGCCCTGCAAGATGCACACAATCTGAGCCAATTGTACGTGAATGCAGGAGTCTCTAACACTGGTCTTGCTCAAGCCTGGTGCCACAGTGGAGTGCACTTAAAACTGAAGATAAAGATAAATATGCAAACCTGTGTGAAGTTGAGGGATTAGTGAATCTTAAGTTGCTAGCAACAGTGATAGGGGGAGATATGGGGCTTGGGCAGACCTGCCATTTCTCATCACTGCTCCATCTCCCATCCCTGTGAGAAGCATCAATGTGTTGGAAAAACCAATTAGCAGTGATGAAGTCAAGAAAAAATAAGACCCAGAGGCTCAGGAGTAAAATCATTGGACCAAAATTTCAGTGAAGTAAGCCTGAACATTCCTGAGTTATAAAAGCACCCTAGTGGCCTTGGGAAAAATCAGGTGTCCCATTTGCTAAAACCCACATATCACAAAATGTCTAGGTTTAACCTCTTTTAGCTGGCAACTCTTTCCAAATTATGCTGACCACGTGGTATATGATCCTCCAGGAGGCCAGAATAACCTTCTAATTCAATCTGATGGGGTGTTTTGTCTGTAAAATGCACTACCCTATTCTGCATTGCAAGTATCTCCAGTGTCTTACCACATCTCAGAAGCCTCAAAAGTGATATGAGTAGGGGAGATAACGTATCTACACACATCCTCACACACACACACACACACACACACACACCTACTCACAGACATATAAATATATATACATATGTAATTTTAGTTAAAAATAAAAACAAAAATTAATTAATTTTATCATGTATTAATTTAATTTATATGGCTACCCCTCAGTGAAAGAAAAGAGCAGCATGGAATAGCCAAGCATGGAAATGAGACTTTCAGTGAGTGTATCTTGGTATAGAGTTTTAACTTCAGAGTCATGAAAATTAGTTGCTTGTTTAAATAATAACAATACATAAGGAAAAAAGTAATGCCCCCAAATTGAAAAAAAACTCAACTGGGGCACTTGGGTGGTTCAGTTGGTTAAGCATCCAACTCTTGATTTCTGCCCAGGTCATCATCTCCTGGTATGGGATTGAGCCCTGTGTCAGGCTCTCCACTGACAGCTCAGAGCCTGGCTGGGATTCTCCCTCTCCCTCTATTTCTCTCTGCCCCTCCTCCATTCATGTGCATGTATACTCCCTCTTTCAAAAATAAAGAAACCTTTAAAACAAATCCCAGAAAATTACCTTAAAAAATAAATAAAACCGAATCAAGATTAACTATACCTCGGGTCGATAACCATACATATAAAATAATTATGTTAAATGACTTTAATCAGTGTTTTAATTATACATCCCTGCAGATATTATATTATAGGAACAAAGGAAGCATATAGGTGTTTTAATCTGCATTTGGTATTTTTCACAGTTACCTTGATGTTGTTATTTTAAAATTAAACATGTAGATAATATAGGATAAGGCAAATATATAACTATGTTACCATATTTAGAAATAAAGCTTTCCTGTACAACAAAATATAACAAAATAGCAAACTTAAAGATGTTCAGAATCCTGAAATCCAAGTATGAGTTGGAAGTCTAAGCATACATTGATGATATTTTTCCTCTTAAAAATCATCTCTAAATTTGACTATTGAAACAACATGAGAAATAGATGGTAAATATAAAACACATTCAAAATCCTATTTTTAATTTGTTTAAAAGATAACTGACTATTTAAAGAAAAATAATAGTGTAATATGAATTGTATAGAATATGTAGAAGTAAAAGATAGGGTAGTAACAGCCCAAAAAATGGAAAAGTGGTAAATGGAAGTATAATAATACATCATGGTAGAGTATGATAAGTTAGGAATGCAAATTGAAATCCATAGAGCAATCACTAAATTTTTTTAAAGTAATTCTAGCTAAAGAGCCAATTAAGGAGATACAAATAGAATATTAAATACTCAATAGAAATCAGGAAAGAAGGGAAATGGGCTGAAAACATATGGAGCAAATAAAAACAAATATTAAGATAGTAAACTTAAACCTAACTGTATTAATAATTTTATTAAATATAAATGAACTATGGATTCCAATGAATAGTCAGAAACTTTCAAATTGAGAATGAAAATAAGACTGTACTATATGAAGTTATGTGAGATGCACTTTAGGTAAAAATATATAAGTGAAAAGTAAAAGGGTGGAAAAAGTTACCACACAAACATCAATCATAATAAAGCTGAAAAGACTGTATTATCATACAGACCAAAGAGTTTGTCAGAGATAGACACTTCATAGTAATGTAAGAGTCAATCTCTCAAGAAAAAGGACAATTTTAAATGTGTTTGAACTTAATAGTAGAGCTTCAAAATATATGAAACAAAAACAGAGATTTAGGGCAGCAGTTGACAAATCCACAATTGCCTCAGTTGAGAACCCTTGACATAGACAATAGATCAATGGAGTAGAAGAGAAAGCACATAGGTAGAAAATAAGTGAAGTCCTTATGCATGAAAATAAAGACTAAGATATCATTGGACTTTGTATGTCCCTAGCACTAGGAAAGGCATGGAGGATCTGCTCAGTTATCAGATTTGGCATATATTTAATAGACATTGGGAGAGCCATTGAATGGCTTGTGAACAAGGCATTTGCTTCAACCTCTAAGAATTGCTATGGTCTGAATATTTGTGTCCCTCCAAATTCATAAGATAAAACCCTCACTGCAAAGGTAATGATATTAATAGGTGGAGCTTTGGAAAGGTGACTAGATAATGAGGGTGGAGCCCTCATAAATGGGAATAATGCCCTACAAGAGAGACCTCAGAGAGATCTATAGCCCTTTCCACCACCACATGAGAATACAACGGGTAGTCTGCACCCTGAAGAAAGTCCTGACCTGACTACGCTGGCACCCTGATCTTCCTTCCAGCTTCCAGAACTAAATGTTCATTTTATAAGCCACTCAGTTTATGGGATTTTGATATAGGGGCTTGACTATACCAAAACAAGAGTGTTTCATCTAAGATACAATGCATATCCCCTTTAAAATGTACATGTTCAACAACAGGAAGTGACAGCTGACCTGTCTCGGTAAACCATTTAAACAGAGAAGTGAAAATGATCAGTTAAAAGAGTTTTGTAAGCCGGAATAGGAAATAAAATCAATCTGATTAATGTATTTGATTTAGGCTGCTCTAGGAGCCTAGCCAGAGTCTTCTACTGAGCTCTTCACATTAACATCTATCCGCATATTCAGCTGTGGGATGGTAAAAGAAGGCAGCTTCATGGATGTAAACTGCCATCCATCTGTACCGTTAGTGTTCCTGCTGGGGCTCATGGGGGAAGGGAATGGTTTCACCTGAATCTGATGGCTAAATATGTCAGAGGGATGTTTAAGAGAAGGATTGGACCTCAGACAAACCTTAATACCTGAACTTAAAGGAGGAGCTTCAGAAATTGGTCTTGGTTCCAACTGATGGAAATGTCTTGGGGTTCCTTTATACTCTAAGTTGTTTGTATACAGTGAGTGGGTAGGAAGATAAGCTAGAGACCTCAGAGAAGTCAGGCAGAAGAAGATACCAAGAGGGTGTTTAGTCTACTCCTGGCTTACAGCTCCAACAACAGCAAATTCCTTCTCCATCTTTGTAGACATGTCACCCAGAATGGGCAGAATCTCTACAGCTGTATGCCGCTGTAGGGCTATTTGGAGGCCTGAGAGGCAGGCAGACTATTACATTGTCCCATGTGTAATGTAACCGTCTCTGGGTAATTTACAATCTTATGAAAAGCATTCAGTGTTCTTGGGGCACCTGGGTGGCTCAGTCAGTGAAGTGGCCGACTTTGGCTCACATCATGATCTCATGGTTGGTCGGTTTGAGCCCCACATTGGGCTCTGTGCTGACAGCTCAGAGCCTGCAGCCTGCTTCAGATTCTGTCTCCCTCTCTCTCTTATGCTCTGTCTCTAAAATAAATAAACATTAAAAAAAAATTTTTTTTAAGCGTTCAAGTGTTATTTTAGAGGTTGTTTTCTCTTTTCTCTTCTGCACTATGTCATCCTGGTTTTTGGACATCAATTTAGGTTTGTTTCTCTGGCAGCTGAAATATTTCTTTCAATATTTTTTTCCAGTAAGGTCAATGGGTGGTGTAGTTTTTTATTCCATCTACATCTGAGAGTGTATTTCTCTTGCCACGTATATAGATGGTAACTTGGCATTCTTGGATAACTTTTTCTTTTTCCCAGAATGATGCAGGTACTGTTTTATTTGATTCTGGCATTGAACATTATGGAGACAAAGTCTGTTGTAAATACAATTTTTTTCTATGTTGGTAACTTGTTTGTTTTTCTTTTTCCTGACTAGACAGTTACAAAGATTATTTTTCTATCCTTGAAATTCTGAATTGCAAATAGTATATATCCAAATGTGTGTCTTCCTTGACTCTTCTCTACTTCTGAAATCTCAACTAAAGTATATTTTTCTTCTTGGATCTCTCCTCCATTTTCTTTATCTTTTGGCTAATAATGTTCAGTTCTTTTTCTTTTTCTTTGAGTTATAGATAATTAGTTCTACCTTTTTTTTTTGAGAGAGAGAGAGAGTAGGGGAGGGTTGTGGGAAAGGAAGAGAAAATCTTAAGCAGACTCCACACCCAGCACTGAGCTCAATTGGGGGCCTGGTGGTGAGATCAAGAGTTGAATGCTTAACCAACTGAGCCACTCAGGTGTTCCAGTTCCACATCTTTTTTTTTTTTTTTTTTAATTCATTGATATGGCAATCCTGGTCACTGCCTTTGCTTTTTATTTTTTATTTTTCTTAAATTTCAAGTTGAACTTTTATAGAAGTAAAACATAAAGGGGAGGAAAGCAAAAATGATAAGTGCAAAGATTGTTGACTTTGAATTTATTAAGTTTATGCAATGAGCACCTTTTCAGAACAAGAGACAGAACATGGCCAGCACACCAGAAGCTCCCCTAATGCTTTCTCCAAGCCATGCCTCTGCTCTCCAAAGAAACTGTTCTGACTTCCAACACTATATATTAACTTTAATACTTTTGAACTTGACATAAATAGAATCACATAGTATATAAATTTAAGTTTAATGGCAAGAATTGTAAAAGGTCTGAGATTTTACCTTACTTGCAAACTGACAAGTTAACCTGCCACAGTTTCATGGGTGCTGGGAGAAGACATGAGATCCCTGGACCAGAGACAAGGATGTTTCCATTCATGGAACAGCAAATATGAGCATCAGAATATTTGTGTCCATTCCCCTTGCCCCTCAAGTTCCACAAGGACGATGCAGATGTGCCCAGAGGGATGCCTGCACAAACAGTTGAAGTTGTGGGAAAGGAGCTTCAAACTTAAGTAACCTGATCTTTTAACTGATTAGTAAGCATGCCTGCCCTTTGCTCTGGAGGCAGACAGTAGCTTTCTCTTCTAAGTTTGTTTGCTATGCAAATATCCTGGGAAAAAGGACCTTGAGAAAGAATTAGAAAGATCTGCTTCGACTAGATTATCTCCCATAAGAGAAAAAGCTTCAGAAAGTTTCCCTTTGCCCTTCTCCCCTGCTTACTCTCTAAGCAAAAACAAAATTTAACTGCAGTTACTTAGTTGATTCTACAGCTGCTCCCATTGAATTGCAACAGAATTATATTTCATAAAAATACTGTTTTTGAATGTAGTTAATTTAAATGTAATCCTTGTGAATGTTTCCTTTTCACTGCATCTGCTAGAATTAAATATTTGTATGATATTTTGATTGGATTAATCAGTCCACTGTTACTTAAGCATAATTAAAATATGACACAGCTATGTAGAGGCATTTGAAACAATAAAAACCATTCATCTAGGCTATGAGTTATTATAAGAAATCTGTAAAAGTAACTTAACATGTACTTCAACAAATTTTGATCGGCTTTAAAAATAACATACAAAAAAACTTATAAAAACAAAAATATCACCACCCCCAAACCTATTGGTATTTTTATTAGTTTATTAATTGCATTCATTGGTTAAATTAAGAGGGCTGACATTTTACAATTTCATTTCTTGTTTCATAATTTTGATTTAATCTTTGTAATTTTGTTTCTGATATTCTTTGCTGTTTAAGTTGTTTTTTAAGTTCTAGTAATTTTTTTAATTACATAGGATTAAACTTTAATTATACATATCATATACCCTCATAAAGTCCTAATCCTTATGCTTATTATCTTCAATGTAATTCTTCACTAACCAAGACACCAGCAACTCATTGACTCTTCTACTTTTTTCTCCTAATGATGACATAATACTGGACTAATGACAATCAGTGTACAGTCACATTCAAGTGTAGTTGCTTTCATTTGATATGTTTAAAATTAGTGTGGGTAATCACAGTCATGGCTGTCAAAGGCCTTAACACAGTTAACAGCTGTTGCTAGACTTTAATTAAACATTTGCTGTTAGCAGCATTTGCTATATTATTTAATGCCTGCTAGACACAAGAATTTTACATATAAATTTTATCCAATAATACACATGCACATATATCATTATTCCTGGTTATATATGATACACATACATGCAAATGCACATGTAATGATAACCTTGGATATAACTTCCTGGATGTTACACCTACATGTACACATGTAACATATGTATATACACTCACATACACAAGTAATACATATATATCCTTATAAATATATATACATGCACATATAATAAGAAACAAGTAGATAGTTATAAATTTAAACATTACTATACTTTAAATATAAAGCATTTAATTGCATTTTTAACTGGATATTTTTCAGGCTGTCAGATCTTTAAGATAGCATTCACAAACTAAAAACAAAAGGCATAATAAGACAGGTTTTCCTGACACTTCAATATTAAAATCTACATCCCAAATATGACAATTACTTGCCTGCACTTGATAATCTTAGGGAATTATATAAGTAATGTAATATTCTTCTTTTCCATGACAATTATTCAAATTTCATCATTAAATTTTTTTCTATTTCAATAGCTTGAATTTTTTTCAAAAACATTTTTAAATGCATATAGTTTAAGTTTTTTATTCTGTCAGTGTTGCCATAGCACTTAAACTCCTGAAAGCCTCATAAGAAGAATTTTTCATAATTTTAAAAAATGAGTTATACAGTTTAATCTGAATCTAAATGCTGAAAATATTATTTTATACCCATAAACATAGAATCTAGCCTTAGCTCTTTTATTAGTAATGTTATGACTTTTCAATGCCCAGCACCTTTAAAAATACCCTTGGGTTTTCAAAACCCGATGGAGCTGGCCCTCTACCCTCACTGAAGTGGTTTACCACACCTGGGTCAACCACATCCCCATGGGGTATTGTGGTGGCAAATTCTGAGCTAGCCACCAGAATCATATGATAAAGTTTAATTACTATATCAGGTTTACTAATCCTAAGAATATCAACCAATATGTTTAGAATATATGAATAATGAAAAGACATTAATTATTGCCATTAATTATTACCTAGAGGTTTAATGTTCATACAAATATATGAATACTCAAAACACTATTTCACCATTTCCAATGGTAGATAGGACTCAACATTTTTTGAGAGATGGAATTTTGTGATTTATATATAACAGGAACAACATTTCTAATTATTCCTTAAATAATTAAGAATAATAAATTCATATACTATAATTAACATTTATGTATACTGTGAATATATATATTATACATACCATTTTAGACTGAAAGCCGCCATTTAATATTGACATCTTGAGGATTTCATTCACATCAATTTATAGGTAAGATTATATTCTTCTTGTTTAGTAGAGCTATGATGCTGTCATGGTTAATTCTGTGTGTCAATTTGACAGGGCCACAGGGTGCTTAGATATTTGGTCAAACATTATTCTGGGTGTTTCTGTGAGGGTGGTTTTGAGTAGGGTTAACACTTAGACTGAGTAAAGACTGGTAGACTGAGTAAAGCAGCTGCCCTCCTCAGTGAGGGTGGGCCTCATCCAATCAGTTGAAGTCCTGATCCTCCCTTAGGTAGGAGGGAATTCTTCCTGATGGCCTTCAGACTGGGACATTGACTTTTTTCCTCCCTTCAGATTCAAACTGAAATACTGACTCTTCCTGGGTCTCGAAGCTGCCACCTTCATACTGGAACTATGACTTCAGCTCATCCCTCTCAGACTGAAGCTGACCCATCAGTTCTCTTGGATCTCTAGCTGGCTCTGGGACTTAACCAGGCTCTGTGATTATGTAAACTTGTTCCTTATAATTAATAATAAATAAATAATATAATAAATAAATATTAAATCTAGAATATATCAAAATATGCATATATCTCAATATANGTATATATTATATGTATATATATTATACATATATGTAATATCCTCTTGGTTCTATTGCTCTGGAGAGCCCTGGCTAACAGCCAGCTTCAAACTTGTTATTTTCAGTCTAATGTATAAGAATAAACTTACAAATGGCATCACTACCACTCATGAAGTATTAACTTTCATATTAGTTATTATTGTATTATGGTATGGCAATTAAATGCATAGACAGAAAAACCACTGTCTGTATGTAGATTTGTTGAGAATCTACACATTTATTTGCAACAAAATTTTCCCCAGTAGCCTTGTAACCCAGAAACTGCCTCTTTTTTTTTATTACTACCTTGAGAACGCTGAATATATGATCTACAAATTATGTCCGCTCTGCCATTGGTTCTTATACTATCAAGAGCTTGTTCTTCAAAAAACTCCAATGAATAAAGTAGTGTAACAATATGCAAATAATACTGACTCATTAGATTATGACTCACTCATGCCATCATGCCAAATGCACCCCACACACACACATACACACCATTTAAATGAACTTCTCACTAGTTTCATTGTGGCTGTAATGTGAATTTTCATCTACCAGTCCCAAAAAATATCTTCACTATTAAATTTAGAGTGTATAGCATTATCTCTATATAACTTTGCTTACCCTAAACAAATATTTAACATCACTGATTTTAATACCACTCATTTTATTAGCATTTGTAGCTTGAGGTTCCAATGTAGGTTTTGCATTCTTAGTAATAGTGTCAAATACATACAATCTCATATCCCCAATATTCTGTCCTACTTCAATGTTAATTATTTTTATATATATTAGTAATCTAATATTACCAACAATAAAATGATCTTTCAAAAAACACATAAGTTTTATATTAATAATTTATATAGCCTCATAATTAACTTAAATAGCCTTTAATTATTTAAAAATTATTTGAAAAAATAAAAATAAAAATTATTTGAAATAAGTCTACATTTCTCATAGATCTTAAGTTTTATCTTCAACTCCTTGTCAATAGTTAATTTAGTTTATTAAAAACTTGAAAATAAAAAGCTTTTATCTCAATGCTATTTATATTACAGATATTTTTTATCATAACCAACATAACCATAAACTCATTTTATATCAAATTCTTCTGGCAATTCAACTTCCCTAGGATTAGTTATAATAGCATCCATAGAACCAGTTGAGTCAGCCTCCATTCATGATTTCTTTTCTTCGTAGATGATCCAATGCCTGTTATAACATTATTCTCAACTAAGCATAATAGTAAGAGCTTTCCTACTAATTGGATTTTTACCCTACACTGCAAAACAATGCTATTGTCCAAGCCATGACATCATGCCTCCTCCCATAGTAATACAATTTCCTGCTGTCTATGCTTTATCACAAATTGGCATAAAAATTGTGACTTTCAGTCATTTAGGACTACTGATAGTACACTAAGAATTAACCACTGACATTCAGCATTTTTAAATATCTGCATTAAAGCACTCTTCATGACTGTTATTCATATATTCAGGATTCATTATTCACAACTTAAATTATGAACCAATTATCTCCTAAGAAAGAGGGCTTTCAGATGAGTTACTGACCACATCATCATTATTAATTGGAAATTGCATGTTAATAGGAACACTATTTCTTGTACATTTATATTCCAAATATTTAATCTGGAAGCCATAAACACATATTAATGTCTGTACCCAATTACTCACTTTAATTGCCATATCTGTTTACAGCTCTATTTACAGAGTGGGCCCACTCTGTGTAAACAGTCTATTTACACTGGACCCAAAATTATAAAATTTGGAAATTAAAAAAAAATTTCAACATAATTCTCTTCCTTGTCAAATCATGCAAATTGGCAAGTGAAAATTTTAGAATAGATAGTTGATTCTAGAAATAACAAAAATACTTGACATTTTTGAAACATGAATTGTGTGTTCTGTTTCTATTAAAGGAGGTTTAGGTAAATCAGACTCTTACTGACAAGAATTTTAAAAACTTGGCAAATTATTAAAAAATAACTTTTTTGACAGTATTAGAGATATTGTGCAAGTAAGCCACGATTACCAATGTTACTTTTATACAATCACACATTACTTTATAAACTCAATCATATAGCAGAAGGATTTTTGCAGTTCTTATTCAAAATATTATTCTAACATTGGCCACACCCACAACCATGTGAGATTACTTAAACATCCCTGGCTATGAATATTCTTGGTTTTCAAGATATATATATATATTTTCTCCTTCTTATCTCTTCCCTCCTCTAGTCTGGTTATTCCTATTATTGGTTTGTTTAAGAAGACATATTTAATCTATTTTTTTTATACCTGTTCTACATCTCCTTCTTTATTTTCCTTTCTCTCTCTCTAGATTAAGCTGTATAGTTTCTCTGTCTGGTCAATTTTTTTTTTCTTTTCTTTTTGCCCACCCCTGTCATTTCTCTCTTTATATGGGATTAGATTTCTTCCATCAGCACTGCCTCCATCCTGTTATTTACTTGTTTTTGTTTGTTTGTTTCTTTGTGTTTGTTTGTTGTTTGTTTGTGTTCCTTTCCAGAGCACCTTCAATGAACAAAGCACACCTGGTGGAGGGTCCAAAACATCACTACAAGTAGGGAGATAAAGTAACCAAAGTCACAACAGCAGAGAACAAGTAACATACTACAAAAAAACAGCCCCTGAAGGACCATGCCCTGGACAGTGTATGACCCCTCTTTAATCTAGTAGTGCTCACAATGTAGGGAACATAAGAAGCTTTTAAAACACATTAGGGACAGAAAACTAGCAAAAATGATGAAATGGAAGAATTCTCAAAAGAAATTCTAGGGAGAATGACAGCTAGAGAATTGATCAAAACAGATATAAACAATACAACTCAACAAGAATTTAGAATAATAGTCATAAGATTAATTGCTGGACTTGGACAAAAAGCATAAAAGGCTCAGAGAGTCTATTGCTACAGAGATCAAGGAATGGAAAAATAGTCATGACAAATTTAACAATGCTGTAAATGTGGTGCAAAATAAACTAGAGGTGATGACAGCTAGGACTGAAGAGGCAGAGGGGAGAATGAGCGAAATAAAAGACAAAATTATGGAAAAAGATGAAGCTGAGAAAAAGAGAGGAAAAAATTCTGGACCATGAGGGGAGAATTAGAGAACTAAGTGATTCAATGAAATGGAATACTATCCATATCATAGGAACTCCCAAAAAGAGAGAGAGTAAGGGGTGGAGAGTATACTTGAACAAATCATAGCTGAGAACTTGCCCAGTCTGGGGAAAGAAACAAACCTTGAAATCCAGGAGGCACAGAGAACTCGCTTCAGACATAACTTGAATTCTTCTTCTGCATGACATATCATAGTGAAACTGGCAAAATGCAAAGATAAAGAGAGAATTCTGAAAGCAGCTAAGGACAAACAGGCCTCAACCTACAAGGGTAGACATATAAGGGTAGTAACAGACCTATCTACTGAAACTTGGCAGGCCAAAAGGGAGACACAGGAAATTTTCAATGAGCTGAATAGGAAAAATATGCAGCCAACAATCCTTTATCCAGCAAGCCTGTCATTCAGAATAAAAGGAAAGATAAAAGTTTTCCCAGACAAACAAAAACTGAAGGAATTCATCACCACTGAACCAGCCCTATAAAAGATCCCAAGGGGGACTCTGTGAGTAGAATGTTGCAAAGAACACAAAGGACTAGACATCACTACAAGCATGAAACCTACAGATAACACAATGTCTCTAAACCCATATCTTTCAATAATAACACGGATGTAAATGGACTAAATATTCCAATCAAAAGACAAGAATATCAGAAGAAAACAAGACCCATTTATTTGCTGTCTACAACAGATCCATTTTAGACCTAAGGACACCTTCAGATTGAAAGTGAGGGAATGGAGAACCATCTATCATGCTACTAGAAGTCAAAAGAAAGCTGGAGTAGCCATACTTATATCAGACAAACTAGATATTAAGCTAAAGGCTGTAACAAGAGATGATGAAGGGCATTATATCATACTAATCATAATATATATTATATATTATACATCATGATATACATCAAGAAGACCTAACTATTATAAATGTTTATGCACTGAATTTGGAAGCACCCAAATATATAAAACAATTAATCACAAACATAAGCAGTCTTATTGGTAAGAATGTGGTAATTGCAGGTGACTTTAATACTCAACGTACAGTAATGGACAAATCGTCTAGACAGCAAATCAATAAACAATAGCTCTGAATGATACATTGGACCAGATGGACTTGACAGATACATTCAGAACTTTTCATCTTAGAGCAGCAGAATACGTATTCTTCTTGAGCGCACATGGAACATTCTCCAAGATAGAATACATACTGGGTCACAAAGCAGTTCTCAATAATATAAAATAATTGATATCATACCATGCACACTTTCAGATCACAATGAGATGAAACTTGAAATCAACCACAGGAAAAAGTTTGGAAAACCTCCAAACGCATGGAGGGTAAAGAATGTCCTATTAAAGAATGAAAGGGTCAACCAGGCAATTAAAGATGAAAGTTAAAAACAGGTGAAAATGAAAAATAACAGTCCAAACCCTTTGGGATACAGTAAAGGGAGTCCGAAGAAGAAAATACATTGTAATCCTGGCCTCTATCGGAAAACAAGAAAAATTCTGAATACAAAATCTAAGAGCACACCTACAGGAACTAGAAGCAGAACAACAAAGAAACCGCAAACCCAAAAAAAGAAGAGAAATAATAAAGATTAGAACAAAAGTAAATAATATAGAATCCAAAAAAAAAAAAAACAAAAAAAAAGTAGAACAGATCAATGAGACTAAGAGCTGGTTTTTTTAAAAAAAATAAACAAAATTGATAAACCCCTAGCCAGGCTTCTCAAAAAGAAAAGAGAGAAGACTCAAATGGATAAAATCACATATGAAAATGGATTTATCACAACCAATTCCTCAGAAATACAAGCAATTATCAGAGAATACTATGAAAAATTATATGCCAACAAACCTGAAAACCTGGAAGAAATGGACAAATTCCTAAGCACCCACACACTACCAAAACCCAAATGGGAAGAGAGAAAATTTGAACACACCTGTAACTAGTGAAGAAATTGAATCACTTACCAAAAATCTCCCAACAAATAAGAGACCAGGGCCAGATGGCTTCCCAGGGACATTCTACCAGACATTTAAAGCAGGGTTAATACCTATCCTTCTCAAGCTGTTCCAAAAACTAGAAATGGAAGGAATACTCCCGGACTCATTCTATGAAGCCAGCATTACCTTGATTCCAAAACCAGACAGAGACCCACATAAAAAGAGAATTACACACCAATATCCCTGATCAACATGAATGCAAAAATTCTCAGCTGGATACTAGCAAATCGAATTCAACAGCATATAAAAATAATTATTCACCTAATCCTCCTATACGTGCAAACATATGATATTTGTCCTTCTGTGCCTGACTTATTTCACTCAGCATAACACCCTCAAGGTCCATCCATGNTTCATGAAAATCTAAAAAAAAAAAAGCAAAAAAAAAAATAATTATTCACCATGATCCAGTGGGATTTATTCCTGGGCTGTAGGGCTGATTCAATATTCACAAATAAATCAGTGTGATACATCACATAAATAAAAGAAAGGATAAGAACCATATGATTCTGTCAATAGATGCAGAAAAAGCATTTCGCAAAACACTGCATCCCTTCTTAAATAAAGACCCTCAAGAAAGTTGGGATAGAAGGAATATATTTAAACATCATAAAAGCCATAAATGAAAAACTCACAGCTAGTACCATCCTCAATGGGGAAAACTGAGAGCTTTCCCCCTGAGATCAGGAACATGACAGGGATGTCCCCTCTCACCACTGTTGTTTAACATAGTGCTGGAAGTCCTAGCATCAGCCATCAGACAACAAAAGGAAATCAAAGGCATCAGAATTGGCAAAGAAGAAGTCAAAGTTTCACTTTTTGCAGACAACATGATACTCAACATGGAAAACCTGAAAGCCTCCACCAAAAGACTGCTAGAATTGATACATGAATTCAGCAAAGTTGCAGGGTACAAAATCAATGTACCGAAATAAGTTGTATTCCTATACACTAATAATGAAGCAACAGAAACAGAAATCAAGAAACTGATACCATTTACAATTGCACCAAGAATCATAAAATACCTAGGAATAACCCTAACTAAAGATGTAAAAGGTCTGTATGCTGATAAAGGAAATGGAAGAAGACAGAAAAGAAATGGAAACACATTCCATGCTCATAGATTGGAAAAATAAATATTGTTAAAATGTCAATATTACACAAAGCAATCTACACATTCAGTGCAATCCCAATCAAAATTGCACCAGTATTCTTCTCGAAGATAGAACAAACAATCCTAAAATCTATATGAAACCAAAAAACCCTGAATAGCCAAAGTGATACTGAAGAAGTAAACCAAAACAGGAGGCATCACAATCTCAGACTTTAGCCTCTACTACAAAGCTGTAATCAAGTATGGTATTGGCATAAAAACAGACACATAGCCCAATGGAACAGAATAGAGAACCCAGAATTGGACTCACAAATGTATGACTAATCCTTGACAAAGTGGGAAACAGTATCCAATGGAAAAAAGATAGTCTCTTTATCATTTAGCAAATGGTGCTGGGAGAACTGGACAGCAACATGCAGAAGAATGAAACTAGACCACTTTCTTACACCATATACTAAAATAAACTCAAAATGGAGGAAAGACCTAAATGTGAGACAGAAAACCATCAAAACCCTAGAGGAGAAAGCAGGCAACAACCTCTTTGACCTCAGCCGCAGCAATTTCTTGTTTGACACATCTTCAAAAACAAGGGAACTAAAAACAAAAATCAACTATTGGGACCTCATCAAGATAAAAAGCTTCTGCACTGCAAAGGAAACAATCAACAAGACTAAAAGGCAACCAGTGGAATGGGAAAAGATATTTGCAAATGACATATGAGATAAAGGATTAGTATCCAAAATCTATAAAGAACTTACCAACCTCCACACCTGAAAAACAAATAATCCAGTGAAGAAAAGGGTAGAAGTCATGAACAGACACTTTTCCAAAGAAGACATCCAGATGGCCAACAGACACATGAAAAAATGCTCAGTGTCACTCACCATCACGGAAATACAAATCAAAGCCACACTGAGATACAAACTCACACTAGTCAGAGTGGCTAAAATGAACAAATCAGGAGACTATAGGTGCTGGTGAGGATGTGGAGAAACGGGCACCCTCTTGTACTGTTGGTAGGAATGCAAACTGGTGCAGCTGCTCTGGAAAACAATGTGGAGGTTCCTCAAAAAGTTACAAATAGAACTACCCTATAACTAGCAGTAGCACTACTAGGAATTTACCCAAGGGATACAAGAATGCTGATGCACAGGGGCACATGTACCCCAATGTTCATAGCAGCGCTTTCAATAATAGCCAAATTATCAAAAGAGCCTAAATGTCCATAGACTGATGAATGGATAAAGAAGATGTGGTATATATATGCAATGGAATACTACTTGGCAATAAAAAAGAATGAAATCATGCCATTTGCAGCAACATGGGTAAAACTTGAAGGTATTATGCTGAGTGCAATGAGTCAGTCAAAGACAGATTTTACTCATATGTGGATCTTGAGAAACTTAACAGAAGACCATGGGGGAAGTGAAGCAGAAAAAAAGTTACAGAGAGGGGGAGAAGCAAACCATAAGAGACTCTTAAATACAGAGAACAAACTGAAGGTTGGTGGGGGAGTGGAGGATAGGGGAAAATGGGTGATGGGCATTGGGGAGGGCACTTGTTGGGATTAGCATTGGATGTTGTATGTAAGCAATGAATTATGGGAATGTATCCCAAAATACCAAGAGCACACTTTATATACTGTATGTTAGCCAATTTGGCAATAAATTATATTATTAAAAAAAAAACAGAAATTCTACCCTATGGACCTTGCCCTAATCAATCTAGTTACATAATTATAAATGACACTTAAAAATACTTAGTGAATTTTACTTCTGCATTTTCTCAGTTCTCATTTTTTGGATTCTCAATGATTATTTCATACTCACAGTAATGTCAAAAAATACCTAACACTGACAAACCACTTGACCTGAAAATACTGGTAATTAATCACCATACCCATATATTAGAGGTCAAATAGCGTAATCACCAAGTGAAACATATTTCTTCACTATCAAAAACTACCAAAATTTCTAAATCCTCTAAATCATGCTATAATATGGTTTTAACCTCTTATAATGATTGAATTATTCAAGTAAGAAATATCTAAAATTGAACTTAAAAACACAGGTCCCCAAATAACTATGCGTCAGCCATAAAGCTTTTGGAAACTCTTCAGTAGCCATAAAAGGAATATAACTAAGTGATACAAGCATTGTACATGTGTATACATGCACTGCTCTTAACATGAAACAAATCCCCCAAATTTATTACAGTATCTCATCCAAGTATATCACTCCTAATTAATACAGGGTACTATAAGGCAGGGATTTGAAGAAAAAACTCTAAAACCAAGAATAACGTTTAATAAAAATATCAGATAGTTCTTGGATTTTAACCATAGCCAACAATATGAGAAACTATGGTGGTTCTTCCAGAGATAATAGTGACTAAAATAGTCACTCTAATAGCTAACAGTGACCAAAATCTTAAGTTGTCCCTAATCTGAATCATTAACTATTCCTTAATTGACTCTCATGGTCCATATAAAATTTTAGCCTGATGAAACATAGACTCCTTTCCAGGAGTAGACTTAATATAATAAATCTTATAGGATTCTGCTTAGTTAAGTGTTCTTACAAAAACAATAATAGAATTCTCACAGTGATATCAACAAAGATGGCAGAATGGGAGTTTCTTGACACTATTTTCCCTTCATACACACACACATACACACACAAAACCAAATAGCAACTATCCACAGAAAAGAATACTTTTGTGAAAATCTCAGAATCTGGAGGTGAGACTTTTTCTTTCTTCCTTCCTCCCCACCCCCCCTTTCTTTTTCTTTCTTTCTTTCCTTTCTCTCCTTCCTTCCTTCCTTCCTTCCTTCCTTCCTTCCTTCCTTCCTTCTTTCCTTCCTTCCTCTGATTTTTTTTTAATGCCTTGATGGATGGGGTTGAAATTTGTCAGGAAGAAGTTAAGGGGAAGAATAACCAAAGATGCGAAGCCAGAGAGCTCTGCTAAGCTCACAATTCATCATTGTCTGGTTTGGGTGGACAATTTAGTGTAATAGAAATGTTCATTTTCCTAAATCATTTATTTTCTTTATATCTTTTAAAAGAACTCCAAACCACTAAACCAATGCTACCTGCTCAAAATGAACTCCTGAGATGAGGAAAGCATTGAAATTATACACAAAAAATTTTCTGACTAGTTCCTTTGTGTTGCCTGTGCTGTGAGCTTTATCCTGTGACTCATGCATTTGCGATGTCAGAGGATTTGATTTTGCTTTTCATTGCTTTGACCTTAACCTCAGCATTCTTAAAACACAACTCTCCAAATAGTTATGGTTTAATGACAGAGGGGGCGAAAGTACAGAACATTCTGGGGCACCTGGGTGACCTAGTCGGTTAAGTGTCCAATTCTTGATTGTGGCTAAAGTAATGATCTCACAGCTTTGTAGGTTTGAGCCCTGCAATGGGCTCTGTGTTGACAGTGTGGAGCCTGCTTGGAATTCTCTCTCATGCTCTCTGTCTGCTCCTTCTTTCCAGTTGTCTCTCTCAAAAGAAATAAACTAAAGAAAACTAAATTAAACTATCTCTGTCTCTCTCAAAAGAAATTAACTTTAAAAGTACAGAACATTTTACTTTCCAAGTAATTCAGGGGAGGATGTGATTGATGTGTGAAATACGTTGAACTAGGAAAATTTAAGAATAGAAATTTTAAAAATAGCCTGGTGAATAAATACACAAGTCTCAGATTAGGAAAAAATATACTATGAAATATAAGAGAAGAAAAGGAGCAGAATACTCTAGAAGTTTGTAAAGGATTGGGTCAATATGATGATCAATTTCATGTGTCAATTTCTCTAGGCCATAGTACCAAAATATTTGGTCAAATATTGTTTTAGAAGATTCTGTGAAGGTATTTTCTAGATTAAATCAATATTTATTTTGTTAAATGTTTATTTATTTACTTTTTAGAGAGAGAGAGAAAGAGAAGGGATGAATGGGGGAGGGGCAGAGAGAGAGGGAGAGAAAGAATCCCAAGCAGGCTCTGCACTGTCATCAGGCACCCCAAGATGAATATTTAAATCAGTAGATTTTGAGCTAAGCACATTGCCCTCCATGATTTGAGGGTGGGCCTCATACAATCAGTTGAAAGCCTTGATAGAAAAAGACCGATCTTTCCAGAAGTATTCTACTACCAGATAGCCTTTAGACTAGAAGTACAACTTCAACTCTTCCCTTGGTCTCCAGCCTGTCAGTTCATCCTATAGATTTTGGACATGCCAGCCTTCATATGTAAGCTAATTCCTTAAAATCAATCAATCACTCATTCAATCTCTCTCTCTCTATGTATATTTTTATATATTAAATATTTATATTTATATTAATTATTAAATATTTATTTAATATTTATAATTAAATATTAAATATTAATTTAATTATTTATTAAATATTAAATTATTTATTAAATATTAATATTTAATATTTTATTAAATATTTATGTTTAATATATAAATATTTAATATATAGATNCCAAAAATAAATCACTTTGGCATTTTATTTTATTTTATTTATTCCTAAGATTTTTCCAAAAAATTTTGAAGTAATCTCTATACCCAACATAGGGCTTGAACTCACAACCTGAAGATCAAACAGTCCCTCCGATCAGTCAGCCAGGCACCCCATTTTGGCATTTTAATAATGTTCCTGCTATACCCAAGGAAGAATATAGTTTATAGTTAATAAGGAAAACACTCAATATTGTTAATTTCTGAATCTAAAAGATCTAAATTCCTAATTTTTTAGGCTTTGTTCAACTATAGTGCAGTGTCAATAACCCAAAAAAATTCTGTCATTCTTACAGAATGTGTTTACTTTCACTTCTCATTCTTTTCAGTCGAAGAAGAAATTAAGTATTGTTTCCTTTACAAAGAACTTATTTCTGCTTGAGCTGGGAAATCTCATCAACTGTTTATTTCCTGGCTTTTCCATTTTTTCCCTTTGTGTTGAGAATCAAGCCATAATTAGAACTCAACTTTGGCCAACAGATCCTGAGGGAGTGAAAATGGGGTGAGCCAAAAAAAACTTGAAACTGCCTCCATGAATTATGATGAATAGTTACTGGAAGAAAAGAAATCATTCCCCGAAAAACTGAAAGCACCCGAGAATCCTACACACATCCCCACAGTAATGATTACATGCCAATGGAACTGTGAATCCTTAGAACATTTTCTCAGTACTGCATTTATTTATTCATTTATGCAACAAAATGTACTGACTATCAGCTGGGAATAAATTAGAAAGATGGGTAAGACACACACTTTACCTTTAAGGAACTTAGAGTTCGAAAGAGGAGGAGTAATATGGAGACAAATTAGTGTCAGAGCACTGGAGGCATAGTGATGGAGTACTTATAATATATAACAAATGTATACATTAAAGGTCAATTTTCTCATCTTTATAAAGAAATAAAGGAATGCAGGCCATGAATTTTATTCTCAAATCACCTCTCAGGGTGAGCATAGCTTAATGTAAGGAGAAATTGAATCCCTATGTTGTACACCTGAAACTAATGTAACATTGTGTGTCAACCATACTCAGATAAAAAACATTACAAAAAAAAAAAATCACCTCTGGTTGGGCACAGGTAATGGTTATTCAAAAGGAATGCCTACTAAAAATTTTAATTTGTAGAAGATTTTTAATGACAAGTTTTCTGCCACGAAAGTTTTGAAAATTCTGCCTAACTGGAAAGCTCCCATACTTATCAGTATGCTTACCCTTACTGAATCTGTGTGTATCCACGTGTCTGAGGGCAACCTGGGTGCAGTCTGTTCCACTTCACAAAGCATACTATCATCTTCCCTCATAATACATCTGTCTCTTCATCAACAACATTTCTAAACTGTTTTCTGCTTCCTCTTAATACAGTTTTAGAGTTCCCAAATCAATTATGTGTTTGAGAAATAGATGCCATTGCTACCTCTTCCCAGTTGCATTTACCAGCAGTTACACAAATTCCCAAGCTGTCAGAAGTGTGGACTGCCAATAAGTCACAGCTGCCCACTCCCTCCCCTGCACCCTCCCACCACTTCCTTGGATGATGGTAGTCACCTCTCTGGGGGATTACCAACTCCCTCACCAAAGTCTAGACAATCAGTGACTAGTCGAGACTAGATATGCTAGATCAATCCCTTATCTCAAAGGGGAACAACTCCGTGGTGCAATTTATGCTCCAGTGCATCCCTAACCCCAGGAAACCAGCCCAGACTATTTTGTACCTGAAGTCACATCCTGATTACCTCTCTCTACTTCTCTCTTCTGCTTCACATTCTCTCTTAGAGATTCATTGTGAAGACTACTTCCTCAATAAAACTTGTTTATACAAACCCATTTCTGAGTCTCCCTTCCTAGAAAATCTAACCTAACCCAACTAATCTCATAAATGGTGGTTGGGGAGAGCCTGGGTGGCTCAGTCGCTTAGGTGTCCGACTTTGGCTCAGGTCATGATCTCGCGGTTTGTGGGTTCGAGTCCCGCGGCGGGCTCTGCGCTGACAGCCAGCTCGGAGCCTGGAGCTTGTTTCAGATTCTGTGTCTCCCTCTCTCTCTGACCCTCCCCTGCTCTCGCTGCCTCTCTCTCTCAGAAATAAATAAAACATTTAACTAAAAAAAAATAAATGGTGGTTGGGTTATGTACTTCATTTGTCTTAGAGAGATGCACGCTGAGGGGAGGGAGAAGGTGATGATTGGTGCTTGGGAAGGAAATGATGAAGCAGTGGGTCTGTAATCTATATTGCTTCACTGGTGAACTCCCAAGAAAGAAAGAAGATAGGCAGGGCATCATCCCCTGATGAACCTGGGAGACCAAGACGGTGCACCAAAAGGCCTGAAGGTAAAAATTGGGAGGACATGCAGATGCCACAGATGAAGAGACCAAGACAGGGGGGGACATCACACATTGGAAAATGTGACTGGAAAGTCATCCTCATCACCTTAACCTGAATATATAAATGGGATGATATTATACATGAATGAAGCTTGATGTCCTCAACCCTTGCCCAATTTGAATTGGCTATGCCCCATGAGAACTTTTGGAATTGTCTTAGCCCTCCTTTCTAGTAAACATTAAGAAATGCAGAATTCCAGAAATCATTCTACATTCTGAAGGAAGCAGGGTTTTGATTCCTACTAGCTGCCTTAAGAGTCCTATCTGGCTCCAGTATGTAAGGCAGATGGCTCCCAGAGGTTAAGAGCAGACTGTGGAGGATGAAAAGAAACCAATTTCACTGATAGTTTGGGCAATATCCAATATGGTAAAGACTATGTAGAAAAGCTAAAGGAGACTAGGATGCTGTTTTAGGTCCTGATGATTTCAGATGACTTCTTTTCTATCTCAATTTCCGGGTCCAGCTAAGTAAGTACATTGGTATTCCCGTGGGATTAAACCCAGTATGCATTTACTATTTTGGCAGCACAAATTTGAATTTGCTAACATATTGTCACAATCTAATGAGATGAGATTAGGCCTGATCAGCATTAAGAAGAAGAGAAAGCACCATACTCCAGACATTCCTGAAAGGATGCTCAGGAAGAAGCCTACAGGCCTTCAGAACCCTTATGATAAGAAAATGGTGGCCGATAAACTGCTTCTAAAATTCAAGGCCCAGCCCAATCTGAAGATCGTGTGGGCTGGAGCAACTAGCAACATTCCTCAAACTGGGAGAAGTAAATTATATCTTGGGTATCCTGCCAACAAACAACTATATCCAAGGTCATCAGGACGGACTACTCAGGTTTGGGAAAAAGTCACACTCCTCACCTAGAAATCTTGTTGGGCCTAATTCCCCCAAAGAAATGTGAATTTCATGAGTTTTTGAGCAGAAAGCAGTGGTTAAAAATGTACAAAGGACAGTGGCACAGGTAGTCTTATTCTGTTCGATGAACCAACTCTTCAGATGACATTAGAAATATGTACAACCACAACATACACAGGATTGGAGCTTCTAGCAGAAATGAAATACATTGCTCAGTGGACACCTCTTAAGTTTTATAATCAAAAATTGCTCATGTGAAAAACAATTGCTAGCTTGTTTCTTGGCCTTGGTCAAAACTGCCCTCGTAGAAAGGCATCAACTAATTTGAGGCCAGTAATGTGAACCATGTCTTGGGTAATGCCAAAGAGACTGTCCAGTAGGGCACTTGTTGGGATGAGCATTGGGTGTTGGGTGTAGCACAAACATACCTCCAAAACCAAGTACACACTGTATGCACTGTATGTTAGCTAACTTGACAATAAATTATATATACATAATCTATAATTACTTATATACTATATATAACACCGAATAAGCACAGAAGACTCTCTCTAAAGTGGAGTTATATAGTCAAGAGCATTCCAAAGGAGGATGTCCAGGGGTGTCCCATCCATATCTGAGCAAGCTGATTTATTGCCTGTAGGGAATGTGATAGAGGCCTCTGAGGGCTCCCTAGCCCTATTGCTGTCTGAACTTTATAATTTTTATCCCAGCTGAATGAAGGCCTGGGTTCACTGTTCACTGATTGGAGTTCTTGTATGGAGGGTCATGTTGCTGTAAGGAAATCAGCAGCACTCTAAAGAGGGTAGGCCTTAAAGGAAGAAGGCCAACACCAATCTGCATAATAAGCAGAGAGCTGAGGGTTATCTATTTAACACTGGAAGGGGTGTAAAGCTCCTATCCTTTGGTAGTGGTTTGGATACTTAGAATCTCTGTAGCTACAGCCAGTGGCCCTGCTGTATGGTCAGGCAAATGAGGCCTAGATGGCTGAACACAAGGAATATCCTGGTATGAGGAACTCAGATTTAGAATTCCCTGTGTAAATTTAGAGGAAAAATAAAAGAGTTGCTGGCTTAGCAGGGAATTGGGAGAATAGGCCACTGTTTTAGTCATTTCTCTAGCTCAAAGCTATCTGGGCAAAGTGAATAGTCATAGAGGAGCTCAGGTCATACATTGTCGGGCTTACAGATAACACATTCCCTTAGTAACTGCTGACTAATGAAAAAAGTTAAAGAAACTAAAGATAAAGGTAAAGAAACTATACCTTTGTCTACAAGGAAGAAATCCTTTGAAACTAATTGGGTAAGATTGCTTGAAGGCAAAGGTCTCTGCATAGCTGGCTAGTAGAGTGCATTCTGGGGATTGAGACTGTAGTGTAATGGGTTTGCTTATCCTGTAATCCGGAGGTACCCTCAGAAAATATAATTCAGGCTTGGAAGAGCAAATTATCCACCAATATGGTTCAGTTGAATATATTTTTTCTGGTACATGCTTTTCTTCTACCAATATACAGAAATGAACAAAGAAAAATAATATTGTGTGGCTATACCACACTTCTTTTCATTCTTAGAGCAGTAGTTCCATTACAAAATTGTTATGGTATCTTAAACCACTGTTTCTCAAACTTGCTGCCAAAAAGATTTTAAGAATTGGATTATTATTCAAATGATTGAATATGAGGGGAAGTAAAATGAAGACTCAAGTGGATCTGGAGATGCAAATGGTGGATGGGAAAGAATGTAAAGCAGTACTTTAAGCCTTTCCCATCTCACAGAAGTTTTCTGGTCATACCAGGCTGGGGTTTAAACTGGTATGTTCCCAAGAAAGATGATATAAAAGAATAAGACACAATATCTATGCTATAACTTTGACAGTATGCATTCCTGAAGATGCTCATGAGTAGATCATAAGTTCAACTTATGTAACCAAATTTGAGCTAACTATAAATACGATTCCATCTCCAAGTAGCAGGACTAATCTTATGTTCCTTTACTATGGCGACCCCTCCAATGTGACCCATCAAATGTAGTCATGGAAAAAAAAACAGTACACAAAACTATATACGGATTAATAAGTGATTAATATAGCTCTAAGAGAATACACATTAATGTCTCTCTGGGAAAGCGGTTGATTTATGACACGGGAGCCGGGCAGCTGGGAACGCCTGGCCAGCCCTGGGCGGAGTGCTGCCTGCTTCTTTTGCGTTGACTTCTGCGTTTCCTCAGAGACCACCTGTTCAGATGAAACTTATTGATTATGCCAGATCAACCATAATGTGCCTGCCTGAGCAAGCTCTGCTTTTCTCATGAGATCAGTCTCTGATCACTAAAGACAATCTTGAAGTCTTTTATCGATTGATTATCACTTCTCCAATAAATATGGGAATGTGGAATTGTTCAGGGGGACAGTCTCTCTGAGCTGTCGTCCCCTGTTCCCTTTCTCTTACACTTGACTTGTTCGTGCCTCATTCTTTTCCCGTGCACCATTACAGAAGGCGGCACTGTTACCTTTCAAATATGACATTAGGAAAGGAGGTCATTAATTTGGTGACATAAGTCATAACAGACTTCAGTCTCTCTCACAAGCTATCCATAGTCAAGACAATTTCTAAGACATTTCCACTGAGGAAATCCCAGAACTCAGGGTGAGCCTGAAACACCCACCCCCAACCACAGAGACCCAGAAGGACTGCATTAGAAAGGTAAGAGGAGTGGCTATACAGGCCACATCTCCCCTCCTCCAGACCAGCTCTGTGCCACACCAAGAGGCCCCGAGTGGGCCTACAATTTCCCCAGTGGACAAAAGAGAGCCCAAGGCGGACATATAGGTCCCCCAGAGCTGTGAGACACTTCTTGGGAGGTCCATTCGGTCTCACCTCATGGAGATCACTGGGGGAATCTTTAAGACTTGATCACTGGGGATTAGATAGACAGAATGGAGGGCAAGGCTTACAGCCACAGCACTCAGATCTTGGAGAACCACATTCTTCTTTGCAGCAGTACCCCGGGAAGAGATCCTAGCCAGCAGCTCTGCCCAGAGCCGAGCCAGTGGCCACATCTGGTCAGGGAGCTTGGAGGGCAGTTCTGCCTAATTCAGGTCTCCATTCAGCAAGCCGTGGAAGCAATGAGCCGATTCTATCGTCCCAACTAGTAAAGGAAGCACATTTGCAACTCTGCCCAACTGCTGTGTATAGCTTCTAGTGCCGCTCGATCCAGAAGGCTGACCAAGGAATCTGAGCAGCTGTAGAGCTCATCCTCCAAGTGTGCTTAAGCAGGGAGCCAGGCCAGCAGTACTGCGCAACTGTTAAGTATAACCTCTGGCCCCGCATAACCAGGGAGCTTAAACAGTGATCTCACTATCTAAAATACATAAGCAACCCTTACAATTCAGTAGCAAAAAAAGTTTCCAGAGGTTAGGCATGTAGTCATAGGAACTCTGTAAATGGATTACACTCAAGCTCCAAAATACATGAATTTCACATTCATGTATCTTAACCATGTGAAGTTGTCTGCATCCGTTGAGGGGCTTACATCATGAAGGAGACACAGGATACCGCTGCCCTTAGGAGTTTTTATTCCATGAGAGAACAAAATGTATGGGCATATGAATTCCTTCTCTCTCGGCTCCCACTTTCCATTTGAAGAGTCTCCCTTTTCTCTAGGTCCTAAGGCAATCACATTTGGAGAATAGGGTCTATTTTCATAGGAAACAATTTTAAAATCCCAGACTGAGGCACAAGTTGGGCTCAGTGTCAAAGTCTCGAGGCCGGCAGATAGCCTTTGGAGCTACTTTCATTCCTCCTTCGCTGTGTTTTGCTTCTTTCCAGTTCAAAGCCCTTGACTGGATTCCCATTTCGTGCAGTCCCCTTTTCTGGGCAGTGGAAGGTACATTATTATGTAGAGCTTAGAGGGCTCTTCTTACAGGCTACTGATGCTAAGTGTTTCTTTTTTGTTTTTCTCCTCCTTTAATTTAAATCCAAGGAAGTTAACATATAATGTAATAATGATTTCAAGAGTAGAGTGTAGTGATTCATCACTTACAGTGCTCATCCCAAATGCCCTCCTTAATGCCCTCACCCATTTAGCCCATTCCCCCACCCAAAATCCCACTAGCAATCCTCAGTGTGTTCTCTGTATTTAATAGTCTTTTACAGTTTACGTGTCTTTCTGTTTTTATCTTATTTTTACTTCCCTTCCCCTATATTCATCTGTTTTGTTTCTTAAATTCCACATATGAGTGAAACCATGATATTTCTTTCTCTCACTGACTTATTTCACTTAGCATAATACATTCTTTTTCCACTCACGTTGTTGCAAATGGCAAAATTTCATTCTTCTTGAAAACCAAGTAATATTCATTATGTATATATGTATGTGTAAATATATATATATATATACCACTTCTTTATCCATTCATCAGTTGATGAATGTTTGGGCTCTTTCCATAATTTAACTATTATCAATAGTCAATTGCTATAAATATTGGGGTGCATGTGCCCCTTAAAATCAGCATTTTGGTATACTTTGGATAGATGCCTAGTGGTGCAATTGCTGGGTCATAGGGTAGTTCCATTTTTAATTTTTTTGAGGAAACTTTATACTGTTTTCAAGAGTGGCTGCACCAGTTTGCATTCCCACCAGCAGTGCAAAAGAATTCCCCTTTCTCCGCAACTTCACCAACATCTGTTGTTTCCTGAGTTGTTGATTTTAGTCATTCTGACAGGTGTGAGATGGTATATTTCATTGTGGTTTTGATTTGTATTTCCCTGATGATGAGTGATGTTGAGCATCTTTTCATGTGTCTGTTGGCCATCTGGATATCTTCTTTGGAGAAGTGTCTATTCATGTCTACTGCCCACTTCTTCACTGGATTATTTGTTTTTTGGGTGTTGAATTTGATAAATTCTTTATAGATTTTGGATACTAACCCTTTATCTTATATGTCATTTGGAAATATCTCTCCCATTCTGTTGGTTGCCTTTTAGTTTTGCTGATTGTTTGCTTTGCTGTGTAGAAGTTTTTATCTTGATGATGTCCCAATAATTTATTTTTGCTTTTATTTCCCTTGCCTCTGGAGAAACGTCAAGTAAGAAATTGCTGCGGCCGAGGTCAAATAGGTTGCTGCCTGTTTTCTCTTCTAAGATTTAGATGGTTTCCTAGCTTACATTTAGGTCTTTCATCCATTTTGAGTTTATTTTTGTGTCTGGTATAAGAAAGTGATCCAGTTTCATTCTTCTACATGTTGTTGTCCAGCTTTCCCAACACCATTTTCTGAAGAGACTGTCTTTATTCCATGGGATATTCTTTCCTGCTTTGTCAAATATTAGTTGGACATACATTTGTGGGTCCACTTCCAGGTTTTCTATTCTGTTCCATTGATCTATGTGTCTGTTTTTGTGCCAATACCATGCTGTCTTAATGATTACAGCTTTGTAATCATATTTGAAGTCCAGAAATATGATGCCTCCAGCTCCGGTTTTCTTTTTAACATTACTTTGGCTATTTGGGATTTTTTGTGGTTCCAAACATATTTTGGAATTCTTTGTTCTATCTTTGTGAAGAATTCTGGTGCTATTTTGATAAGGATTGCATTAAATATGTAGTTTTCTTGAGTAGTATTGACATTTTAACAATATTTATTCTTCCAATCCATAAGCATGGAATGTTTTTCCATTTCTTTGTATCTTCTTCAATTTGTTTCATAATTGTACTATAGTTTTCAGTGTATAGATATTTTACCTCCTTGGTTAGGTTTATTCTTAGATATTTTATGGGTTTTGGTGTAATTGGAAATGGGATCGATTCCTGATTTCTCTTTCTGCTCTTTCATTATTGGTGTATAGAAATGTACTGATTTCTGTATATTAATTTTATATCCTGCAACTTTGCTTAATTCATGTATTAGTTCTAGCTGGTTTTTGGTGTAGTTTTGGGTTTTCCATGTAGAGTGTCATGCCATCTGCAAAGAGTGAAAGTTTGACTTCTTCCTTACTGATTTAGATGCCTTTTATTTATTTTTGTTGTCTGATTGCTGAGAGCTAGGACTTGTAATACTGTGTTGAATAACAGTGGTGAAAGTGGACATCCCCTGTCGTATTCCTGATTGTAAAAGGAAGGTTCTCGGTTTTTCCCCATTGAGGATGATATCAGCTGTGGGTCTTTCATATATGGCCTTTATGATCTTGAGGTATATTTTTTCTGTCTTACCTTCTTTCTTGGTTTTATCAAGAAAGGATGCTGCATTTTTTCAAATATGTTTTCAACATCTATTGAGAGGATCATGTGGTTCTCATACTTTCTTGTATTAATGTGATGTATAACATTGATTCATTTGTGAATATTGAATCAGCTTTGAATCCCAGGAATAAATCCCACTTGATTGTGATGAATAATTCTTTTAATATATTGTTGGATCCAGTTTGCTAGTATCTTGTTCAGAATGTCTGCATCCATGTTTATCAAAGAAATTGGCCTGTAGTTCTTTTTAGGGGGGGTCTTTGGCTTTGGAATCAAGGTAATGCTAACCTTGTAGAATGAGTTTATAAGTTTTCCTTCCACTTCTATTTTTTGGAACAGCTTCAAAAGAATAGAGGTTAAGTCTTCTTTAACTGTTTCATAGAATTCTCCTGGAAAGCCATCCGGCCCTGGACTCTTGTGTTTTGGAGACTTTTGATTGCTGATTCAATTTCTTCTTCTTCTTTTAAATCTTTCTTTATTCTTGAGAGAGAGAGCAGGGGAGGGGCAGAGAAAGAGGGAGACACAGAATCTGAAGTAGGCTCCAGGCTCTGAGCTGTCAGCACAGAACCAGAAATGGGGCTCAAACTCACAAAGCATGGTATGATATTGATCTTTTCTGTACTTTTTGAAGTCTGATTTGTGACCAAGTATATGATCTATTCTGGAGAAGGCTCCATAAGCACTCAAGAAGAATGTATATTCTGCTGCTTTAGGATGAAATGTTCTGAATATATCTATTAAGTCTATCCAGTCCACTGTGTCATTCAAAGCCATTGTTTCCTTGTTGATTTTCTGCTTAGATGATCTTTCCATTGCTGTAAATGGGTTTTGAAGTTCCTAATATTATGATATTATTATTGATGAGTTTCTTTATGTTTGTGATTAATCGATTTATATATTTGGTGCTTTCACATTGGGGGCATAAATATTTATAATTGTTAGATCTTCTTGTGGGATAGATCCCTTAATTATGATATAATGCCCTTCTTCATCCCTTGGTATAGTCTATGTTTTAAAATCTAGTTTGTCTGATATAAATATGACTACTCCAGTTCATTTTGACATCTATTAGCATGATGGATGGTTCTTCATCCCCTTATTTTTAAACTGTAGGTGTCTTTAGGTCTAAAATGAGTCTTTTGTAGGTAGGATATAGATGGGTCTTGTTTTCTTATCCATTCTAATACCCTATGTTTTTTGATTGGAGCATTTAGTCCATTTACATTTAGAGTGATTATTGAAAGATATGAATTTAGTGTATTGTGTTGTCTGTAGAGTTGTGTTTCTGGTGATGTTCACTTGTCTTTTCTTGTCTTTGTTGCCTTTGGTCTTTTTGTTTTGTTTTGTCTTTTCTCCAAGAGTCCCCCTTAAAATTTCTTGCAGGGCTGGTTTAGTGATCAGGAACTCCTTTTGTTTTTGTTTGTCTGGGGAACTCTTTATCTTTCCTTCTATTTTGAATGACAGCCTTGCTGGATAGAAAATTCTTGGATGCATATTTTTCTGATTCAGCACATTGTATATATTCTGCCACTCTTTTCTGGCCTGCCAAGTTTTTGTGGATAGGTCTTCTGTGAACCTGATCCGTCTTCCCTTATAGCATAAGGACCTTTCTTCCCTTGCTGCTTTCATAATTCTTTCCTTGTCTGTGTGTTTTGTGAATTTGACTATGATATGCCTTCGTGATGGTCAGTTTTTGTCGAATCTATTGGGAGATCTCTGTGCTTCTTGGATTTTGATGTCTGTATCCTAACCCAGATTAGGAAAGTTTTCTGCTATAATTTGCTCACATAAACTTACTGCCCCTTTTTCTCTCTCTTAATCTTCTCTGACTCCTATGATTTGGATGTTACTCCTTTTTAATAAGTCACTGAGTTCTCTACGTCTTGTATCTTTTGCCTTTGCTTCTGTCTCTTTTTCTGCTTTATTATTCTCCATAATTTTATCTTCTAAATTGCTGATTCACTGCTCTGTTGTGTCCATCCTTGCCATCATGGCATCTGTTTGAGATTGCATCTCATTTATAGTATTTTTAATTTTGTCCTGATTAGACTTTAGTGGGTTTTTTTGGGGGGAGGGGGTTTATCTCCACAGAAGGGATTTTCTGGTGTCTTCTATGCTTTTTCAACCCTGGCTAGTATTCTTATAATTGTGGGTTTAAATTCTAGCTCAGACATCTTACTGATATCTGTGTTTATTAAATCCCATCATTTCTTTCTGTTCTTTCTTTTAGTGTAAATTCTTCTGTCTTGTCATTTTGGAGGAAGAAAAATAATTAATAAAGTAACAAACTAAAATTAAAAATTAGAAACAAAACAAAAAATCAAATAAAAGAAGCTAGATCCCAGGTGTGTTTCAGTCTGGTTGTTGAAAGAAGCTTGATAGAATAGAGTGAAAAAGAAAAGGAAAGTTAGGAAAATATTTAAAAATTTTTAAAAAATCAAATAATCAAATAGAATAAAATAAAATAAGGAAAATAAAATAGAATAAAAATTTTGCAAAAAAAAATTGAAAAGAATTTGCTATTTGTGTATCCAAGGAAGAGAAAGAAAAGAAAGAAAACAAAAACAATTTAAGCAAAAACAGAAGAAAATGAACAAATAAATGAACCAGAATACAGAATGAAACCTGAATGAAGTTACATCTAGTTTCCCTTAGCACTGAAACTTTGAAGCACACTGTTGTCCATTTACTAAGCATGTGGAGGGATTTGTGCTGGTCTTCTGAGCTATGTGACTGAAGGGCGCAGTTGGGGGTGTGATGGCTCCGTTCTCCACTGGGTGGCGCTGCTTAGCTTCCTGGGGTGGAAATGTGGATGCAAGCAAATGTAGGTGCTCAGGAGAGGTNGAGCTTGGTGTGATGGCTCCGTTCTCACTAGGTGGCGCTGCTTAGCTTCCTGGGGTGGAAATGTGGATGCAAGCAAATGTAGGTGCTCAGGAGAGGTGAAATGGTTTCACCCAGCTCCCTAGTCTCTGGTACAGGAACTTTGGACTCTCACCAACTCACAGGCAAGCACCCCTCCTTTGTCTCAGGCCTCTGTCACTCCCTGTCTCTACCTTGTCCTTATCCAAACTATCCACCTGCCAGGTGGCGCCATCCCCTAGCATTTTATCTCAGATGGGGTTGTGTTTCAAAACCCCACACTTCAGAGACCCTTGTGGCTTGGACTCTGACTTTCTGGGGGACAGTCTTGCTGAGCAATGGCCTGGTGCCAGTTTGCCCCAGAAAATGTTCATGTGATAGCATAGTGGCACAGACTCAGAGATCATGGCAAGTCACAAACACAGCTGACACCAGGTTTCAATGCACTCTGGTGTCTTTGTCCCAATACCAGCAAATGTGGCTGTTCTCCAGGGTTCTCTGGGACCTTTGCCCATGGGGGGGCAATATGGCCTCTACCAAATGCTCATCAAGCAGGGCAACCGCTTTTCCCTGTGTGACACACAGACCCCTCGGACCATACTGCCTACTCGTGGAGATTCATCTTATTTCCTCACCAGAGCACCACCAGGCACTGCCAGACCTTGAATCTTCAGACTCCGTGCTCCTCTATTTATAGTCCTGGTGGTACTAAAACCCTCTCCTTTCTCCCCTTCAATGGTTTTGGAGACCAGATTTCTTGTTCAGTCCCCTGTGAGTGTTTTCACTCTTTCTCTCCAGCTACCTTCAGGGGGAGTGCTTTCCTTAAGCAATCCTGATGCACTGCCCTCTCCCCCTTCCTCTTTCTCTCTGTGTCCTCTCTCTGAGAAAATGACTCCCTACCTTCTGTTGCCCTGTGGCTTATCTCTCCCCCAATTCACCTCTCTGCACCATGTACCTGCCAAGTTCTGTGGCTCCAATTATGTAGTTTGTTGCATTAATCTTCAGGTCAATTTCCGGGTGTTCAAAATGTTTTGGTGCTGGTCTAGTTGCATTTTAGGGACGGGACACACTCAGGGTCTCCATACTGCTCCGCCATCTTAACTTGCTGGGTACCATGTTTGTGTGTCTCTTCATGCCTGCCTGTCAAGTGCTTAATAAAGCGAGTTGAGTGAGTCATGGTGTGATCAGATTCAAAGTTCTGCTAAGCAAGACAAGTCCATTAAAATCCAGGCCATGAAACAGGGATTAGTATCAGGAAAGTCAGGCCCATAACTTTTTTCACAATATTTTGCATTTTCAAATACACAGAAACATTGAAACGATTTTAAGTAAGCAGCTAGGTACCCATTACCTAGATTTGGCCCTTACCATCTTAAAGATTTCATTTATTTTGGTTGTTTTATTGGGATATAATTCACATCACATAAAACACCACTTGAAAGTGTATGAAGTGGCCTTTAGTGTGTTTCCAAGGTTGTGCCACCATCACCATTATCTAATTGCAGAACATTTTCATCCCCCCAAAAAGGAAATCCCAAACCCATTGGTAATCATTCCCCTGCTCCTGGAAACTACTATTCTATTTTCTATCTTTATAGATTTGCCTATTCTACACATTTCACATAAGTGGAACCATACGATACGTGGCTTTGCATGCCTGGTTTATTCACTTAGGATAATGTTTTCAAGGGTCATCCATGCTGTAGCATGTATCAGTACTTCATTTCTTCTGTGGCAGAATAATATTCCATTGTCTTTGTTTTTGCATTCATCAAGTGGTGAACATGTGGGTTGTGTTTCGATTCATTCAGGCTGTTAACACAAAAATACCGTAGAGGTGCCTGGGTGGCTGTCGGTTGAGTGCCTGACTCCTGATTTCAGCTCAGGTCATGATCTCATGGTTTATGAAATTGAGCCTGCATTGGGCTCTGCACTAACAGTGTGGAGCCTGTTTGATATTCTCTGTCTCCCTCTCTGTCCCTCCCGTGCATGCTCGCTCTCTCTCTCTCTCTCTCTCTCAAAATAAACAAACATTTAAAAAAAAAAACCATAGACTGCTGACTTAACAAAAATTTACTTCTCACAATTCTGAAGGCTGGGAATTTCAAGATTGAAGAACAGCAGATTTGGTGTCTAGTAAACATCTGCTTCCTAATTCATAAATGGCTGTGTCCTCATGTGGCAGAAGTGAGAGAACTCCCCGCCCCTCCACCCTTTTTCAATATTTATTTATTTTCGAAGGAGAAGGAGAGACAAAGCATGAGCGGGAGAGGGACAGAGAGAGAGGTAGACACAAAATTCGAAGTGAGCTGCAGGCTCTGAGCTGTCAGCACAGAGCCCAACACGGGGCTCAAACTCATGAGCTCTGAGATCATGACCTGAGCCAAAATCAGACGGCTTTACTGACCAAGCCGTCCAGATGCCCGTCTTGGGCATTTTTATAATTCCACTTATGTGAGCTCCACTCTCATGACCTAATCACCTTTTATAGACCATACTGCCTAATATCATCACACTGGAAGGGGGTAAGATTTCAACATATGAATTTGGGGAGGGCACATCCAGTCCATGAAAGTTTGTTTCCACTTTTTGACTGTAGAAATAATGCTGTTGTCAACATTTGTTCCCATCAATATTTTACTATACTTGCATTATGACATATCTATCCACCCACTAATCCATTTATTTTTAACTGATACATTTCAAGGTAAACTGCAGTTATCAGTACATACTTCCAGCTAAATATTCTAATTTACATGTCATTAACTAGATGTCAGTTTTTAGAGTTTTTTCTTTTTATGTAAAATTTGTATGCAATTAAATGTACAAAGCTCGCAGGTAAATCTGCTGAGTTTTGAAAAATGCGTGAGTCTGGCTAACTCAAATGCCTATCAAGATATGAGCATTACTATCACCTTGGAAAGTTCCCTCATACCCTCCCAAGTCAATATGCCCAACTCCTAGATACAAAAGCAGTTTTGATTTTTCTACATAAATATTATTAAATAATATAAGCCTGAGTTTCAAAAAGGAGTTTCTACCTAAATGGAGTAATAGAGCTAATTGTTTTTGATGTGTTGATTGATTTGATTGAGCTATTCTTTACCTTACCTTATATTTCATATTTTTTATTTACCCTACTTACGTTTTTTTCCCTGTTTTCCTGCCTTTTTCCCCTCCCTCTTTCCCCTTGACTTATTTGAATGTTTTATATTCTCATTCTATTCTGTAAAAGTTAATTTTTTGTCCCATGTAATTAATGCATATTTTTCTAACAATCTAGGTTTAATGAGTAACTATATTGTTCAACTGGACAAGAAAATTAGTACATTTAAGAATCTCTCTGCTCATTTCTAAAGTCTGTCTATATTCTTAGTCCATGTTTCATCACAGGAGTTTCTGTTTAGCAAGTCAATGTATGTTTACAATAAGCTTTAGTAATTTCTTTGATTATCATTGCCTCTTGAATTCCGTATTTTCTCCTAGGATGATCTTTTTCTCACTGATATACATCCTCAAGAAATATATCTTTTATTTGGAAGAGACAGAGAGAGAGAACGAGTGCAAGTTGGGGAGAAGGGAAGAGGAAGAAAGAGAGAATCTTAAGCAGGCTTCACCCTCAGCACGGAGCCCAACTTGGGGCTTGATCCCATGACACTGCCTCAAAGCTTCAAATGACAAGCTACCTCACTTATTAAGAGCTAATGCAGCTGGTGACTTGAAGTTGAGGCCAATGCTCATTTACCACTCTGAAAATCCTAAGGCCCTTAAAAATTCTGCTAAATCTTTTCTGTCTATGCTCTAAAACTGGAACAACAAAGCTCGAGTGACAGTACATTTGTTTTTTTTAACATGGTTTATTGAATATTTTAAGCTAAACTGTTGAGACTTACTGCTCAGGAAAAAAAAATTCTTTCAAAATATTACTACTCATTGACGATGCATCTGATCACCCAAGAGCTGTGATGGAGACATACAATGAGATTAACATTGTTTCCATACCTGCTAACACCACATCCATTCTGCAGCCCATGGATCAAGGAGTCATTTTGACTTTCAAGTCTTATTATTTAAGAAATATATTTCATAAGGCTGTAGCTGCCATAAGTGATTCTTCTGATGGGTCTGGGCCAAGTAAATTGAAAATCTTCTGGAAAGGACTCACCATTCTACATACTATTAACAACATTTGGTCTTTTAAATGTTTTAAATGTTTTATTAATTTCTGAGAGAGAGAGAGACAGTGTGAACAGGGAAGGGTCAGAGAGAGAGGGAGACACAGAATCTGAAACAGGCTCCAGGCTCTGAGCTAGCTGTCAGCACTGAGCCCGACGCAGGGCTTGAACCCACGAACCGTGAGATCATGACCTGAGCCGAAGTCAGATGCTTAACCTACTGAGCCACCCAGATACTATTAATAATATTTGTGATTCGTGGGAAGAATCCAAAACATCAACAATAACAAGAGTTTGAAGGAAGTTCATTCCAATCCTCATGGATGGCTTTGAGGAGTTCAAGACTTGAGTGGAGGCAGTAACTACAGATGTTACAGATGTGGCAGAACTAGCAAGAGAACTGGAATTAGAAGTGGAGCCTGAAGAGAGGACTGAATTGCTTCAATCGCATGATAAAATTTTAATGAAGGAGAAGTTATTTATTTCGATAAGCAAAGAAAATGGTTTCTCAAGATGGAATCCACTCCCGGTGAAGATGCTGTGATGATTAGTGAAATGACAGCAAAGGATTTAGTGCTATCAAGCAGTATCATATGCTCCCGAGAAATCATTCATGAAAGGCTCTGCACTGACAGCAGCAAGCCTGATATGGGGTTAAAAGTCAGGTAGTGAGATCATGACCTGAGCTAAAGTTGGGCGGTCAACTGAGCCACCCAGGCGCCTCAAGCATTTCTAAGCAATAAATAGTTAGTTAGTTAGTTAGTTAGTTAGTTAGACAGAGAGAATGAGGAGGAGAGGGGCAGAGAGAGGGCAACAGAAAATCCCAAGCAGGCTGACCATGCAGAGAGTCCTACTCAGGGCTCAAACTCATGAAATAGGGAAATCATGACCTGAACTGAATTCAAGAGTCAGATGCTTAACCAACTAAGCCACTCAGGTGCCCCAGCAATAAAATATTTTTTAATCAAGGTATGTACATTGTGTTTTTAGACATAATGTTATTTCATATTTAATAGATTACACTATAGTGTAAACGTAACTTTTTTTTTTTTTACAAATAGTTTATTGTCAAGTTGGTTTCCATATAACACCCAGTGCTCATCCCAACAGGTGCCCTCCTCCATGCCCATCTCCCCCCTCTCCCTGCCCACACCCATCAGTCCTCAGTTTGTTCTCAGCATTCAAGTCTCTCATGGNTTACTCCAGCTTTCTTTTGATTTCCAGTAGCATGATATATATTTCTCCATCCCCTTACTTTTAATCTGAAGGTACTTTCCAGTCTAAAATGTGTTTCTTGTAGACAGCAAATAGAAGGATTTTGTTTTTTTATTCATTCTGCTACCCTATGTCTTTTGATTGGAGCATTCAGCCCATTTACATTCAGTGTCATTATTGAAATATGCGGGTTTAGAGTCATTGTGTCTTTTGTGGGATTTATGCTTGTGGTGGTGTCTTTGGTGTCTTTGTTCCTTGCAACACATCCCTCAGAGAGGCCCTCTCAGGATTTCTGGTAAGGTGACAAATTCTTTCAATTTTTGTTTATTTGGAAAGGTTTTTATCTCTCCTTCTACTTTGAATGACAGGCTTGCTGGATAGAGGATTCGTGGCTGCATATTTTTACTGTTCATCCCATTGAAGATCTCCTGCCATTCCTTTCTGGCCTGCTGAGTTTCAGTAGATAGGTCTGCCACCACTCTGATAGCTTTCCCTTCGTATGATAGGGCCCTTTTCTCCCTAGCTGCTTTCAAGAATCTCTCTTTGTCCTTATATTTTGCCAGTTTTACTATGATATATCTTGCAGAAGATCGATTCAAATTACGTCTGATGGGAGTTCTCTGTGCCTATTGTATTTCAACGTTTACTTCCTTCCCCAGGTTGGGGAAGTTCTCTGCTATAATTTGTTCCAGGACTCCTTCAGCACCTTTCCCTCTCTCTTCCTCTTCTCTGATATTGTTCAGTTTGACTGTATTGCTGAGCTCTCGAACTCTTCTTTCATGTTCCTGGATCAGTTTGTCTTTTTTTCCTCAGTTTCTTCTTTTTCTCAAATGGTGTCTTCTAAATCACTTATTCTCCTTTCTGCCTCTTCAATCCGTGCATTGGACGCCTCCAGTTTATTATGTATCGCATTTGTAAATTCATCATACCTATTTTTAAGCNTCGATTCAAATTACGTCTGATGGGAGTTCTCTGTGCCTATTGTATTTCAACGTTTACTTCCTTCCCCAGGTTGGGGAAGTTCTCTGCTATAATTTGTTCCAGGACTCCTTCAGCACCTTTCCCTCTCTCTTCCTCTTCTCTGATATTGTTCAGTTTGACTGTATTGCTGAGCTCTCGAACTCTTCTTTCATGTTCCTGGATCAGTTTGTCTTTTTTTCCTCAGTTTCTTCTTTTTCTCAAATGGTGTCTTCTAAATCACTTATTCTCCTTTCTGCCTCTTCAATCCGTGCATTGGACGCCTCCAGTTTATTATGTATCGCATTTGTAAATTCATCATACCTATTTTTAAGCTCCATCTTATTTGTAGCCATAGTTTCTTTGATGTCCTCTATGCTTTTTTCAAGCCCAGCAATTAATTTTATGATTATTGTTCTAAAATCTTGTTCAGTAATGCTGCTTATATCTGTTTTGAGCAGTTCTTTAGCTGTCAATTCTTCTTGGAATTTCTTTGGAGGAGGGCTCTTTTGTTTTGTCATTTTGGTTAGGTTTCTATCTCTTGTTCGTTTTAAAGATTTGTTATGCTCTCTGCACCTGTGAGTGCTGCTGTACCCAAGAAGACTCTTTGACTGTCCAGGGCCTATCCTTTCAGAAAGTGTTCTTTGAATGGTATCTCTTAGTCTCTCTTGTTGAGACCTTAGTTATTTTATTTTCCTACTCGTAGGGTATTTGGGACTCTCCACCATGTGTACTTTGGCTTGTTTCTTGAGGAATCCCTGGAGAAGAAAACCAACAGAGCAACACACAGGGAAGCGAGGCACACAAACGCACAGTCAAATCCAACAAGCACGCAAACCGAGAGGGAAAACAAAAAAGTAAAGAGAAAAGACAGAGGAGGGAAGGCGAATAATAGAAAATAAATATACATAAAAAAGTCAAAAAGAAGAAAAGAAAAGAAAAAAAAGAAGAAAGCCAATAGACAAAGAACAGTTTAAAGCATATAACCAGATTTCCCAGCTACAATTAAATAGCTGGGTGTATGCAGTGCTTGTTGAAGAGCATAGAGAAAGAGAGAGATGACAGGGTGGGGATGAGGCAAAATTAGAAATAGAATGAACAAGCAGAAGGAATAAGAAGCTTTTTTCAAAGAGCAAAAGGGTGGAATGTGGTTGAAGAGGTGAGAGAAAGACGCTGGTGTTATCCAGAGAAACTATATAGTCTAATTACTCCTGAGACAAAGAGATGAAAAGGTCGGAAGGTGTAGAATTTACATCTACAGAATGGACTAAACGTGACTCTTTAAGCAAGCGGGTGACCAGAATTAATCAGGTCAGTGCTCGGATTAAAAAAAAAAAAAAACGGGAAGAGGGCAGCTCTCTAGCAGGGATGGGCGTGGTTTGATCCAATGCGTTGGGCGGGAGTTCTGCCTTGGCGGTGAAACACCCAGAGTTTGAGAGACCCCAAAAACAGACCACCAGAGACCAGAGTCAAAGCCAATCGGCAAGGGTTGTTTATTTGCAGGTTTGAACCCGGACCTCCGCGCACTCGTTGCCGGTGACGCTGAGAGGCCCTGAACAAAGTCTTTGCAGCTTTTTTATAGACAGGAGTAAACAAGTCGTGGGGAGGGACAGGAGATCTCTATGGTTACAGGTTTGTCATTGGTTGATATTTAAATATGAACATATACCGTATTTGATTGGTTCCCACCATCAGGTTTTTGGCGGGATCCAATTATAACATTTAGGATACCTTTGAATTCAGCCAATCATAGAGCGAGTCTAGGGTCTTGTTCGGCGACTAACAGGTTAACTTCTCTCTCCCTAGGCCCTTCCTTCAGTAAGGCGGAGGGTGGCTGCTGGCCTTTCCTGATTGAGTGTTGCCAGGGTAGTGTGGAGGAGTGATGTGGTGGCCAGTTTCTTCGGCCTTGGGCAGTGTGCAGCTGCCTGATAGTTCCGGGGAGGCTGAAACTCAAGCCTTAAGCAATGGTACAGAAGCGGAAGGAGCTAGTTTGTATCTGCAGTTTCCAGCCTTGACTCAGACCATAGGAATGGTTCTTTTTTTTCTTTTTGATGAGCTGAACTGAGGGCGGTCTGAGGATGGCTTTAGCCTTGAACAGTCTGAGGCTTTTCCTGGGACTGGGACTGGGGCTACGTGCAGCCCGAGGTTTCTCTTAATGGAGGACTTAATTTTTGGCTCTTCAGTGGTTGTGGGGAGAGGAGTGGGGGCGCTCCAGTCCCTATTTGAACCAAGCGCTGCACCTCACTTTCTTTGGATGTGTAAACTACCCGTGCGGGGGGGGTGCAGCCAAGGTGGGTCACGCTCTGTATCCCAGGCCAGGCCTTGTTTCCAAATCCCAGTCCACGCGCCCCACTGAAATTGCCGGAGACACAACCTCGCAGGCGATCTCCTCAGGGCTATTCCAAGCCTCTTGCCTAGCCCTGAGGATGGAGCCAGAAGCTGCTGCTCCCTTCTCCTCCGGGTGGGGTTGGTGAGCAAGGACGGGGGTCGCTTGGGAGTGCTTCCTGCCTCGGGTCCGCTGGAGAGCGGGACACCGGGTCCCTCTGTGTCTCGTCACCTGAAACATGAACTCGCGGTCAAATCTCCCAGTTTTAAGTCCTTCGCCTCCCTTCTAGGGATCCAGCCAAGCCAGAAGCACAAAGGGGCGGTCGGCGCGTGGCCCCTCCAGGTTGAGTTGGCCGCGGGCAGTTGGTGCGCAGCGATTTGGCGCGCACGCAGTTGTTTTCCCTGGGGATTGTTTGGGATACGTGCTTCCCGCTTAGGGTCAGCTGGAGAGCCGGAGACCGGGTCCCTCTGTGTCCCGAGCGGAGGCTTTTCTGTTCCCCAGTGACAGGGACCGTGTCTTGAGCAGTTTCCGCCTCTCTCTTTCCCCTCTTACTCCCCGCAGAGGGGGATCACCCCGACCCTTTGCGTCTCTGGTTATGGCCCGATTTTACCTTCCCTAGTTCGCACTCATGTTAGAAGGTTTTCTCAGCAGATTCTGTCTCCTTTTCCTCCCAAACTCCTGGATTCTGTAAGGGTTCCTATGGCTTCAGGTCTTCTCCGTGTGAGATATGGGGGCGAGTGTAATGTATGGAGCTCCCTACTTCTCCGCCATCTTGCCCCTCTCCTTATGTGCCTAAACATAACTTTTATATGGACTGGGCGGGAAACCAAAAAATTTGTTTAACTCATTTTATTGCAATATTTGCTTTATTGTGGTGGTCTGGAACTGAAAAGACAATATCTCAAGATGTACATGTGTGCCTGGGTGTATATGTGTGTATTTAATAGTCTTTTTTAGATATGTAGTTGATAGACATGCCCAATAGAAAGTAACTGGAGAATAAGTAGTTGGTGAAGTTTAGGCCATCAGTATTTATTTTTCATAATAAAGGAAGAGGCTGCGCGACTGTTTTATTTTGTTTTGGTGTACACCACAAGATTGTCAACAAGGAAGAGTGCCCTGTTCTTTGTTGTAGTGATAGAACTTAGCACAGGCTCTGTCAACTCAACAGACCCACCAAGCATTTATTGGAGGAATGAATCAAGTGAATGAGCAAAGCTCCAAGGAATTTCACACAGGGGTCCTTTTGGGCAGGATCCATATCTCTTTTATCTCAGTAATTCTAGTTTCTACCATAGTAGACTTTCAAAAGGTGCTTGTAGATATGGATTAAATATAACTGAGTGGGTCAGTTATTCTTTTTCATGGAATGTCAGGCTATTTACAAGAGAAATGCTCTGGTGACAGCTTCCAAGAGGAATCCAAGTAATTTTCTCTTTACTGTCCACGTGTCTATATTTTGTCTTCCCCCCATTCAGACCACACTCAATTTCCTCAATGTTAAAATGAGAGCCAGAGAAAAGGAGAGAAATAAGAAAATGAAAATGAACAAAATCAAGTGTGATACACAGAAGCAGTTTTAGGTTTATTTTGTTTTGTTTTTATGTAAAAATCTGATTATATGTATTTCAGGGGTAATCTCTCCAAAACCTTCCTTTGGTACTGACTGGAATTTTTTTCTTTTTAATTTAGAATTTCCTGTGGAAAACGGTTTGATTATTAGTATATTAGCTTATCTATGTCCTTGATTACCAGTCCCAAGTGTCAAGGGAAAATATTAGTAAAGGAAGTAAAAATCCTTCTTAGTTCAGTTGAGTTTCCATGACCATCTAACTTAGTATTTTCGCTCGCTTAGAAATGGTGTCCTCAGTATATTGGAGCCACTCCTAGTCTTAATACTGTATCAGAAGTCGAGGGGTTTAGAAAGAGTTTGAACTAGACATCAGAGTAATCCCTCTCTGATTTGTTTAAATACTCAAAATTTGTATGCCGTCAATCTATGACCTGCTCTGCTCTCACCATGCACTGCATTTGCCTAGTTGAATGATTCATGCAACTTAGGAGCTACTAAGTTACAAATAAAATTTGCTAACCCTACCTATTTTATAGTTGTTTTGTCTGTATTTTCATGTGTTAATTCAGCAATAATTGAGTATCTATTCTGTGAAGATATTGTGCTTGGACTAGGGACACAGAAGTGAATGATATAGAGGCCTGTCCCTTAAGGATCTTATTGTCTATGGGGGAAGAGTAGGGATGCCATATTTAGTAAGTAAAAATGCAGGACATCCGGCTAAATTTGAATTTCAGGTAAGTAACTAAACACTTAGTATGAACGTTCGTGAAGTATTTGGAACAGACTAGAAACCTTTATGTTGATGATCTAAAATTCAAATTTAACAGAGAGTCTATTTTTATCTGACAACCCTAGAAGAGAGACCTGGAAAAAGATAATTATGATGCACAAGAGTAAGTGCTAGAACATGGCTAAGTCCAGAGAGATATGTGGTTCCCTGTTAATTAGAGGTTTTATTTTTAGAATTTCCTTATGTGCTGGGAGAGAATGGGACCCTTTTCTGCAATTTGACCAGGTCAGTAGATAAATGTCCTGGCAGGAGTGTAGACTCTTAAATAAAAATGATGCATTTATAATATAAATGGGGGAGGGGGGAATTCTGCAACCATAGTGAGATTTGATTGCATCGCAAAACATCAAAAGCAGTTCGCAGCCACCTAAGAAGTGATTTCTGAGGCTGAAGCTTGTTACAAATGTCCCCTTACTGTGTTTCTACATGGCAGCCATGGAGAACGGGCATATCTACTATTCTACGAATCTAACGTTTTCCAGGGGGGCAAATTGCTGTGGCAGAAATCCTGGGCCTTGGCCTTTCAGGGATTGTATTCAGAGAAGGGACTTTAAAGCTGTAAGACTGATTGAACTTAAATGGTCCATGCCTCTCGGGCTACAGACAAGACAGCTGAGGCCAGCCTGGGTTAAGAGGCACAGTGACCACAGAAACAGGTACTTCTGTATTATTTCCTTCCTATTTTTTTTCCCAGAAGACATTTCATTAATACAGGTAAGCATTACAAAGAGACGCTGAGTGACTTTTGCAAAATCGCAGAAGAAATGGAAAAAAGAGAAAATACCAAGGAGGAGGAGGATAAAAAAGTGACAGTAGGGAAATACACCTATTCTGTTTCCAATGTGGGAAAAGAATTGGGGCGCCTGGGTGGCTCAGTCTGTTAAACATCCGACTTCAGCTCAGGTCGTGATTTCGCGGTTTGTGAGTTCGAGCCCCGCATCAGGCTCTGTGCCGGCAGCTCAGAGCCTGGAACCTGTTTCAGATTCCGTGTCTCCCTCTCTGTCTGCCCCTCCCCTGCTCATGTTCTGCCTCCCTCTGTCTCAAAAATAAATAAACACTAAAAGTTTTTTAAAAATTAAAAAGACAAGAATTGTGGAGTGCCTCGGTGCTCAGTCAGTTAAACGTCCAACTTTGGCTCACGCCATGACTTCGCGGTTCATGGGTTCCATGCCTGCATCAGGCTCTGTGCTGATAGCTTGGGGTTTGCTTCAGATTCTGTGTCTCCCTTTCTCTCTATGCCCCTCCCCCAATTGCACTCTGTCTTTCTCTCTTTCTCAAAAATAAACATTAATTTTTTAAAAAATATTATGAGTGTTTAGTGAAAAACGTAACCTTAACTGGTTTTCTATACTGGAGACTTTGTCAGGGGACATAGGAGACCAGCTCAGGAGCATCTGAAAATCTAAGAGGAATTTAAAATAAATGTGTTCTTCATATTTTAGCCTAATATTTCAAAAAATAGGAATTACCGTCATTGACTCCATGGAAATCTTGTATGGCTTATTTCTATATTTAATTCCCTTTCTTCTCATTTTCCTCAGGTGTCCCTGCTTATGTTCTGAACTCCAGCACTGCCTACTACTTCAAGAATCCTGGTGATCCACAAGAAATCTAATGCCTGTTGGTTGATTCTTGTTCATTGCTAGGTAATTTGGTTTTGATTTTTCTTCTCTCTCTCTCTCTCTCTCTCTCTCTCTCTCTCTCTCGTGTTCTGAACCTCCACAGAAAATGTGGGGTTTCCTTTCATTTATTGTCCTGGCCATTCAGTGGTACCTTTCAGTATTACCCTTCACGTGTGGGAATTTTCTCTCTGCATATAGTTTTTACAATTCCCTCCTGTGATAATTTCTGTCAATGTACCATTTAAAAAGTTCCTTTTAGTCCATTGTTGGACATCCAGAATTGATTCTCTATTTCTTTGATGTTCCTCTTCCCATTTTTTAAAAAAATATTTTTATTTATTTCTAGGAGAGAGAGAGAGAGAGAGAGAGACAGCGTGAGCAGGGGAGGGTCAGAGAGAGAGGGAGACACAGACTCTGAAACAGGCTCCAGGCTCTGAGCTGGCAGTCAGCACAGAGCCCGACGCGGGGCTCGAACCCACGAACCGCGAGATCATGACCTAAGCGAAAGTCGGACGCTCAACCGACTAAGCCACCCAGGCGCCCCCCTCTTCCCATTTTTCAAATTGGATTGTTTTTGTTTGCTTGGTATTGGGTTGCATGAGTTATTTATTTATTTTGGATATTAATGCTATTGTGAATACAGGATTGTTTTCTTTTTCAGATTTGCATTGTTAGTGTATAGAAACATGACTAATTTCTGTATGTTGATCTTATTTTTTGCAACCTTGCCAAATTCATTGATTAGGTCCAGCAGTATTTCGGTTGTCCTCAATATTTTCTATATGTAAGATTACATCATTTGGAAATAACAATTTTATTTCTTTCTTTCTGATTTGGATAGTTTTTATTTCTTTGTCTTCCTTAATTGCTCTGACTAGGACTTACAGTGCTATGTAAATAAAAGGAATGAGCATAGACACCCTTTCCCTGTTATTGATCTTAGTGGAAAATGTTTTGATATTTCCCTGTTTAGTATGATATTAGCTATAGGTTTGTGGTATATGGCGTTGACTGTTTGAAGGTATATTCCTTCTGTACCCAATTTTTTATGAGTTTTCACTATTTTGTGGCATATCGTATGGTTCATCCTGGAGGATGTTCTGAGTGCAGTTGAGGATAATGTGTATTCTTCTGCTGTTGAATAAAATATTCATAAATATCTGTTAGGTTCATTTGGTGTAATGTATAATTCAAGTCTTTTTTCTTTTAATTTTTTATGTTTATTTTTGAGAGTGAGATAGAGAGAGACAGAGTGCAAGCAGGGAAGGGGTAGAGAGAGACAGGCACAGAATCTGAAGCAGGTTCCAGGCTATGAGTTGTCAGCACAGAGCCTGAGGCAGGGCTTGAACCCACAAACTACAAGATCATGACCTGAGCCAAAGTCAGATGCTTAACTGACTGAGCCACCCAGGTGCCGCAAGTCCAGATTTTTACTCTAGATGATCTACCCATTGCTGAAAGGGGTATCGAAGTCCCCTACTATTATTGTGTTGGTGTCTATTTCTCCCTTCAGATCTGTTGGTGTTTACTTAATATATTTAGGAGCTCCAATGTTGGCAGTTATATATTTATGTTCATTATATCTTCATGGCGTATGATTCATTTATCGTGTTGTTGAATTCGGTTTACTAACAATTTGAGAATTTTTGCATCTATATTCATCAGGAATATTGTGTTATAGTTTTCTTTTTCTGTAGTGTCCTTATTTGGTTTTGATATCAGGATAATAGTGACCCTGTAAAATGAATCTGAGAATTCAAGTTTTTGGAAGTCTGAGTATTGGCATTAAGTCTTCTTTAAACGTGTGATAGAATTTACCAGAGAAGCCATCTCATTCTGGGCTTTTCTGTATTGGGAGGTTTTTGATGACTGCTTCAATCTCCTTCATCATTATCAGTCTGTCCAGATTTTCTATTTCTTCATTATTCATCTTGGTAGATTTTATGTTTTTAGCACTTTATCCATTTCTTTAGGTTATCTAATTTGTTGACATGTAATTGTCCATAGTAGTTTCTTATGAACCTATACATTTCTCTAGTATCACTTGTAATGTCTTTTCTTTCGTTTCTGATTTTGTTTATTTGAGTTTTTTCTCTCTTTTTTGTTTAGTCTAGATAAACACTTTTAACTAGTTAATTATTAATTTATTATTAATTATAACAATAAGACTTTTTCAGTTATGTTTACCATTTCAAAAAACCATCTCTCTTTTTTTATCAATCATTTCTACTGTGTTTCTGCAGTCTTTATTTTTCATTTATTTCCACTCTGATCTTTGTTATTTCATTTTCTTGTTAATTGTCTAGTTTCTTAAGGTGTAAAGTTAGGTTGTTTATTTGATAGCATTCTATTTTTTAATATATGCATGTATTGCTATAAATTTCCCTCTCACAATTGCTTTTGCTGCATCCCATATGTTTGGTGTATGTGTTTCCAGTTTTATAAATTTCAAGAAGATACTTCAGTCTTCTTAGATTTTTTTTGTTACTCTAATCTAGGGTTTTTGTTTTGTGGTTACCATGAGGTTCACATAAAACATTGATAAAACAGTCAATTTTTAAACTTATAGGCATGTGAGAGCAACACCCTTATACTCCCATTCCATTTATATTTTTTATCTCAGAATTTTTATATTGTGTATTTATTAACAAATTATAGTATAGTTACTTTAATACTTTCTCTTTAACTTTTATACTTTCTGTTTAACTTTTATACTATAGTTAAGTAGTTTTGTTATGCTGAGAGACACAGAGACCAACCGAGACCGCTGAAGGCGAATTAAGGGAGTCTTTATGACCGGCCGGGACCGCACAGAGTTAGCACAGAACTCTAAATGCGCAACCCGAGTCCAAGGACTTAGGGCTTTTTATAATGAGCAAGCAGGCAAGTGGGCAGTGCAGAAGCAGAATTGAACGGTTATTGTAAAAAGGCTACAAAGTGATAAAGAGAGCGGCCCTCATCCTGGTGTGTAAGACATTTGTCATCCTGAAGGCCAGGTGTAGGGCCATAGCGGGGGCTCAAAGGAATAGTTATTACCTCAAGGCCAGAGTATGCCAGCTGTGTCATAAATAACCGTTAACAGGGACCATTAACCCTTATCTTTTTACTTGTTTATTTTCCTTTTTCCTTGCACCTGAGGATAGTTATGTCGCCCCCAAGTGTAGACCCAGAAAGTAAACTCTGGGTCAACACAGAAGGACTGAGGCTAAACTCATGTTCAACAGTTAACACACCATTCTGTTATAGAATACAGCTTTCTAAATCTGACTATTTATTTATATTTACCAGTGTGGCATATACTTTCACGTGTTTTCATATCTTTTCATTTTAGTTTCAAGGTCTTCTTTCAGCATTTCTTGCAAGGCAAGTATAGTGGAATGAACTCCCTCAGCTTTCATGTGTCTGGGGGAGACTATTTCTCCTTCATATCTGAATGATAACTTTCCTAGATAAATTATCTTTCATTGACAATTTTATTCTTTCAACATTCTGAATATGTAAATCCACTCCCTCCTGACCTACAGGGTATGTGCTGAGAAATCTGCTTATAGCTTAATGGGAGTTCCCTTGCAGGTTTTTTCCTCTGGCTGCTTTTAGGATTTTCTCTGTGTCTTTGATTTTTGATAGTTTTATTATAACATGTCATAGAGAAGGTCTCTTTGCACTAAGATAATGGGGTGATCTAATAGCTACATGAACTTGGATGTTCATGTCTTTCCCCAGGTTTGGGAAGTTCTTAGCTCTTAGTTCTTTAAATAAACTTCCTGCTCCCTTCTCCCCCTCTTGTCCTTCTGGAAGCGCGATTATTCTAATATTTGATAGAGTCTCATAGACTTCATAGATTTTCTTTGCTCCTTTTCATTCTTTTTTCTTTTTCTCCTCTAATTGGGTCATTTCAAAGTTCTTATCCTCTAGATCACTGATTCTATCTTCCATTTGGTCTATTCTGCTATAGATGCTACTGCGTTTTTAATTCCATTCATTGGATTTCTTAACTCCAGAGTTTCTGTTTGGTTCGTTCTTATGATTGCTATTTTTTTTTGTTAAATTTCTCATTTTATTTATGTATTGTTTTCCTTATTTCATTGAATTGTCTTTTTGTATTTTTTGTAGGTTGGTGATTTTCTTGAAAAGAGGAAAAGCTATTTTGAATTATCAGCTAACTCACAAATTACCATGCCTTTGAGTTCAGTTATTGTAGGAATATTGTTGTCTTTTGGGAATAGGTGTTTTCTTGATTCTTCATGTTTGTTGCAATTTTGCATTGCTGCTTTCATAGTTGTAGCAAACTCCTTCTCAAACCTTTATTAGCTGTCTTCAGTTGGGATGAACTATTCACTGATCCTGTTTTTCTTCTGGAGTTTTCTATGACCTCCACACTTCTTGATTTTTCTCATGACAAAATCTTAAGCTTTTATGTCTTTTAGGGTTGTTAAAACTCAGAAGGCTGGCTGCTAAAAACGTCTCCTTTGTTCTCCAGCAGGCGGTGCTACAGCTCAACTTTGTGGCTCCCCCTTGTCCAAATACTAGTCTGCTACTTTGTTTACTAGATCTCATTCACCACCACACTTGGGAGTGTGCAGAGGAGCTGGTCACGGAGTGGGGAGAGGTATGGACTTGACACTTGGAGTTTTGGGTGGACTGCAGTCTGCTGGGGGAACCTTGGAGTGAGGTTCTCCCAGGCTTATGAGCCGACTTCCTGCAGAAGTCTTGAGAGTGGTCATCCGGTAACAAGTCTCTGGAATGCCTTTGATATTCTTATATGTTTCTTTCTCAAGTTTCTCCCTCCCCCCAGTCACAGAGGTCCTGCCTCAATACTATTGGCACTGTTGGGGAAAAATGAGTTTCTCTGATGTCCCCCACATCTGGGTAGCCAGGCACCTACTCCGCTCTCCTTTTCCCTCATGAAGAAGTCACCCTAGCTAGTTCAGCACTATCTTCTGTAGCCTAAGTGAGACCCGTCGCCCTGGCAAAGTTTCTCTTAGTTTCTCCAATGTGTCCAGGCTCATATTTTTCTTTCATTCCAGTGTTGTGCTGTATTCTTCACTTTGGAAGACTAGATTTCTCTAAACTCTCTCTTGTCCATGGGATTCTAGAAATAATTAACAAGAAGAACTTATGAGACTTGTTAACAGTTTTGAAGGAGGGACTGAATAAGAAGGCATCGATGATTATACCCAGGATCTGAATGCCTAAAAAGGAATTCCTTTGTTGAAGATTCTGATGGAGGGGAAGTATTTGGGGGATAAGTATCACTTCAGTTTTAGACATATTAAAGAAGTAAGCATAATACTGGAGACAAATTATAATGGCGGGCAAGAAGGGAATAGAAGGTTTATCTGAAGAAAGTCCACCCTCTTCTTTTCTTTAGCCTTCTATTAGTTTTCACTGCTTGAGACTTCTGTAGCCTGTTTTGTGTCTTTGGATCACTGCTTCTAAATTAATTTTCTTTTTTTCTGCTTCAGGGGAAATCTGAATCCAAAACCAATGGATCTCTTTCAGTAAATGAACAAAAAGAGGTTTTGAGAAATCTCCCAGTAAGAATTCTGAGCCAATATGAGAAGAAGAGTGAAACAGGAAAAAGCTGCCCTTTATCAATATGAATAGCATCATTCTTTATTGGATTATCCATGAGTCTTTTCAACATTTTTCTCCTGAGAAGCAATTCAGTGAATTAAATGAAGGAGCTACGTAATCAATGAAGACACACAGATTGCATAATACTTCTTGAATACAAAGATAACATTTTAATGTGAGATCCAAAGGCAAATTCAAAAAACAATGTCTAAACACGGAGCAAGCACAGTTCAGTGAAAGACAGAGAGCAAAAAAGAGAGACAGACAGAGAGACAGAATGCGATCTGACAGTAATCGCATGTACTTTCTAGACACCCTACTTCATACCTAGAGATTGCCCTGGCATAAGAATGGATTATGTTCCAAAAGTTCCTTTGTGTTGGAACAATGTTGAGTAGGATAGTAGTGACCTTAAGCATCAGTAATAACCAGTTCCTACCTGAAAACATTCACGAGAAATGTTGTGCATAGTTACCACACAGCGTTGCACTTATACCAGAGTTGGCACATCCTTAATAAAGCATATTAAATACACGTTAATGAGAATGACATAGCTTAGAACAGTGGTTCTCAGCCAAGGGTAGATTCATCTTTGGGGAACATTTGTCAACACCTGAAAACATTTTTTAAAACATTTTTTAACATTTATTTATTTTTGAGAGAGAGAGAGAGAGACAGACAGACAGAATCCAGAGCAGGCTCCAGTCTCTAAGCTGTCAGCACAGAGCCCGATGCAAGGCTCAAACCCACAAACCGCGAGATCATGACCTGAGCCAGTCAGTTGCTTAACTGACTGAGTCATCCAGGCCCACCTCAAAGCCTGAAAACATTTTGATCCTCACAACTGCAGGGGTGGGAGTATTACTGACATTTAGTGGGAAGGGCCCAAGGATGTTGCTAAACATCCTATGATGCTGAGGACAGCCCTCATTACAAAGAATTATTCACCCTGAAATGTCAATAGTGTTGAGGTTGAGAGACTGTGGCATGGAATATTACCTGGGTATTTGTTAGAGGTGCTAATCATCCAGGCTTAATGAAACAGAAACCACGAGAAAGCCCCAGCATCTGTGTCCTCAGAAGTCTTCCAGGTGATTCTGAGTGATTCTCAAGTCTGAGAACTATTGCTAGAGAGATAACCTTGAATGGACTAAATTTTTAAATGTTGCTTGCCAGTTTCACTGCTTTATTATATTCAGTTTTCCACAATTATTTTTGAAATGCTTCACAACTTAAAGGGATCATGATTGATTAATAGTTTCTAAGCTTTACTTTGCAGAGAGGAGTGGTCCAGCCCATAGCCCCAGGTAATAGAAATAAACTGAAAAGGGGCACCTGAGTGGCTAAGTCAGTTAGGCATTTGACTCTTGGTTTCAGCTCAGGTCATGATCTCACAGTTCATGGGTTCGAGCACCCCTTCAGGCTCTGTGCTAACAGCATGGAGCCTGCTTGGGATTCTCTTTCCCTTTCTCTCTGTCCCTTCCCCACTCATATTCTCTCCTCTCTCTCTCTCTCAAAAGTAAATAAATAAAGTTTAAAAAAAAGAAAGAAAGAAACTGTAAAAATGGGAAATAAAGAGAAATTTTCTGCTGACTGGATAACCTGTTAAATGAAGCTGTACTTATTGGAAGGTAATACTCAGATGTAATGTGAGCAGTTTCCTCAAGTGATTAATTTGGATTTCTCAATAATGAAAAATGTCATGATAATAAGATTGACCAACCACAACATGTCACATCAACAGCCTGATGTGGTGACCTAAATATAATCGGTACAGGAAGAATAAAGGATCAATCTAAGGATTCGTTGAGAGGATATTTCAGACTTTTATGTTTGACAATGAGTATGTTGACATTGTGAGGCTTTGAGCGAAGATAAAGGAAAAGATGGGACTCCCTTCCAAAAGTAAACAAACACATGTGACTCAAAGTGTGACCTACAGGTCTGCAGCACTGACTTCGTTTGGGAGCTGTTAGCAGTGCAGGATCTCAGTCCCCCATTGTGGACTCATTGAATCATAACCTGCAAGCCCCATTTTTTGGTAAGTTCACCAGGTGATTTACAGGCACACTAGAGGTTGAGAAGCTCTGCACTCAAATAACTCAAGAAAAATGTTTATGGGAAGTAGATCATTTCCTTGCAGTTTTTGCTTTTGATATTCAATAGAAATGTCTTCATGAGTTCCATTGTTAATAACACTTGAATGCACAAGGAAACGATATTCAGTAAACTTCACTCTTTGACTTCCTTGGAAAAGAGACATCCCATTTCTGGAAGACCAGAAAATTTCCCAATGAAGTTTCTACTGTTGCCAACATTGGGTAATATTTTGTTGCCAGCACCCAAGCATGAAAGAGAAGGAAGGTCATGTCTGCGACACATGATTTCTCTTCCTTTCTTTCATGATTCCTCTCAGCCTCCCATCACCGAGGCATAGTTCATTCATTCATTCAACAAACATTTATTAAGTATCCAGTGTGTGCCAGGCTTTGTTCTGAGCCCTGGGGATCCCAGAATTAAAAATATAGCTTGTGTCATATTTGAGGACAGTTTCCAACATATAAACTATATAGAGATGAGATAAATGATAGGCTCTCAGTTACATTTTTTAGGTGTTAAATGGATTTGACATGAGAGTAGACATTAAATAGGTGAAGTAAGCGGTCGATCTATTGTCGAATGTTGCTCGATCAGTTTGAGCACATGTTATAAAAATAATCCCCGTTACATACCTCCTATTTTAGCAGTTCTTTTCCTTTTCTTAATCTTTGAGCCCTGCGTCAGGCTCTGTGCTGGTGGCTCAGAGCCTGGAGCCTCCTTTGGATTCTGTGTCTCCCTGTCCCTCTCTGCCCCTCCCCCACTCATGTTCTGTCTCTCCCAGTCTCTCAAAAATGAATAAACGTTAAAAATAAATAAATAAAAACTTGATGCTCTTAAAATTAATTAAGCAAAACAAATTATTATTACAGACATGTTTAGAAAAGCACCTATAAAATGAGACATTCTTCTATCTTTATCACTAAAACTCAAGTTTTATTCTTCCTCCCTGAATGAGTTCTCTCAATCTTTTGGTAAGATTTGCTTGATTGGCCCTTGAGGAGAGATTGTCTGAGAAATTACTTCCAGTCTTTGCCTAAATTTATTCTTTTTTTCCATCACAAAAATATTGTCATAATAACATAGTGATTTCTGTCTCCTCAGCTCCCCTTTCCTCGTTCCTGGCAAGACAGAACTGCTCAGTTACTGATTCTCATCTATGCCTAGAATGACCCTCTCCACTCTTCCAAAAAAGCTTTTAAAGAAACTTTTACCTTAACCCCATTTATTCCTTCCAGAGTAACAAATGCAAGACAAACATAATGAGATGTGTGGCAATAACAGATATATTTTTAATTAACAAACTTGATTTCAAGAAAGTATATACTTTAAACTTGTTTAAAATATGTTGGGTTTTCCTCTTATTTTTCAGAATAAAACCAAAACAATGGAGTTCGGTATTAAATTGTTAATTTCAGAATTTAAAGTTTACTTTGAGTTGAGAAGTTTTCTAATTTAATAAGTAGAACAGCTCTGTCAAAACATGGATTAGAACTTATTTCTAATACCTTATAACTCATTCATTTTTCTACTATAATATCTTTTTAAAAATTCAGGCCTTGTAGATTTGTGCAGCAATTTGAAAGACTAGAACTCTTTCTTCTGTGATTCCTGACAAGAAGAAAGGAAATTACTAAGTCAAAGTTCAAGAGTAACAAGCTCACTCAAAGTGGAAAGTTTAACATTTTTTTTTGTATTTATTCATTCATCCAATAAATAGTAATTGGAAACCACTATATACAATTTACTGAGCTTCAGCAGTTCAAAATGTGGAAAATCCCAAATCAAATCAAGCTACATTTCGAGTTGCTCAAACATTGGCCTTAATCAGTACGATTATTTTTTTTAAATTTTAAATGTTTATTTATTTATTTACTCATTTAATATGATTTATTGTTAAATTGGCTTACATACAACACCCAGTGTTCATCCCAACAAGTGCCCTCCTCCATGCCCATCACTCATTTTTCCTCTCCTCCACCCCACCCCCCCCATTCACCTTCAGTCTGTTCTCTGTATTTAAGAGTGTCTTACGGTTTGCCTCCCTCCCTTCTTGTCGGTAACTATTTTTTCCCCCATTCCCTTTCCCCAGAGTCTGTTAAGTTTCTTAAGATCCACATGTGAGAGTGAAAACATAGGATATCTGTCCTTCTCTGACTGACTTATTTCACTCAGCATGATACCTTCCTATTCCATCCATGTTGCTGCAAGTGGCATGATCACATTCTTTCTCATCTCCAAGTAGTATTCCATTGTATATATAAACCACATTTTCTTTATCCATTCGTTAGTTGACAGACATTTAGGCTCTTTCCATAATTTGGCTATTGGTGAAAGTACTGCTGTAAACATTGGGGTACATGTTCCTTTATGCATCAGCACTCTTGTATCGCTTGGGCAAATTCTTAGTAGTGTTATTGCTGGCTCATAGGGTAGTTCTATTTTTAATTTTTTGAAGGACCTCCACACTGTTTTCCAGGACGGCTGCACCAGTTTGCATTCCTACCAACAGCATAAGAGGATTCCCATTTCTCCACATCCTTGCCAGCATTAAAAATCCCAAATATGAAATCTTACAGCACACTTAAAGGAACTAGAAGCAGAACAACAAAGAAACTGCAAGCCCAGCAGAAGAAGAGAAATAATAAAGATCAGAGCAGAAATAAATAGTATAGAATCCAAAAAAACCCAGCAGAACAGATAAATGAAACAAAGAGTTGAGTTTTTGAAAAAACAAACAAAATTAATAAACCCTGAGCCAGGCGTCTCAAAAAGAAAAGAAGGAGGATCCAAATAAATAAAATCATGAATGAAAATAGATTTATCACAACCAATCCCTCAGAAATACAAGCAATTATTAGAGAATACTATGTAAAATTATATGCCAACAAACCTGACAACTTGGAAGAAATGGACAAATTCCTAGACACCCACACACAAAACTCAAATGGGAAGAAATAGGAAATTTTAACAGACCTATAACTAGTGGAGAAATTGAATCAGTGATCAAAAAGTCTCCCAACAAATAAGAGCCCTGGACCAGATGGCTTCCCTGAGGAATTCTACCAGATATTTAAAGCAGAGTTAATACCTATCCTTCTCAAGCTGTTCCAAAAACTAGAAATGGAAGGACAACTTCTGGACTCATTCTATGAAGCCAGCATTACCTTGATTCCAAAACCAGACAGAGAGAATAAAAAGAGAATTACATAAAAGGAGAATTACACACCAATATCCCTGATGAACATGAATGCAAAAGTTCTCAACAAGATACTAGCAAACCAAATTCAACAGCATATAAAAAGAATTACCATGATCAAGTGGGATTCATTCCTGGGCTGCAGGGCTGGTTCAATATTCACAAATCAATCAATGTGATAACATCACATAAAAGAAAGGATAAGAACCATATGATTCTGTCAGTAGAATCAGAAAAAGCATTTGACAAAATACAGCATCTTTCTTAATAAAAACCTTCAAGAAAGTTGGGATAGAAGGAATATATTTAAACATAAGAAAAGCCATATATGAAAAGCCCACAGCTAATACCATCTTTCATGGGTAAAACCTGAGAGCTTTCTCCCCAAGATCAGGAACATGACAAGGATGTTCACTCTCACCACTGCTGTTTTACATAGTGTTCAAAGTCCGAGCCTCAGCAATTAGACAACAAAATGAAATAAAAGGCATCACAATTGACAAAGAAAAAGTCAAACTTTCACTATGTGTAGATGACATGATACTCTACATGGAAAACCCAAAAGACTCCACCAAAAGACTACTAGAACTGATACATAAATTCAGCAAAGTTGCAGGGTACAAAATTAATGTACAGAAATTGGTTGCATTACTATACACCAATAATGAAGCAATAGAAAGAGAATTAAAGAAACTGATCCCATTTATGATTGCACCAAGAATCTTAAAATACCTAGGAATAACCCTAACTAAAGATGTAAAAGATCTGTATGCTGAAAATTATAGAAAGCTTATGAAGGAAATGGAAGAAGGCAAAAAGAAATGGAAACACATTCTATGCTCATGGGTTGAAAGAATAAATATTGTTAAAATGTCAATACTACCCAAAGCAATCTACACATTCAATGCAATCCCAATCAGAATTGCACCAGCATTCTTCTTGAAGCTAGAACAAACAATCCTAAAATTGGAATGGAACCACAAAAGACCCCGAATAGCCAAAGTAACACTGAAGAAGAAAACCAAAGCAGGAAACATCACAATCCCAGACTTTAGTCTCTACTGCAAAGCTGTAATCATCAAGAGAGTATGATACTAAGACAAAAATGGACACCTAGACCAATGAAATAGAATAAAGAACCCAGGATTGGACTCACAAATGTATGGCCAACTAATCCTTGACAAAACAGGGAAGAACATCCAGTGGAAAAAAAGACAGTCTCTTTAGCAAACGGTGCTGGGAGAACTGGACAGCAACATGCAGAAGAATGAAACTAGACCACTTTCTTACACCATACACTAAAATAAACTCAAAATGGCTGAATGACCTAAATGTGAGACAGGAAACCATCAAAACCCTAGAGGAGTTAGAGGGCAACAACCTCTTTGACTTAAGCCACATCAATTTCTTGCTCAACCTGTCTCCAGAGGAAAGGGAAATAAAAACAAAAATGAACTACTGGGGCCTCAACGAGATAAAAATCTTCTGCACTGCAAAGGAAACAATCAGCAGAACTGAAAGGCAACTGATGGAATGGGAAAAGATATTTCCGAATGACATATCAAATAAAGGGTTAGTATCCAAAATCTATAAAGAATTTACCAAACTCAACATCTGAAAAACAAATAATCCAGTGAAGAAATGAGCAGAAGACATGAATAGACATTTTTCCAAAGAAGGCATCCAGATGGCAAACAGACAAATTAAAAGATGCTAAAGACTCTTCGTCATCAGGGAAATACAAATCAAAGCCTCACTGAGATACCACCTCACACTGGTCAGAGTGGTTAAAATGTTTATTTTTGAACAAGAGAGGCAGAGTGAGTGGGGGAGGTACAGAGAAAGAGGGAGACACAGAATCCGAAGCAGGGTCCAGGCTCTGAGCTGTCAGCACAAAGCCCAATGCAGGGCTCGAACTCATGAACCACAGAGATCATGACCTGAACCCAAGTCTGTGCTTAACCGACTGAGTCACCCAGTATGATTATTTTTTAAAGTCAGTGGCCTACCTGTGTGGGTCCTTCAATATTATTAGAGGCCAATATGTTGAGTGACAAGAGTGACTATGATTTAGCATATGTATGGTGTTTTTATTTCTTTGTAGAATTATGATCATATTTTCTTAGAGTTCAAGGAGACTCAAGTTCAATTTTCTCTCCAAAGTAGGCTTTTTCTCCTCTGTGTAACAAAATAAGTTTTGATTTGGAAACCAAGGACAAAGTAAGATAAGTTGATTTTTCTTACACACAAGAAATGTGGTATCTTGCACATCTGAGCTTATAGTTTGAGATTCATCTCACTGTATTCTTAAACACACCTAGTAGGGTAATCCTTGAACCCACTTCAAATAAGGGGACAAGTAAGGTGCTATGTTATTATTCAAATCAAACCAGATTAAGCCTTCATACTGGCCTGCCCTTCATGATAGTAAGCTTTCTCTCTTCCCTTGTAGTCATCTTCTTTATGGTAAACCTAATTGCCCAGAAAGCCTACACATATTTATCATATCCTGTAAGGAAGCACTTCATCTTGAAACTGGTGTCAAAACTGCTTCCATAAACTCACTCTCTGGGTCATGCTTTATGGCCTAAAGTGAAGGCTATTTTCTTTTCATTTCTTTTTTTAAATTTTTAAATGTTTTTAATGCCTTTTTAAATGTTTTCATGCTTTTAATTTTTTTTTT
>NW_027531334.1:3489365-3539972 GCF_008692635.1 Crocuta crocuta
TTGCTTCTCTCCCTTTCCCCCACCATTTCTGCCCTTCTTCTCCCCCCTGTTCCTCCATCAAGTTCCTCCTAATCCTCCTATACGTGCAAACATATGATATTTGTCCTTCTCTGCCTGACTTATTTCGCTCAGCATAACACCCTCAAGGTCCATCCATGTTGCTACACATGGCCAGATTTCATTCTTTCTCATTGCCATGTAGTATTCCATGGTATAGATAAACCACATCTTCTTGATCCATTCATCTGTTGATGGACACTTAGGCTCTTTCCATGTTTTAGCTATTGTGGAGAGTGCTGCTACTTACAATAGAACTCCCCTATGACCCAGCAATAGCACTGCTAGGAATTTACCCAAAGGATACAGAAATGCTGATGCATAGGAGCACATGTACCTCATGCTTTTAATTTTTGAGAGAGAATGAGACAGAGTGAGAGTGGTAGAGAGACAAAGACACAGAATCCTAAACAAGCTCTAGGCTCTGAGCTGTCAGCACAGAGCCCAATGTGGGGTTCGAACTCATGAACTGCAAGGTCATGACCTAAGTCAAAGTTGGACACCTAATTGACTGAGCCACCCAAGCACCCCTATTGAAGGCTATTTTCAACAAAATTCTCCCCTCACTGATGTTGCTGCAGCTGCTATGCAATAACTCTGGCCACGTACAGGAGATTTCTTTAGGTTGGTCTTGTTTTCCTCCTGGCACTGATGCTCCTCTGGGAAATCTTGAAACAAAGAGTCTATGACTCCGAAGAGCACTGGGTTGTTGCTATCACTGGACCCCTTAAAGCACTTTGTTTCCATTCATTTCCAAGTGTCAGCCCTGATGCCAAGAACTTCTTGAGGGAGAAGAGGGACACTCTACCTTAATGCTCCCACAGAGCCAGACAGCTGCATTCATTGTTTCTTGCCAACCTGTTTGTCCTGTAGTAGTTTCTCAGGGTATACACTGGGAGGAAAAAATAATAACTTATGCTTCCCTGGGAGAGATACACCCAATGATAAGTTTTGCATGGCAAAATAGGCCTGGATTTCAAGGAAATTTGTTCTTTCAGCACATGTATGAATTAGAAACATACTAGATTCTGCCTTCCCAGACACTTGTCCACTACACTGTGTTTAAAATATTGTAGTACCCGTTTATATTTATTGGGCAACTGTGCCATTGCTTTAGCCTCTCAGTCTACTATATCATTGATGGAAGCTTAACTATTCATACCACAGACTAATAAATAAGGTGCCATAACCATAAATAAGCATAAATAAGACAACCAGTTGAGTTGATAACAAATCCCTCAAATTGTAAGGCATGAGTTTATGAGGTACATCTTTGTGTCAGCTGAGGAAAAACAAACCTTTAAAATCACAGTGAGTCATGGATACATTGTTTTCCTTTATAGCCCTGCATCTCTCTTTATAATGACAGCTGCATGCTGTCAAGTCAATCTTGCATCACCCGAAACTTCTTTAAACTAAGCATTATGGATTTGCGAGAGTACAAATGATACCCCACACTGCAGGTGCAGAAGCAGAATCTAGCATTGTCTGCCATGCGCGAAACATTCATTCTCCACATAGCTCCATGATATTCCCATGCCGGTATCTCTTGTTTGGATCCACTAAGGTAAGTTTTCTCTTTCAGGTTTTAATGAGCTTGGGAAATGGAGAAAGCATGTCAAATAGTAGAAGAAAGGAAAGGAAAGAAAACAAACATTATGCTCCACTATGCCTTTACATTTAACCCTGGAAAACAGTGCAAAGAATTATTCACAGATGAGGACATGTGGCATGAAAAGTGATACCTATGATTATATAGTCTGTTGCAGATCTTGAATTTGCAGGAATGTGACTCTGAAACCCATTATGCTATTATACTGCTGCTGGAAGTCTCTTTGAATACTCACACTTTTTTTTGGATTAAAAATCCAAATTTTATTTTTAACCTGTATCATTTAAATCTCAAGTACTTGGGGAGGCTGTGTGGCTTAGTTGGTTGGCAATCCAGCTTCGGCTCAGGTCATGAACTCATGGGTTTGAGCCCCACCTCGGGCTCTGTGCTGACAGCTCAAGGCCTGGAGCCTGCTTCAGCTTCTGTGTCTCCCTCTCTCTGCTTCTCCCCTGCTTGTGCGTGTTCTCTCTCTCTCTCTCTTTTTCAAAAATAAACATTAAAAAAATAAACAATAAATTACAAATACTTGGTATGAACACCATTAAGTATTAAAACATGAAGAAGTCATAATACAGCGTCAAATCAATGGGATCTTTTAGTATTTGAAAGTTCTTTTATATACAGTACCTCTTACATTTTTTCTTGACAGTATTAGATGGGTAATCTTACATCATTTCTGTTTTAAAAAACGGAGCAGTCAAGGTTTAGAGAGGTAACTGACGTGGGAAATGGCACGGCGGTGCTTTTGCCAGAACTTGAACCTGTCTTCTGGTTCCAAGTCTAGAATAGCTGCATGACTCTGCTCTGTTCAGGAAACATCTGTAGCTTTTTCTTCCTGGGGGCAGAGCATTAAGGGGAGGACAATAAAGAGTATGCATGCTTTCTCAGTTATCTTTGACAGTGGTTTCCTTACACTAACCATTTCAAGAATCGTCCCTCCTCCTTTTCCTTCCTCTTCTCCACTGAGAGTCTTTTATATTCACCCTGGTAGGTATCTGGGCTTTCTCATCCTGGAGATATGCTACCCCTCTTCCCTCACTTGCTATGACCATATTTAATGAGAAGTTCAAACACAATCAGACTGTTTGCACTGTGGACGCAGGAACCTTGCTGCTACCTGGAGAGCCTAACAGTTGGCAGAAACCAGTCCTGCTGGCTGCCAAGAGGAGAAGGCTCTCTTCACTTATCCACTCCTACTGGAGCTCTTCCTCAGTTTGAGTAACATTGGGGTTCTGAAAGGTTGGGTAACATTGAGGTTCTGAAAATTCTCACTGCGTTTGATAATAACATGAAGCTTCACCGAGCAATAGATTGTAGAGCAAAGGGGAAACTGGAGGCCAGGATCTTGGGGAAAGTGAAGTTGGGAGTCAAGTAGTACAAATATGAAGTTTTTCTAAAGGGCAAGGGGATGAGCCATGTGAGAAAATCAACTCTAAGGCCAAGAGCCCAGGACCAAGGTGAAGAGAAAGGCAATGGCCAGCCTTGAAGTGCTTACAAAGACAGAACATGAGTTTTTTAAAGCACCCTAGATAGAAAACCTTTTTTTAGAAGTCCAGGGGCACCAATTTTGTTCTAATCTCTTTATTCTTCATTTTAAAATCTCAATTTCAGGGGCACCTGGGCGGCTCAGTTGGCTGAGCGTAATCCTCTTGATTTCACCTCAGGTCATAATCCCAGGGTCATGAGATCGAGTCCACATTGAGCTCCACGCTGAGAATGGAACCTGCTTAAGATTGTTTCTCTCACTTGGAGCGCCTGGGTGGCCCAGTTGGCTGTATGTTTGACTTCGGCTCAGGTCATAATCTAACAGTTTATGAGTTTGAGTCTTGCATCAGGCTCTGTGCTGACAGCTCAGAGCTTGGAACCTGCTTCAGATTCTGTGTCTCCATCTCTCTGCCCCTCTCCTGCTTGTATGCATGCTCTCTCTCTCTCAAAAATAAATACACATTAAAAATGAAAAAAATTTGTCTTTTTCTCTCTCTCTCTCTCCTTCTACCCCCTCTCTCCCACTCTTGCTCTCTTTCTCTTTATATAATGAAATAAATAAATAAAATTTTAAAAATTCAATTCCAAGTGGGAGGGAGGGGAATGAGGTCTCAAGAACTTCAAGGAAAGTTGGATACTCCACTGAGAAACAGAAAATTATCCTGGGCTCAGGCAAAGGGCATGTGAGGACATATAGGCAATACCAACAAGACTTATGCCTAAAAATATTCATTTTCATGAGCCACAAACTAATATTTCAGTGTCACAAGAGCAGTTCCCTATTCTAGCCATTCTATTTCTTACTACCCATTGCTTAAGTCCAAATTTGACACTGAGCCTACAACTCCCTATTCTTAGTAAATCATTTATTTTAATTTATCTCCCCTGACTTGTATAGGCATCTGAAATTGCAGTATCCACACTAGAGGCATAAACAAACTTAATTTACATTCCTTTTCTTTTCTTTTTTCCTTTTCTTTTCACTCAGGAATCTTAATTCCAGTGCCTCAAAACTTTAATCAGTCCCAAAGTAATTCCTCTCCTTCCAAGATTTCCAGAGAACTTAACTATGTTCTTAGTACCCTTACCATGTTGCATAATTAATGAACAATTGGGGGCACCTGGGTGGCTCTGTTGGTTAGGCTTCCGACGTCAGCTCAGGTCATGATCTCACAGTTTGTGAGTTCAAGTCCCCTATCGGGCTCTGTGCTGACAGCTCAGAGCCTGGAGCCTGCTTCAGATTCTGTGTCTCCTCCTCTCTCTGCCCCTCCCATGTTCATTCTGTGTCTCTCTGTCTCTCAATAATACATAAACTTTTAAGAAAATAATGAACTATTAAACAACTCTACAGACATTAACATGATATAGATCATGTCATGAGGCAGTACATGATTAATTTTCAAATGTGCATCAAAAGCTATAACATAGGAGAGTGAGAGTAGAAATGATTTTTTAAAGGAAACATATACAAAGCTCTTTACTTTTTGTGACTTGAACAAATCTAAACTTACATTGTTTGGGGACATGAAAACCTTTTATGTAACACTTTGCTTATGTAAACAATTTAGTTTGTTATATTTAGGATACAATATATACTTGTATTACGAAAAAAATGTGGAGAAAAGAAGTCCACTTACTCTTATTTTCTAATTTTTTAAAAGTTAGGAAATAATGGGAATCAAAAGTTTAGGAAAAATAATCTGAATTTTTCCCTTTTTATCGCTACGTCTTTACATGTCTAGTGGCTGGTCAATAAAAGCCTAGAGACTAATCCGGGATAAATTTTGTGGAGGAACCACTTCTGAAGGATGGGAAAGATTTACATAAGTGGAGCGGGAGTGGAGACACAATTCACCCCGGTGAGAAAAGTGTACCTATGAACACAAACACAGCAATATAAAAGATTGTAACAGAGACTTGAGGCAGATACGGGCAGAAGTACAATCTTGAGCTGATAAGGATTTTGTTTTCTCCTTAAAAGTACTCCAACCTAGGGGTAGCTGCGTGGCTCAGTTGGTTAAGCATCTGACTCTTGATTTTGGCTCAGGTCACGGTCTCTCGGTTCATGAGATCCCACCCCTGGTTGGGCTCTGTGCTAACAGCACAGAGTCTGCTTGGGATTCTTTCTCTCCTTCTCTCTCTGTCCCTCCCCCACTTCTGTCCTCTCTCTCTCAATCAATCAAAATGAATAAATAAACATTCTAGCTGAAAATTAAGTGTGATACATTTTTCTTTTAATAAATTCTGCCTCTAATTAAGCCATAGTTATCAATTTATTAAAAGTATTTATAGAGTGTTGTCCCTCATGTGACAAATATCCATGTTATATTCTCAACAAAGCCAAATCCAAGGAAGTTATTTACACATAACTGTAATTATCATGTTTTATAAGCCAAAAGTTTGAACACTGACGTGCCCCTGAAAATCCATGGAAGATGGTTAGCAATTACAACAAGTTTGTAGGTATAATCAAGAACAAGGAGGATCCATTTACCTGGGAGAAGGATGAAGATGCAAAAGTGTTGCCCAGAGGTAGAATTGAAAGAACCCCAAGACTGACAGTATGAGACAAGGCATAGGCCATGGGAATCATCTCCACTCAAGTTAAGAGCACCATCACAGGATGCTAAGTAAAACAAAAGCACCTGTCATATAATAGGAGCTCAATAAATGTTTACTGAATGAATAGGTAAATGAATCAAAGTCACTATGACAAGTGCCCTTGTTTGGCAGTAAACATACTGCCTGATGGCACAATAAGCAGGCATCTGGTTCCCACCTATGATTTTATTACTTCCAAAGGCAATTTAAAAAACAACTCTAATAATGTAGAAAAAGAAATAAGTACTAAGATTGCCTTCCTTTGAGTTTAAATAATGTTAGTAATTGACAATGATCTATTTCTTAAAATTTGTGGGGTCACATTACATGTTTATTTTATCATCTTATATTCTTTAGAAATCCTTTATTTTTTATATTAACGTTTTTTAAAAATGTTTATTTATTTTTGAGAGAGAGACAGAGACAGAGACAGAGTGCGAGCAGAAGATGGGCAGAGAGATAGGGGACACTGGATCTGAAGCAAGCTCCAGGATGTCAGCTGTCAGCACAGAGCCTCACATGGGGCTTGAACTCACGAACCGCGAGATTATGACCTGAGCCAAAGTCAGATGCTTAACTGACTGAGCCACCCAGGCACCCCCTTATAAATTCTTTCTTAATAAATTAGTTTAAAATAAGTAAAATTAAGCTTTATGAATTAAAAAAACCCCAAAACTCATTGCTTTGTCCCCTGCCAATCTCTAGGGTTAGAGAAAGATGATAGCTGAAGCTGATGTTGAAGGAGCGTGAGCCCTTCTATGCAGAGGGTCTAGGAGTATTATGGAGTCCATTCTGCTGGCATTTGGGAGGACTTTACCAATCAGTTCATTTCTCTGTTTTCTACCCATAATAAAATTTTGTAAAAAGTCTGAACATTTGACAAAATACATTATTTTTTAAATGCCCTGTAGAACCCATGACACTGACATGACTCTACAGAAGATAGTATGGAGGCAGTTTAAGATGGTTTATATCTGCCACTGACTTCAGTACTGAGAAGCGCAGGGTCTACACTAAGGAGACGAGCCTTTCTCCAGTTTAAACCAGCTATTAGTCTGAATTCCATGTCGAAGTTTTCTGTAGTTTGATCAAAATTTGATTGAGTCAGTTATAGTCCATTCATCTACTGACATCTTCACCAAGAGGACCCCTGAGCAAGTTCAGCATTTTCTTCCAAGGAAGTGAAAACCACTCAGGACGTAAAGTGTTCTTAATCAATGACAATTTTATTAGAATATCAGGAATGAAGGAGTGGGCTTCATTCCAAGACTGCCCAGAAGTCACCGTGGAAGAAAAATACCTTAGTACCTTAACTGTTATTTAAACCTTAAGAAGTTATTTAAAATTAGGCATGCAAACATACTTGAATGTTATTTTTCTATTCAAATTTATTACGACTTAAAAAAGAACTTTTAAAAATAGAATTTACCTAACATGATATTTAATGGTGAAAAACCAAAACTTCCCTGCTAAGATCAGGAAAAGAGCGAGAATGTCCCCTCTCACCACTCCTTTTCAACACTGTACTGGAAGTCCTAGCTAATGCAGTAAGACAAATAAGGAAACAAAGGGCGTATAGATTGAGAAGGAAGAAATAAAACTGTCTTTGCTCACAGATAACATAATTATGTAGAAAATCAGACAGAATTGCCAAAAAACTTGACTAAAGAAGTGATTATAGCAAGATTACAGTATTCAAGATTAATATATGAAAGTCAATCACTTTTTACATACCAGCAAGGAACAATTGAATTCTGAAATTCAAAACAGAATGAGATTTATGTTATTACCCCTCAAAATAAAATTCTTAGGTAGGGCACCTGGGTGGCTCAGTCAGTTAAGCATCTGATTTCAGCTCAGGTCACGATCTCATGGTTTGTGGCTTCAAGCCCTGCATCGGGCTCTGTGCTTACAGCTCACAGCTCACAGCCAGGATCCTGCTTTGGATACTGTGTCTCCCTCTCTATCTGCCCTGCTCTGCTCACGATCTGTCTCTCTGTCTCTCAAAAATAAATAAACATTAAAAACTTTTTTTAAATTCTTAGGTGTAAATAAAACAAAATATATATAAGATCTATATGAGGAAAACTATAAAACTCTTATGGAAAGAAATCAAAGAAGAACTAAATGGGGAGATATCCCATGGTCATAGATAGGGAGACTCATTATTGTCAAGATGTTAACTATTCTTGACTCGATCTATAGATTCAATACAATTCCAATCAAAATTTCAACAAATTATTTTGGGGGTATCAGCAAATGGATTCTAAAGTTTATATTAATTGGCAAAAGACTCAGAATAGCCAACACAATATTGAAGGAGAAGAACAAAGTCAGAAGACCAATTATTTATTTTGAGAGAGAGAGAGAGTGCTTGAACGAGTGGGGGAGGGGTAGAGAGGGAGAGAGAGAATCTCAGCCAGGCTCTGCTTTGTCAGCACGGAGCCAGACTTGGGGTTCCATCTCATGAATTGTGAGATCATGACCTGAGCCGAAATCAAAAGTCAGATGCTTAATCGACTGACACATCTAGGTGCCCCAAACTAAAGTTTAAAAAACAACAACAACAACAACAATAAGGTAAAAAAGTTTATTAAGAAATAGAATTAAACATTTGCAGGACCTGAAGTGCCTCTAGGAAATCTTTAGTCATCTAAAATAGTTTGAAACCCACCAAATGAGACTTTCCTTCATTTTATAACTAATAATACATAATAAAAACTACAATACATTTATTGTATTACAATACATATAACATATAATATATAATACGTATGTTAGCATTACACCTAACACCTCCTAAGGAACTTTACTAAACCTTTGCAAACGTTATATTCTTTGTTCCACACTGCAACCATATGAGCCAAGTATTGTCTTAACTCATTTTATGTGGATGTACAAAGAAAATCAAAGTTACTCAAGCTCCCAGAGCAAGTAAATAGAGGAGACAGTGTCAACCCAAAGTTCTTGCACCCTGGCACTCTTTTTTGAAACCATAGGGTTAATAAGATTGAAATCTTGTTTAAAGCTTGTTTCTCAGAGAACTGTTTCTTCCTAATCAGTATTATATCTTTTCAGACCCCACCAACAAATCCACTAGCTTTCTCTGCCAAAACCTGATCTCAAGCTCAACTGATAACATTTCTAACCCATGAACAAGCAAGGCCCTGCTTTCCTTACCCCAGGTTATGAGCCTAAGACTCCATCCAGTTTATATTGGCTCTCAGGACATCCTAAGGAACCTCCTGATGTCAAGGGCTGAATTTTGCCTCATTCCAATGTTAAGTCTGTCCATGTGCATGCTCCATCCTTCCTCATGAATAGTCCTGTTTCTCAACCCTCTTCATCAATACGTATGTAATCTCAACCCCTATGACTCTAAAAATCTTGTTCTGTCCCCCTTCAAGGAGGCAGATTTGAGGCTTGTCTTCCTATCCCCTCTCCTTGTTTTCACTGCCTCTCCGATAAACACCTTCCTTGCTGCAAACCTGATGTCTCGGTGATTGGCTTTGCCACACATGGGGCTGATGTATTGGGTTTGGTTACACTTTATTTAGTCTCTTATTCCCTGGGGCTAAGAAGGACTTGGAACAAAAGATTGAGTACACACAGTCCACCTGTGCCTTTAAGACTTCGCCTTGTTAGTTTTCCAAAAAGTAGCCCCTGGAGACCAGAGAGCAAATTTAGTGCTGCCCAGAAGCGCCCTTGCTGCCCTGCGAAATGAAAAAAACAAAACAAAACAAAACAACACAGAAGATGCTGAAGAGGCCATTGAAAGAATGTTCTCATACTTCCTATTCTGCATTCAGGCACCCACACGTGTTCTCTGAGAGGCTATTATGTGAAGATGCTGTTCTGGGCACTGGAAGTATAGGAGTGGACAAGACAGGGAAGGTTCATATTCCAGTAAAAGAAACAGCTAATGTGAATGAAGGCCCTGAGTTGGGAATGCACAGATGCCTGGAAGCAGCCAAAGCTACCTGTGGTTGAGCCCCAGAGAATCTAAGAGAAGGCTCTAGAAGAGGGCTGCCAGGAGGAAGAGTCTCTGGGAGCCTGGGAGGGCCAGAGGCAGGACAGAAGTCTGGTTTTCATTTTATTCCATTCATGTGTTTTCTCCTGATCTGCTTTCTGCTTCCTCCCATTTACACCTATGAGCTGCCCTCAGTGCAGATGCAGATGATATGGCTGCCAGTGGTGAGGCCTGAGCGGTACCATGGCCCGTCAGAAAAGTTTATCAGGTTAAAAAGAGAGAGGAGTGGAAGACACAATTGAGCTCTGTTTGCTGAGCCACAGAGCTGGCACCAGGCTCTGCTGAAGGCGGCACAAACCAAATCCTTGTTTCCCAACTGGCATTGCCCACCATCGCTTCTTCATGGGAAAGAGTTCTGGAAGGAAGCACTTAGACTCATTGTAACCATACCAAGTATGTCTACTGTGCTTTAGAAGTGGGAGGCACTTTGTAGGCTGTTTTTAGCTGCCTCTTGAATAGTTTTCCAAATAGGGAGTTTTGGCACTTACCTCCCTAAGGATTCCTCTTTCATCCTTTATTTCTAGTAAGACTAAAATTCTGTGTTCCCCTACATATCGTCATTCCTCTCTCCTGCTCAGGCTCTCACTATCTTGGCTAACTTTTTCAGGTTCCTTATTTCCAGCCTCAGAGTCACTTTCATCAGAAAGATTTCTCAGATCCGTCCCTGGCTGACATCATTTGGGCTTTTTTTTTTTTTTTAATTTAAATCTCATAGAGGCTTTTGTGTACAGAAAACAATACTTACAGTAGCCTGTGTTATCATTGACATTCAATCGCCTACAGTTGTAAAGTGAAAAACTTACTTTTTCTAAGCTTTTAAACACAATTGCAAAAATCTAGTAAATTAAGAATCTTTAGTTTGAAATTAAATGCAGTTTGTACTTATTTTAGGTTAGTACATTTGACATGCAAAATTTGCATACTCCAGGTACTATGTATATTATTTTATACTTTAAAATCATATAATTCAATAAATGAATGTAAAAATCTGATAATTTGAATGTTCCTGGACATTTAAACATATTTTAAAGACCTAGTTACTTACATTCTTGTGAGTATTCTAGCTGCAGTCACATTTCATATAATGTACCTCCTCAAGAATCTCAAGCACTCAAGAAAACAGACATACAAACCCCATAAACAAACCCTCCAGAGAACATAAACAACTTTAATAAAGCTAAATATAAAATTTTTATATTTATATGTAATTCTCTTATGCATTTCAGCTTTTTAAAAGCTAAACTCACCAGAGCAATCTTGAGGAAGAAGAACAAAGCTGGGGGTGTCAACAATCCCAGATTTCACAATATACAAAAAGTTGTAGTAATCAAAACACAGTATGATGCTGGCACAAAAATAGACATATAGACCAATAGAACAGAATAGAAACCCCAGAAATAAACCCCATGCTTGTATGGTCAATTAATCCATGACAAAGGAGGCACAAGTTTGCAGTGGGAAAGAGTCTTTTCAACACATGATGTTTGGAAAACTAGACAGCTAAGTGTAAAATAATAATACCAGACTACTCTCTTATACCATGTGCAAAACTAAACTAGACCTGACACCATAAAACCCCTAAAAGAAAACCTAGGCAGTAATCTCTTGGATATCAGCCTTAGCAACATATTTATGGATATGTTGACAAGGGAAACAAAAGTAAAAACTAAACTATTGGGACTACACAGAACAAAAAAGCTTCGCATAGCAAAGAAAACCATCAACAACAAAAAGGCAACCTAGTGAATATATATACACATCTATATAAACTTAAACAACTCAACACCCCCCAAAATTTCTTTGATTCAGAAATGGGTAGAGGACCTGAACAAATATTTTTCCAAAGAAGACATACAGATGGTCAACAGACATGTGAGAAGATGTTCAACAAGAACAATCATCAGGGCAATGCAAAGCAAAACCACAATGAGATAGTCACAATGGCTAGTATCAAAAGGACAAGAAATATTAAGTTGGAGAGGATGTGGAGAAAAGAAAAATCTTGCGCATTTTTGGTAGGAATGTAAACTTATACAACCATTGTGGTTGGAGATTCGTCAAAAATTACTGGGCGTTCTGTGATACATATTGCACAATATTACTCAGCCACAAAAAGCTTTTGCCGTTTGCAACAACTTGAAGGGACCTGGAGGGTATTATGCTAAGTGAAATAAGTCAACAGAGAAAGACAGATACCATATGACTTCACTCATTTGTACAATCTAAAAAACAAAACAAATGAATAACAAACAAGCGAACAGACTCTTAAATACAGAGTATGAACTGGTGGTTGCCAGAAGGGAGGCAGGCTGGGGAATGGATGAGAGAGATAGAGGAGATTAAGAGGTACAAACTTCAGTGATAAATTAAGTCATGGAGATGGGAAAATACAGCATAGAGAATATAGTCAATAATACTGTATTAACGTAATAGTGACAGATGGTGACTACGCTTAACATGAGCACTAAGTAATGCATAGATTTGTCAAATCAATATGTTGTACACTTGAAATTAATACAACGTGGCATGTCAATTATACCTCAGCAATAATGAAAAAATATTTTAAACCTTAAACTCATAAATTTAGTAAATAAGATTACATTAAGTATTGAAAATTGACTGAAAATGGGTAAAAATGGGTAAACCCCAAGTATTTCAATTAAAATAATGTGTTTACTATGTTAATTTCTCTTAAATGTCGTGAATATAAAGAATATACAAAGCAGAAAAATTATTTTTAAACTTGTTATATTTGCATAAAAATAAATTTACACAAAAACACAGCACCGTATCTATTTTTTCATCACCTCTGTGTTTACTTATTTATTTTTGTACAGTCACAGGTTCAAAGTCATTTAATCAACAAAGTGTAACAAAATCATTATTTCAGACCCAGCCCAGTAGCTGAGATTATATATTTGGAGTCCTTGGTCAGAGATTTGACACCAACGCTGTGGATTTGGGGTTCTTGGTCATTGGTCAAGGAATTAAAATCTGGATTACGTGAAGCAGGACAAAGCATAACCCAAGAAAAGTCAGCTCAGGAGTAAAAGGTAAGGCCCTTTTCAAGGGTTCTGCTATGTCACTGGTATGTCAATTTAGTGAATCCTATAAGTCTTTGCCTTCTTTCCAGTTTCATCCTTAAGCAAACTTTTTATCATATTTGCTTGCAACATTTTATTACTTGATTTGGATAGATAAGTACTGTAACATATACCCAGATTTCAGTCTCTTTGCTTCCTGATCGAAATAGATAGAGTTGTGCAAGATTGTATATTCCATTGCATTAGCAATCACCATTATTTCAACTGGGCAAGGCAACAGGTGAGGACATTAATGGAGTAAAGTTCAGTGAAACCATAAGTATTAGCTTCCTAGAACTGCCAGAACAAAGCATTACAAACTGGACTGCTTATTGCATCACAGTTCTGAAGGGTCAAAGTCCAAAATCAAGGTGTCAGTAGAGCCATGCTCTCTCTGACACCTGTAGGGAAGAACGCTTCCTTGACTCTTCCTAACTGCTGGTGGTTGCCTGGCCATTTTTGGCATTCCATGACTTCCAAGTGCATCATTCTATCCTTACATGAAATTCTCCCTGTGCTTCTGTATCTCCACATGGTATTCTCTTTACAAGAACACCAGTCATTGGATTAGAAGCCCATCCTGCTCCAGCATGACCCTGTCTTAACTATACCTGCGATGACTATCTCCAAACAAATTCATGTTCTGAGGAACTAGGCATTGGGACTTCAACATATCCTTTTTCTGAGGACACAATTCAATCCATAAGCCATGGAAGAATCAATCTATTGAGGATCCTGATCACGTTGAGCAGCTTCTCAACCTTGGCACTATTGGCAGTGGGGACTGGATAATGCTTGGGTGTGGAGGGTGCCTTGTGCATTGTAGAATGTTTAGCAGCATCTCTGGCTTCTACCTGGTAGATGTCAATAACATTTAGCATCCAGCTGTGACAACCATACATGTCTCCAGACATTCCCAAGTGTCTCCTAAGGTTGGGGTTGAGGGTCAAAATTGCCTTTGGTCCAGAGCAACAGGTAAAGAATAAAGAAAATCACAGATTAAGATTAGCTGGAGTTGGAGCACTTGAGGAAGTAAACAGGAAAAATAGGGAACTGCCTTACAGCAGTGGGAAATGTGAAATGGGATCATGAATGAGCAGAAGTTTCTGTGAGAACAAAGATTAGAACATGAGCATATAAATAAGTGCCTGAGAAAGGGTGAGGACTAGGATTAGGTCAGTGGAGAGGAAGAGGCAGGGAATTGAAAAGCCATCTATGTACATATTACCAATAATTACAACAGAAGTAGTTTTGGAGACGATAGCAGTTAGTCAGGGACAAACATCACCAATAAATACAGGAGATGACCTGGGAAGGTAGGTGACTGTAAGCAGGAGGAGGGGGTAGTAAATTATTTGAAGATTTGAGATTCAAAGAAAAGGATTTTCATGGAGTCATAAAGGAAAATGGCCGAGAAGTGTCATAGACGGGCAGAAAACATGCCTCCTCACACCATAACTAGGTCCAGCCAAACCCCCTCAGGGGCTGCTGGGGGACTCTGTCCACAGGGGGCCATGGGCTCAGTTAGTGCAAAAGATGAAAGGAAACATTCAGGAAAATGTGGATATCGATAAAAGGAATTAAGGGTTATAAGCCCGCAGTCATAAAATAGATAAGTCATGGATGACAGGTACAGCATAAAGAATATGGTCAGTAATATTGTCATAGCATATATGGTAATCATACTTCCCATGGTAAGCACTGGGTAATGTATAGAACTGTTGAATCAATATGTTGTGCACCTGAAACTAATATAATATTGTATATAAATTATTCTTCAATCAATTAATCAATGTAAAAAAAAAAAGAAAGAAAGAAAAGGTGTGGACACAGGGGAGTTTGCTGATGACTGGCCCTGAGTTCTAGGGAACAGAGGCAAAGGATTTCAGGAATTAGGGGTTGGTGGGAAACAGAGTCAGGAAAGGGAACCACCGTGCCTGGAGGAATGAGTGCTTTTCTGGGCTCCTGGTAGTGACTGCCATAAACAGGGATAAAGACAAGTTAGGTAATGGTGACAAAGAGTGTATTTGGGAAATGTGGGGTGTGAGGTCCTGTAAGGAGTACATAAATGCTTCGGGCTTCCTCTTGATCCCTGAGGATGGATATTCAGCATCATTGCTTGCAAGGCTCTGACAGGCAGCTTTCTGGAAAGCTTCTGCTTCTTCAGGAAGTCATTTCAGTAATAAGACAGAGAAAAACGAGCTCTGACTTTGGAGCCTGTTCAACTGGGTCTGTATCCCAGCTCTGCTACTAAGAAAGAGGAATGACTTTTGTCTTTCTCATTAATCTCAGACGCCGCGTGTTTGTCTGTCTTCATTAACCCCCAGAAGTTGATTGTGTCCGTATAATCACCTGGCCATAGGAGGATCTCCACGTGTTATCTGAAATTTCCTAGGGAGAAAGATAGCTGTGGAGGTCAAAACATGACGGGCACACTTGGATTTTTAACAAACGTTACCAAAATATATGCTAAAAATATCTGCTGAGTTGTGTAGATATTATTAACAGCCATACTTTAATTAAAGGTTTTTCACATTTTCAATTAACCCACAAGAAGAAATATATTTAACTTCCTGACCCAGAATTCAGACTCTTGAGCATTTGGCCTTATCACATGTAATACATTGTAACAATTTCTTTTCTTACCCCCATTATTTCAAATAGAAACAACTTAAGTTCATTTTATGATGCCCCAAATGTGAAGCAACTTTAGTGTATTTCACAAATATTTATTGAGCACCTTCTATGTGCCTAGTTCTGATGGCCACTGGAGACCCCAAGAAAATTAAGATGTACATTTTGTTCCACAGGACAAGTAATAAAAAATATATTAATTACTATATTAAGAACTAAAATAAAAATCTATAAAAGTGCTATGTGATCTTAGCCTGGAAAATCTGAGAACATTCTTCAAGAGGAGAGGAACATTTAAACTGTACCTTGAAGGGGAAACGGGATTTGTTTAGACAAAGAAAATATACTGTGAAGGCTTAAATTCTGTTCCAAAGGGTTGTTCCAAATTACAGGGCTTGGGGTTATAGAAACAGCACTTTACCACTTTTCCCAGTCTTGGAATTGTGGGAGAAAGATTTTGTTTATGTGGAATTATTGTGCTGTTGGCTACGTAATTGTAGCCCCACAAGTAATCCCCCAAATGGAAACACAGGAGACAGTAGACTTGACCAAAGAAATGACAAATTAAAGAGCATTCTAGAAGTATACCATAGGATATGACGGGAGAGGCACATGCTAAGAGGGTGAGACTTAATCTGTCTGCAGGCATCGTTCATAATGTTGACTGTGCTAGAGCCTAAACTCGGTTCCTCTACAAATGTGGAAAGCAGCAGATGAATCCACTTCAGGGACGTGGTTGCACAATTATAAATCTCTGCCAGGTATTCCCAATCTCTTTGCCAGGCATGGTCAGCATTGGCTTCTTCCGGTCCTGGAAACTAACCTTCCTGTTTGGACCTAACTGTATTATTTTTACCCCAACCAGGGATACTGGAGAATGATGTGAGTAAAATCTGGGGGTTTTTGAGAAGTGATTCCAGAAAACTATGATCAGAAATGTGTAAATCTGAGGGGGGGAAAAGTGTAAAGGAGTCTTAAACCGTTTCCTCCTGGCCATTTAACTTCTAATCCACTACTCCACTTGCCAGAGGCCCATGAGTTCATGACTTAGCCTCTCACTGTCTTGAACAGTTCCAATAATTAGAAAGTTCATTTTTTTCTTCCTCTCAACTTATTCCAGTTCTGTTTTCTAGATCTGTGTATCAACTTCCTAGGACCACCGTAACAAATGACCATGAATTTAGTGGCTTTAAACAACAGAATCATATTCTTTCCCAGTTCTGGGAGCTAGAAATCCGAAAGCAAAGTTGTCCATATGGCTCACGTCCTCTAAAGGCTCTATGGGCAATCGGTTCTTTGCCTTGTCTAGTTTTGGGTGGCTCCAGGCATTCCTTGGCCTGATGCCACAGCGTTCCAATCTTTGCTTCCATGATCAACTTACTTTTCCTCTGAGGTATGTCTTGTAAAGGTACGTTTCATTGAACTTAGGGCATCCTGTGATAAGTCAGGATGATCTGATCACAAGGTCATTATTTTAAATTACATCTGTACAGACCTGTTTTCAGAGAAGATCACATTCTGAGCTTAGAGAGATTAAGGCAAAGAACTCATTACTCCATAAAATAGTGAACTGTTTAATAACGCCAAAGGCTGAAATGCTAAAACAGTAGCATTTGGTAAGGTTTTTGTGCCTAGAAAAATAGCAAAGTACTCAATCAGTGTTAGCCATTTTTATTATCATTATTTTATAGTACTTTGAAATTTTCAATGTGTAACAGGTGCCTTGTTATAATTACTTGATATAATCCTCATAATCCCATAGAAAGTAGGCATTATATCAGGGACACCCAAACTTGGCAATAGTTGCCTCATATTACCACCATTTTAGTTTAAGGATTAACTTTTATTTGCACCTCTTCTTCCCCAAAATGACTTGAAACAGTTTCAAAATACATATACTTTAAAAAGTAGGAAATTGAGAAAATCAGAACCAAGTAAAAGGTGAGCGCTCATATCAACCATAATGGTAAATGCAATTCCATTAACTGAGTATCATAGTTGGCTCTTACAAAAAGCATTAACAGCGGCTTTTCTGGATGATGGGACAATGGGTTAATTTTTTTTATGCCTCTCTTTCCCTGGTTTTTATTCCTTGGGTATTTTACGACTTTTCTAAAAAGGGGCATGTATTATTTATTTTCAATTGGAAAGTAACTTCTTAATTGGACTTTCCCTTCTTGATAGTCAAGGCAAAAAGGGGGAAATCAATCATTTAGATAATTAGAATCAGAGAGGAGGTAGTAGGTCAATTCCTTCGGGAAAGTAACAGTTTTTCTGGTACTGGTTTTCACTCAAAGCACTAAGTAATACAATGCCCTCATTCCCCACAAATACTCATGAATGCTTCTTGTGGCATTGTTCAAAAACAGCAGAAGTTGTAAGTGATTCTATAATGGGCCAAGATTATGTGGTCTGAGAATATATGCCCAGTAAATGGACTATGTGTCTTTAGTCAATTACTCCTAAAGATCGCTGTGAAACAAGTTAGAAAGGCATGATTCCTGGATCTGGTTCATCAGCACTGAGTTTGAAAGTGTGCTCAGAGCTGGCCATAACAGTTTTGAGTATCTGAGGATGACAAATAAAATACATGCTTAAAGTTTTGTAATAATATTGTATTGGGATTATATTTTCATTGATAGAGGTCTACAGTAATGGAGTTCAAGGTTATTGTCTGAAGAAAGATTTTATTTGGAAGCCACATGAAAAGAAAGCAGGAGATGACTAGATTGTGAAAATAGAAGAGGAAATGTTCTTGCTTATATGAAAGACCGCCCTCAAAGAGCCAGTTAATCACAAAGTTGGAGCTCGGTTCTTCGTTTTAAAGTTTGGATTAGGAGATTTTCAAACATACACAAAACTAGAGAGAAGAGTGTAATGAACCTCAGTTTCAACACGATCTCATTCCCTATCATCCATACCCAAGACATCCTACCATTACATATGTAATCAAAATATAAGCTGACTTATAATAAGCACATTTCTAAATTTTATTTCTCATTCATGATATTACTTCGTATCTCACAAGTTGCTTTTAAATACATACAGATAAGTTAATTTGCCTGTCATTAAGTATTAAATTTCTCCAGGGAAAAAATTTTACTAGTGCTTCTCTCTGCCACTCTCTCTCAGGACCCAGTACAGCAGGGAAGCTGGAATAGTTCTTGATAAACGCCACCTGCTTCGAAATACATGCTGATCACCATAAATGCAACTAGCAGAAGGAAATATGTAAAATGATAAAAAGAAATGCAATGTCACTTCCTAATAATTCCTAATATAGAAAATACTCTATACTTGGGACGCCTTGGTGGCTCAGCCAGTTAAGTGTCCAACTCTTGATTTTGGCTCAGGTCATGATCTCAAGGTTGTGAGATCCAGCCTTGGGTTAGGCTTTATGCTGACAGTGCTGAGCCCGATTGGGATCCTCAATCTCTCTCTCTCCTCTCTGCCCCACTTGTGCATGCGTGGGCACAAGTGCTCTCTCTCTTTCTCTCTCTCTCAAAATAAATAAATAAACTTGAAAAAGAGAGAACATATTCTATACTTAATTGTTCTAAAAACCAATCATCACAAGCTCCATCTAATGACATTACCCCTCCCCCAACCCTTTCTTCAAAATGTGAAGCCAAACATGAGCTCAAATGTGAAATCATATGTTTCCTTTCTATTCATCTTTCACCACTGTTGGAATGTTCTCTCTGAAACATTTAGCTTTTGAAACTTGATGAAAGTGAATGCAAATTCGTTCAAGTCTGGCTTGTACATTTTCACTTCATAAGTGACTCTTGGTTTTCTTTGTTTATTTTTAACCTGATGTATATACAAAAACTTTCCTCTCCCTGCCCAAGAATGTGCCACCCCCCGACCATTGTCAAAACCCAAGGCAAAAAATATGTTTGCTGAAAGCAATTCAGACGTGTCAGCCAAGGGAAAGAATTCTCCAGAAGTTAAGTGTAAGATCAGAACTGTATGTAATATCTATCAAACCAGATGTTTACCTGTTCACTGTGAGAGAAATTGGAAGTACATCAAAAACCGGTGATGGGAATAGCTTTGAGCCACATGCAGAAGGAGGCAATTCAGGAAAATTTGGGGTTCCAGTAAAGCCCTGACCTCCTGAAGCTATATTTAAACTTAAGAAATGTTTTTTCTTGGCTGAGTCAATACCCTTAACTAGCTTTTCAGGCCGCAGAAGAGTCTTATCTGAGCTATGTTGGAAATTTCTACTCCCTGTTTCTTTCCTCTCTCCTGGTAAAGGAATGAATCTTATGAAGTTTCAGTGAGTTACTCGACACCTCCAGGCCTTAGTTTCCCATCTCTGAAATGACTTTTAATGCTGACTTTTTGTGATTCCTACTCGGTCTCTTGAATGGAGACTCACAGGAGGCTGTGCCCCTTTTTGCATCTATCAGGAAGTTTCAACTTACCTAGAACCATATGCCAACTGTCTTCTGAGACGTTAAGTCTCAAACTGCTGTTGCCATTTTTTATACAAGATGGTGGCTTTTGATGATACTTTGGGGACAGAACCCGGCCACGTCAACAATACTCAAATACGACTTGACAGGTGTGGAGTTCCCTTGGGGAATGCATTCTGTCTTTCCAAGGGGTTTTTAAATTAAAGTTAGCTCTAAGATGAAGTAGAGAGAAGCATCTTCTCTCCCCAGGCAGTTCCAACCATGTCTACATATCTGTGCAACTGGCTTGGCTTCTCAGAAACCCATGGGGACAAATGGAAAAGGGGAAATAAAAGTCTAGGATAACTTTCAGCCGAATGAGTTCTCTGGAACCTTTCAAGTTCCGGCAAGGTCCTTCTGTCATGACATAGTAGCGGATCTGGTGAAGGAACGTGAAGTCTAGGGAGAGAAATTCAGGGATGTCAGGTTTGGCATCCTCTGTAAGTGTTTTGGAGGGCATTCTGCCATCGCTGATGGAGAGTCCTGGCTGTTAATACTCCAGAGCAAGATGGAAAAACTATGATCAGAAAGCCAATACCACTTCCCTCCACTACCGCTGCCACCTCCTTCTGCTGCTCCTGGTCCTGTTTGTGGGCTTATTCAGTGTGAACCTGGTACCTCTTCTGTGCAGTAGGAGCTGAGGAGACTCACCATGGCCAATCAAAAGCCCAGGGAGGAGACAATACTGAGAACAATGATCATATTAATTTGAATGGTTCCGTCGTGTCATTTAAGATTAAGAGGCCTACTTAGTTTCATTAACGAACTCATGGAAGCTTGTTGGGAATGACAGGGTTTATCAATGAGGCAGATCAGATACTGTTCACTTTGTCCTTATATTTTGTCAGTTTCACTATGATATGTCCTGCATAAGATCGATTCAATTACGTCTGAGGGGTGTTCTCTGTGCCTCTTGGATTTCAATGTCTGTTTCCTTCCCCGGATTGGGGAAGTTCTCAGCTATAATTTGTTCAAGGACTCCTTTAGTGCCTTTCCTTCTCTCTTCCTCTTCTGGAATTCCTATGATATGGATATTGTTCTATTTGATTGTATCACTCAGCTCCGGAACTCTCCTTTCATGTTCTTGGATCAGTTTCTCTCTCTTTTTCTCGGCTTCCTCTTTTTCTGTAATTGTGTCTTCTAATTCACCCATTCTCCTCTCTGTCTCTTCTTTTTTTAAAAATTTTAAATGTTTTATTTATTTCTGAGAGAGAGAGAGACAGCATGAGCAGGGGAGAGTCAGAGAGAGAGGGAGACACAGAATCTGAAGCAGGCTACAGGCTCTAAGCTAGCTGTTAGCACAGAGCCCGACTTGGGGCTTGAACCCACAATCCGTGAGATCATGACTTGAGCCAAAGTCGGACACTCAACTGACTGAGCCACCAGGTGCCCCCAAACTCCTGGATTCTGTAAGGGTTCCCGTGGCTTCAGGCCTTCTCCGTTTGAGAGATGTGTGCCTGAGAAATGTACAGAGCTCCCTACTTCTCCGCCATCTTGCTTTCTCTCCCTCTCAACACTCCAGATACCGTTCAGATATACCCCCTCTTTGGGCTCTAAATCCATCATGCTTGTCCCTAGCCTTCATGACTGTTAATTTCTAAAAGTCCTTTTCCGGGGCGCCTGGGTGGCTTAGTCGGTTAAGCGTCCGACTTNGCTTTCCCATATGGTAGGAAGGATGTTCCAGTGTAAAGCTGTTTGAAGTACTCCTCCCTCTGAAAACATATTAGCATAACATTAATTTATCCAAAAAAATATTTGTTGACCACCTGTACTAGGTGTTAGAAAAGAGCAAGCAAGTAAGCAGACAAAAATCTCTGCTCCCCGTCATGAGGCTTACCAAGTAATGGGAGAAGACAGATAATAAGTGAAATAAATAAAGCACAGAGTGTGCTAGGTGGCGTGGGCAATGGAGACAAGTAAAACGGCGAAGGAGACGAAGAGCATTTGTTGGGGAAAGGGCTTATGTGGCAATCTTCAGGAAGAACATTCCAGGCAGAGAAAAGAGTAGGTGGCAAGGTCCTGTGGCAGAAGCATGCCTGAATGGTGGTGAAATGGTAAGGAGGCTAGTGTAGCTGGCAAGGCGTGATGAGGAGAAAGAGGGGTAGATGATTTCAGAGAGTTATCAGGGGACCCAGTCATGGAGAGCCATATAGCCCATGTTAAGACCTTGGCTTATAACACCAGAAGCATTTGGACATTTTGTGCAGATGATTTGTACTGACTCCTATTTTATTTTATTTTATTTTTTTTAATATTTTTATTTATTTCTAGGAGGGAGAGAGAGAGAGAGAGACAGCGTGAGCAGGGGAGGGTCAGAGAGAGAGGGAGTCACAGACTGAAACAGGCTCCAGGCTCTGAGCTGGCAGTCAGCACAGAGCCCGACGCGGGGCTGGAACCCACGACCGCGAGATCATGACCTAAGCGAAAGTCGGACGCTTAACCGACTAAGCCACCCAGGCGCCCCTACTGACTCCTATTTTAAAACAGTTAGGAGGATAGACTGAAAAGGGGAGAGAGAAGAGCAAGGAGACTAACAAGAAAGCTACAACAGTCTAGGAGAAAGATAGCGTTGGTTTTGGGCCAGGTGGTAGGAGTTGGACTCTGAATATATTGGTAGAATAAACAGAATCTGCTGATAGGTAGAGTGTGGGCTGAATCAGGACGAATGGAGGGTAGAGAAGGCCCTGAGGGCGGGACGCCTGGGCTTCTCTGTTGAGTTTCAGCCCATCTGACATTTACAAAGGTACTTACCTGAGGAGAGGCACTGAAAAGCTTAGGGCCTCATTTTTCACCCCTAGAACAATGGGCTTTAGCTCCTTCTTGACCGCACAAGTGTCGAATGTATGTGATGTGTGTGCAAAAACAGGTTTTCTTAGAAATGAATCACAGCTCTGTGTGACCTCATGCAAGTTCATTGGCCTGAGCAACTGCAGCGGGGAGGCTGTGGTCAAATCTGAAATATCTTGGGAGCAAATATAAAAACCAAAACCCCCAAAAAACATTACCATTGTGAGAAATTAATTAAGGGAGCTTTACTTTTAAAAAGTTAAATCTCTTTCTTGGTAGGCTAAGGATAGCCAGAGAAGAAAGTTTGCTCAAGGAAACAGTTTGAACCAGAGCTTTATGATCCCTAGTTATGACATGGATTTCGTACTCTCTGAACCTGTATTTATAAATGTTACCTTGTTGGTTATTAATACATGTTTACATCCTCCCCCAAATTCTCATCTTCAGTTTTAGTTTTATTTAAAAGCACAAAAAGCTTCTTTTGCTTTCCCCTGTCTCTGAGCAGGTTTATCACCACCTTGGAATTTTTCTAAATTTTTACCAAGAGGACTATGCAATTGAGTAGTCCTAAATGACTCAAATGCTTACAACTTTCCCAGTATTACTTAAGCATACAGAGCCCAAGCTGCCTCTTTCCAATTCACAAATTCAGAAAAAGCACCCCTAATTGAAATGTTCAGGGGGCTCCTGGGTGGCTCAGTCTAAGCGTCCGACTTTGGCTCAGGTCATGATCACACGGTTCGTGGGTTCGAGCCCCGCATCGGGCTCTGTGTTGACAACTAGCTCAGAGCCTGGAGATTGCTTCCGATTCTGTGTCTCCCTCTCTCTCTACCCTCCCCTGCTCATGCTGCCTATCTCTCTCTCTCTCTCCACCACCCCCCCCGCCCAGAAATAAATAAATAAACACTAAAAAAAAAAAAAGAAAGAAATGTTCAGGATAAGTATGGGAGAGCTGGTGAGCTTCTCCCAGGGGTAACAGGGGAGGGGTCCCAGGGCAAGACAGGTGTTCCACATGCATCTGCCTTCTCAGGCCGACCCGCATGCTCTGGGCTACCCCTTCCTTCTCCTGCCTTCATTGGCTATGACCTTCCCAGGTTTTTTCCATCACAACCTACTGTTCTAAGTCCAAGTCTCTCAATATCCTCCAAGGTAACTGATAAGCAATTTGATAAGCCAATTTAATTGAAAGACAAGGGTGCCTTGTTTTATGACACTCCGCAGATATTGTGTTTTTTACAAATTGCAAATTTGGGCCGACCCTGCCTCACGCAAGTCCGTGGGTGCCATGTTCCCAAAAGCGTTTGGTCCCTTCATGTCTCTGTGTCACATTTGGTAATTCTTGCAATATTTCAAACGTTTTAATTATTATTCTATTTGTTAGGGGATCTGTGAGCAGTGATTATGACTCGTTGAAAGCTCAGAGGATGGCTAGCACTTTTGAGCAATAAGGTATTTTTTAATTAAGATATGTGCATTGTTTTTTTAGGCATAATGTTAATGCACACTTAATATTACAGTAGTGTCAACATAATTTTTATATGTCCTGGGAAACCAAGAAATTCATTTGAGCCTTTTTTAAAAATGATATTTACTTTTTTGCAGAGATCTGGAACCAAACCACAGTATCTCTGAGGTACCCCTGGATTAGTGATGAAGAAGGATTAGTCAGTCCTAGGTTCTCTGCACTAAGTTATGATGTAATCATGAATTGTTTACTGTGAAGGTATCCATTTAACAAGGAGTTTCTTTGGGAAAGACTCATGAAATCTTCTTATCAGGTGGTCTCCTTCTTTGCATATACTTTAAGCGATCAGTCTTTAATATTGTCCTTGAGACCATTTTGGGGGGGCCACAAAGTCAAAACTATTGTCACCATCACACAAAAACATCATTTGTCTATGTTCACTTTCATTCTCTCAAGTGTGCTGTAGAATTTCCAGAAACTACATGATATGTAATGTTGACATCACTCCGACAGCTAATAGAATACATTCTTGTATATTTTTGTTTTTTAAATGTGTAAGCTTTAATTTCAAATGTGGTAAATATCAGCAAACACTTCTCTCTATAAGAAAGCCCTCTAGGTTCCTCAATCATGTTTCTAAGGATGTTCTAAATGTTTGAGAACTGCTGCTTTAGTTATCCTGCCTGATCTGGCAGTTGAGATGCAGAGATACAGAAACACAACAAAACCAGAGGCAGGGTGGTGGCTCGTATTAAATTCAAAATCATGTAAGCTAATCAGTTTGCAAAGGTTAGTATCAAAAAGCAAAATCAAAAGAGCATATACAAGGAAGTGCTCCAAAATTGACCACATCAAATGGACACAATTACCAAACTGATGGAGATCCAGCTGGTTAGATCAGGGATATCTGATTTGTGACTTTGTGATTATCAGGAATGTTAGTGGCATCTTTTAGGGGGTGAGAGAGAGAGAGGGAAGGGTTTCACACACATAGGGAAAGTATAAAGATTATCATTAATGTCTACCACTTTCCTCAAGAGTATCATGAACCAAGTATTTAACCTTGACACTTCTACTTTTAATCATTCAGCATTTTAATACAAATAAACAAAATATACAGAATTAAATAACATATGAAAAGTTTAAATATACAAATATCCAATTCAACAGAGAAAACAAGTTAAGTTTTAGCCACTGAATAGAGAGAAGAAAACAAGCAGTACAGAAAAAGTCACTAATTTTGTCTTGTAATTAATTAAGAGTTCAAAAGATTAGTAAGAGTCCACTAGTTAGAAAAATCTATTTACGGGTCACCTGGGTGGCTCAGTCGGTTGAGTGCCTGACTCTTGACTTCATCTTGGGTCATGATCCTAGGGTGGTGGGCATGAAGCCTGCTTGAGTTTCTCTCTCTCTCTCTCTCTCTCCTATCTCCCCCAAAATAAATAAGAAGAAAAGAAAAGAAAAATCTATTTACAACAAAGGGATCTGTAAACCCATTCATGCCTTCTCTGCTATTGTGAGAAGCTAACTCATGAGAAAAGAAGCCAGGAGAGAAAAGCATTTGAATTGACTGACTGTTACTTATAAAACCTCCTAAATGCCTATTTTTATCATACATTTTCATTACACTATGTTGAATTCACAATGACTAAAATAGGACTTGGTCATCATCTTATGAGTCAAATGGGACAGGAAATGCAAGCTTTCTTAAATATGTGAGCTGCTGGGTTAACAATACTTATTCTTCTATAAAAATAGATAAATAAAGTTAAGGTTGCTGATATTATCTTGCAATAAATTCAGTCCCATATTCATTATGGTAAACATCACAGAAGAACATGAAGAATAGCAGTGAAACCAAGGATTTTAGAAAGACCAGCTATTAGCAATGCAGTGAGGAAACACACGAGGAAACAGACTCATGGACCTACGAACAATATGGAAAAAGAGAAGGAACATCAACAGAAAGGGAAAAGGTAGTCTCAGGAAAGTTCTTTGGTCCTCAACACCTTTCTGTATCCTCCTTTCTCTTTTTCATTTCATTATCCCTTTTCTTTCCTGGACTTACATCAGATTTTAGAGCAGAATGGCAAATGATCTGGCCCAGCTTCTTAATTTTGTGGGTGCAGATGTGGAAGCTCATTGAGATGAAGTGATGAACATAGGGCGGCCATCGGCTGGAGCCAGAGTCCATCTGTGAGTTGTGGCTACAGATCCACAGTCCAAACAACAGCACAACACGGCACTGTTTCACAAAATCAAGTCCTACAACAGACTTGAGAGGTGAAGTAACTTCCTTTTGGAACGCTCACCAGCAGTGGGTCACTCACATGGCAGAGGAAAATCTTGAAATTCTTAGGTCTTTTACCACTACTTCTTCTGTTCTTGGAGACTGACCCTTGTCCTCCTGCCTTTCTTCTGAAGCACATTCAAGTAGTCCAGGACATAATATTCAGGGTTCTGTGGGACTCCTCTAGGGCACTGGATAAGAGAAAGTTCAAGATATTAACTTCAAACATGTATAATTTCTATACATATTTGTATATATTTCTATAAATAACAAAAGGATCAGTAAACATAGAATACTCCTGGGCATATTTAACTGGCAAATATAAGGACATTTCCTGATCAAATATGATGTAAGGACACTGTGACTCTTTAAAAGGGCATAGGTAGGGGCACCTGGGTGGCTCAGTCGGTTAAGCGACTGACCTTGGCTCAGGTCACGATCTCACGGTTCATGAGTTTGACCCTCATATAGGTCTCTCTGTTATCAGAACAGAGGCAGTTTCAGATCCTCTGTCCCCCTCTCTCTATGCCCCTCCCCACTCTCTCTCAAAAATAAATAAACATCAAAAAATTGTTTTAATTGTTTAAAAATAAAAGGACAGGTAATTCTAGGAAAAAATGTTTTGCAGAATCACTTAAGACTACAAGTGAAAACACGTTAAAGAATTCCAAATGATCTATGTGTATTTTATTTATAAGACCTAGAGCTTTGTTTCCTGTGGATACTAGCTTACTAGACATTGGGTGGCGTTCAAGTGTCACAAAGACACATGGAGAGCCTTTCAGGGGCTAGCAGATTTCTAGCACAGAAACTGAAAGGATGTGGGCTTCCCTTCAAGGCATGTAGTTAGTGAAGTAAAAGATCTAGGATTTTATCTTGGTGCCACCTCTCATTCTCTGTGTCATCTTAAGTAACTCTTCACCAGAAGCTGCAGTGTTTTAAATTTGTTAACTTGTCCAGTATCCACTATCTGTGGTCAAAGACATAGAACAGCTCAGGCAAGAATGTCTGGGCTTAAGATTCTGTTAGCCAGTGACATTTGTAATCCATCTTGATATGATGGATGGCTTCTGCACCCATTCAAGAGTAAACTTTTGGAGAAAAATCAGTTGGAAGGCAAGATTTCTCCCAGCAGTTTTGACCCAAACAGTTCAATAAAGGTTGCTTAACATTTTTTTTCATAGAAAGTGCCACATCTCTTCTGCTTGGAGCTCTGAGGAAACTGGGTTGGGGGTAAGGACCACCCCCCCACCATTCTGCGTCAGGGAGACACAGACACAATTATTACACAGAGCAAAGATTTTAATTTGTTTTTGGAAACAAATCTTTTTTGTATTGCACTTCCAACTAATCACCAATTTCACCATCAAAATTATTGAGCACTTCTGTTATTTGATATAGTACTAAGCTTAAAATAAGAGAAAGTGACATGATTCCACCGAGGACACAGTGTTTTATTAATACCGCCACTGTTATCATTGAAAGGAGAGCCCATGTAAAGGTTAGGTTATTCTGAAGTGAAGTGTAAGAATTCACGGTAAGTATACAGATAATGTGGGTGAAAGAAAAAACACTTTGTTACAAAATAGCTAGATGATTCGAAGAAAATGTGAAGTTTGGAATGGGCATTTCCTACGGCTGTGTAAATATTTTACTGTTTTCCAATTATATTTTGACTCGATCAAAAGAAAACTGTTACTCAAACATTTCAAAAAGGGAGGTGGTTGTCTATTCAGATCTGCCCCCAAGTGAGGTTTTTGTTACTGAGAAGCACGTAATCATTGGTGGGCTAATTAACGAGAAATAAAAGGTTTTTTTCAATCCCAAATTTAACTTCATTGTAGCATATGTGGAAGGGACAAACTTATGACCTCAGTTGGGTTTTAATAGAATATTGTAGAATAGGGGAAATTTTCCCTAGGAAATTTTATTTTTTTTCACTTTCTGTTTCAGTAACAAAGCACTAGATTCATGAAAGAAAATAAAAGGGTTTTTTTTTAAACCTATCAACCTATTATCTGATTGTTGTAGACTCATGCGAAGTAACTGTGATCTGATCCGATCAGGAATGGAACAAAGAGAAACGGCCTCTAACTTACCATACCTTCCTCCAGAGCACACCGTTACTGGTGAAAAGAACAGCATTCTCTCTGAGATTAAACAGAATCACAAGGAAAATAGATCCTGATTTGTACAAAAATAACACCATCATTACAGATTACCCCTCTATCCCAAGACTGTAAGTTTGCCTGTGCTTTTGTGAGCAATGATTAAGTGATTTTGATCTAAAATAAGCTTTTTTGTTGTGTTTGTTATGGACCTAACAAAGAGGCAAACCTTACTTAACTAACTAGATTTGTCTTACCACCAGAGAGGATTTCTTCGTCTGCTCACATTCAGTTAGTTGTAAGAATTAATTCATCCTTCCTCTCCTCTCTTTCTCCATGAACTTTGAACACACACACACACACACACACACACACACACACACACATTTAGTTCCCCCTCTTGACTTCCTTATTTCTTATTTATTTATTTATTTTAATTTGTGAGAGAGAGAGAGACAGCATGAGCAGGGGAGGATCAGAGAGAGAGGGGGAGTCACAGAATCCAAAGACAGGCTCCAGGCTCTGAGCTAGCTGTCAGCACAGCATCGAACGCGGAGCTTGAACCCACAAACCGTGAGATAGTGACCTGAGCCAAAGTTGGATGCTTAACCGACTGAGCCACCCAGGCGTCCCCCCTTCGCTTCCTTATTTCTGAATGGTTGCCATTTTTCCAGTCATCAGGTCCAGAATTTGGTGTCATTTTGATCATCATGTTCCCCTGGCAATCCAAAAGTTTTATGTTTTTAGGGGATGATGGAAGGCAAGGAGAAGAGAAAAAGAAAACCCAAAGTAAAGGTAGGGAAAAATAGGAAGCAAATGTAGTAGGACTATTCACTTTCATCACAAATTGATAATCAACATTTGTTACTTAAAGAAATTGTAAATGTCAGTATCTTCCATGGTTTTCATCTCTTTCTGCCAATTTTTTGTATAACTTAAGTTCTGGTCCTGAGTGTTCAAGTCTCCAGCATAATAAACACTTGGTTTTACTAGCAACTTAAGTATATGGGACCTATCAACATTTCTGAAACCCACAAAACAATTCAGTCACCCAAAATATGTCACTGCACATTCAGTGTAATTAACTAGTTGGCCCTAAGTCACGAAGACATCATCAGTAAATAGCAATCCTAGTGCTTACAAGATTCTATAGAGGTGCAAGAGTTTATTTCATACATGCGAAAAAGCTTGGGTACAGAGATAAGCTGACTCCCTTTGCTTCAGGAACTGGAAAAGGCATTGAACAATTCTTTTCCCCAGAAAACCTCAGACTTACTTAATGAACAAAAGACAATTATTTTGCTAATGCCCCATTCTAGTGGAATTTACCTTGGGCTTGAATAGATTGTATTGTAAGATTCTTGTTCAACAGGGACTTTTTAAAACGAATTCGAACACTTCATAATTTTGCCTCATACTTTCCAGAAGAATACAGCAGTAACAGCAAGCTAGGACTAAAATAAAGGCAACCCAGTAACACCTTTCAAGTCAGGACTCCAGGGTGTCCTGCTGGAAGAACATTCTGGCAGAGGTCAGAAGACCAAGACCACAGCTGGTTAACTAGCTGTGTGACCTTAGGGAAGGAAGTCAATTTCCATCTCTGGCTTCAATTCCTAACTGGAAAAATGAAATCTTTAGATAAAGTAGAGTCAAACAGCCCTCTGCCTTTGACATTCTGTAGAGCACTAATGAATTCTATGGGCTTCTGTTTATATGCAATAAAATTATCTAATGTGTAATGCCTTCTCCCCACAGAACACATAGTTTTGACTACTTTTGCAAAGGGGTCATTGGCACTGAAGATTTGGGTTTTTTTTTTAATAAAATGACATTAATCTGAGGTTTATATAAAGCTCATACAAAATTAAGTGTTTGAAAAACCTAGCACATGAGAGAGAGCTCATGAGACATTAAAAAGGGGAAACAAGTAGAGCTTAAGTGAAGTTTTTAATAGAAATTTAAGATCACACTCTAAACCAACACTTTCTTCCTTGCCTTGCAGTTATCTGAGATGGCAAAAACTCCCATATCAGCCTTTCACCCTTGGAAACCCCCATCAACACACTATAAACTGCAGCTTTGCGTAGACTTTAATAAATTATGCACGGTCTTCAGAAAAAAAAATTCTCTTTCGGGCTGACTCTTCTTGTTTTACAGTGTCTCATTTTGTAATATCTCACAATATTTTAGACTCAGCATTTATTAGCACTGAAATTACAATAAGAAAAAAAGAATTGAAAAGATCACCTTGAAAATCTACCCTTCCATCCATCCATCCATCCAATGATTCATTAACTATTTGAATGAGCATCTATTGGGCACCTAATAATATACATAAGACACTGTGATAGGTGTCGTAGGGGACAGAGAGAAGATCTGTAGTCTATGAGGACAGAATGACATAATGTAGATATAAGTAGGATCATCTGTATGTTGCCTATAGTGTTTGAGACATAGTAAGGGTATAACATAGAAAATACTATTTAATTAGTGAGTGTGTTGGACAAGTTCAGAGTCTCTTACATGGAGTAGCTGGCCCTGGGGAACGCTGTAAAAGAAAAGGGATTGTCCTCAGTAAGGAGTAGAAAAACACAGTGTGGGTGCTGCGACTTCTTTTCCTGGTTTTGCCATCAGCTGATTCAACAATGATTGGATAAACATCTTCCACATTTCCTCTCATCAACTCTTACTCTCAATTTACAAATAATTAGCCACTAAATGATCTTAGGAAATAAAAACCAGAAACATCCAGTGTTAATGTCCAATTGCAAGAAAATGATGCTGAAGTGTTCTGAAATACCAGAAACATTTATGTATTTTGGAAGCAGCAAACAAAACACATTGTTGCCACCCCTTACTTACATCTTCATGTGACCCCCAAGTTGCTATTAAAAAATCAGATGTTTCCTTCTTAGTACTTCCTGTGATCACTCACCTCGGTCTTGGTTCCGACGACGTTTCCAATATAATAAGATTGAGATTAAGACGAGGAGAATGACCAGGGAAACAATACTTAACAATAGCGGAACTGAAAACCAAAAGCCTAAAGATGTTGAGGGGAAAAAGGAGAAACAAAGTCATAAGAAGAAGCTGTCGAGGCAAAAAAGGATAGAGCAATAGTTGTGGTGACTTCTTCCTAGAACTGAGCTTAAAATGAAAACGATTCTTTTAGTATATGTGCTGGAGAAGCGAGCACTGAAAACTATTCTTTCTTTTTTTTTTTTTAACTATTCTTAAACATATACCTTTTGAGGTCTACATTCATGGCTTCATATTATTTCAATAGCATTTAGTTAATAATAATCTAACCACATGGTCTATGTGGTTACTCTCTCTTTAGAACTTCGAAGGTGTGATTTCATTTAGTCCTCAAACAGCCCCAAGAGTTAGATATTATTATGATCACCTCACATATACATACAACAGCAATAGGACAAAAAACAGAGAAGTTAAGTAAGCTCGGAATCAGAGTAGTAAGTGGAGAAGCAAGGCTTTGGTCAGAGCTCAGTTTGCCTCGAAAGCATATGTGCTTTGCCTTCCGGTCCATTAAAGTCATATATTTATCGAGGAAGCTTTGGAAAATACAGAGAAATAGAAAGGGAAAAAAATCAAGCATCTCATGATTCCGACCCCAGGAGTAACTCATCTCAATGCTTTTACTCTATTTCTTCTAATCTGCGTTTTTGTTAGTAAAGCTCTTTCCAACAGCCAATAAACGGAGTTCCTCAGCATACGGTGCAATACTAAGACTGAGGAAGAGCCTCCTGATTCCAGAGTTTCCAGCATCTTCCCCTTACCTCTGTAAAGGGAGCTGTCACATCATAATTGCATCGAGCACCTTCACACAGAGATGTGTCTAAGTTCCCCAGTTTCCATACCGGATACGTGCTTGAAGCGCAGAAGACTTTTAGTAAGTGTTCGCAGAAGAAACAAACATCACGGAGGTGATGTACACACACTATAAACGGTTGGAGTCGATTTTGGCATGCTTGGGAAAGAAGACCTGTTCCTTTGCAGGTATTTGTTTTGTAGGGAAATGGACCCTTTGCCTTGGCTGAAAATGAGGATCTCTTCACGAATATCCAGATCTAACACTGCAAATCTTTTGACCAAGCTTACCTAAATGTTGACTTTTTGATTAGTCTGCTTTTTACAAGGACCCCAGCAATGACTACAGGAAATGCTGCTTAGAGGCATACATGGGAAAAAGCTTTTCCAAGCTCTACTGCGTAAAATCTTCCCCAGAGGGATGGGGGGAACCATCAATCCCTTTTTAGGAGGCTTATTACAGAGAGCCTCATCTGGAGCTAGTGCTTCAGAACCACATAGAGAAAGAAAACCGTGACTATTCCCAAAGTGCCTTGCTGCTAAAAAGGCCGCTCCTTTTATTCTTCTACCCACAACCCTTCCTGTATCCATAAGACCCAGAGATAGCAGTTTAGAGAAAAACACAAGAGAGCAAAAGGAGTTTTGAACAGGATGCAGTTTCTTTCAAAGGGGTGAGGAAAACATCATCAGATCGGCCTCTTTCTTAAAACCTCTGTTGCCCCTTTTCCACAGTGTAGATGATCAAAGCCATCATCGGAGATGTCGCTTCTTCTGGGAAATCTCCACGATTCCTCCAGATTGAGCTCATGTCCCTCCTCCCTGTCCTCAATCCCCCCCCCCAGGGTGCACCGTAGCTTTCTTATTGAAGCATTTAACATGCAGTTTTATAATTGCCCATTATGTATTCCCAGTAGACTAGAAGCTCTCTGAGCAAAGGGACTGAGCCTTGCTTACTGTCACATTTCAACAGCCCCAAAGCCTGGTACAGAACAGATACTCGGTAAATGTTAGCAGTGTGGAAATGAATGAATGGATGGATCTTGGCAAAAGCATTTGGTATGTGGGCAACATACCACATTTACCGAAGTAAAATTGGCTTTATTGGCTTTCTCCACCCTGTTTTTCTTTCCCCACGTATGCCATTCTCTCTCTTATTAGCTCCTTTGCTACGAAACCAAAAGGCTCGCAAAACATTCACCACCTTCCAGGTGTGTTCACAGAGGCAATGACAGCCATCTTGGCCCACCTTCTCTTACCTTTGTCCAAAGTTTGCCTGACGCTGGTCACAGTCCCCAGGTGCAGCACCTGGCAGATCACCTCCTTCCCCACCTGGCTCTTGGGGTCTTTGATCTGGAGGACACTCGTGACAGACGTGGTCCCATTGGAGTGTGAGAGGATCTCAGTACTGTTTTCAATCCCTGACCCAGAGACCTTCCAGAAGATCTCAGGGGCTGGGCGGGCATTGGCAGAGCATGTGATATTTACGTGGTCTTCGAAAAACTTATAGTGAAGGAACACTGTGGGCTGTACTGGGACAAAAAACAAATCATGGTCTGCCATCAGTTAAGCACCACTTTCTCCTCAGAGGATGAAGAAGGATCTTTACAGAAAGACATTGGGGGCTCAAGAGGTAAAATGGCACATCCAACCCAAACTGGGGCTTCTCAGTTCTTCCTGTGTCTAATTCTCTGGCCGGCAGGACAGAAACTGGCCTAGTACAGCCCCGTAACAAGAAAAGTCCTCTCTATAGTTTCTCTGCAGGGGAATTAGCTGAATGGATAAAGGGCATCTTCTTTCCCATACAGTCCAGAGCCAACTTATTCTGTTCTCCTTTTCCACGAGCAATGCAGCATCTCTACCTTCTTTTGGGCATCCCTCTCATAGGCAGACAGTAGTTGCCAATCAGCACTTCTGTACAGGTAGCCTGCACTTCTCAGAAGTACCAGGGCAGTGTCAGAACAGAAAGCCCATAGAGGGGCTACTGCTTAGAGATGGTCTTTCTCTGCTTGGAGCTGGACCAGGGAATGAGATGCATGGAGGAGACTTGGAAAGTCCCTGCTTAGGATATCCATAGAAAATGTAAATTAGAAATTCATTGCCCATAACCAGAAAATCACAGAATGACAGTTGGAAAAACCTTGGAGATCACCTTACGGTGTTAAGAGAAAATAACCAGCTTATGAGAAAAGGACATTAAAAGTCCCTTGACTGATGAATTCATTGTCATTGTATATTTTTCAGTGTGCAGTTCGTCTCGGCTGGGCAAATGCAGTTTTGCTTTCTTGTGGTTACTTTGGAGCCCTCAAGATAATTAAAAGGCAGTAACTAAATGAAGGCCTGGTCTTTGCTTAGAAGTTCAAGAGGTGGGAGGGCGGCAATTGGTTGGAGGAAATGGGGCCAAAGGGCTTGGCTTTTTCCAAATAGTACCCAGATACTAACGTCAAGGGGCGCTAGGGGAAGACAGATAAAAGTGAGGGAAAATGAGGAGGGTTGACATGGTGAGACTGGGTGGCAGGGCGTTCTGGTATATCCAAGGCTATAAAGTGTAGCTAGAAAGGGTCAGAATGGAAAAGAATGGGGTTCCTACCCAAAAGACTGAGGGAAGTGTGGTTTTCAGACAAAAAATAATAAAAAAGATTAAGGGTAAAGGATGGGCAGGAGAAGGGAGCAAGATGAAGAAGAAGAAGAAGAAAAAGGAAGAGGAAAAGGAGAAAATGAAGAAGGAGGAGGAGGAGGAAGAGGAAGAGGAGGAGGGGGGAAGGAATGGAAGAAGAAAATGTAACAGAAATGAGAAAACATGACACAAGAAGGAAAAAGAAGAAAAGTGATGAGGAAGGGGAGAGGAAGGAAGGAAGGAAGGAAGGAAGGAAGGAAGGAAGGAAGAAAGGAAGGAAGGAAGAAAGGAAGGAAGGAGAAAAAAGGAAAGGAAAGAAGGAAGAAGCATTGGAGGAGGGGAGAGAGGAAAAAAGGAGACAATGAGAATGAAAGAAATAGAATCAAGAAGAAAGTCTGACATAAGATCCTGCAGAGAGGATTCACTATAGGCAAAAATAAGTGAAAGAACCTCTATTTTTTTGGTGTTGCCATATGTCCCTTGCACTCTTGTCTACTGAGCCCCGTGTCCAATATTCTTAGTGTGTTCAAACTCTCACTTTAACATTCCCGATAACTCTCTCTAAATTTGTATTTCCCCCTCTAAAACCACCATCAACTGAACCGTGCTCCAAAGCTATACCTTATTCCCACTTCTTAATTCTCGATCTCAGCTATGTGTCAGTTAAAAGGAAAGGAATCTTGTCAAACTAACCCTCTTGGGTTGTAAAAGAATGCTTATTATCCAGTTAACTCTATAGTTGGCCTCAGGTATAGAGGGCTTCTGTGCTATGTCCCCGTATCAGTACCGAGAGAACTGCATTAAAACAGAATGAGAGGTGGGGCGCCTGGGTGGCTTAGTCGGTTAAGTGTCCGACTTTCGCTTAGGTCATGATCTCGCGGTTCGTGGGTTCGAGCCCCGCGTCGGGCTCTGTGCTGACNTATCCCAATCTGGCTCTGTCCTTAGATCTAAAAATGTTTAAGCCGTTAAGGACTTTACAGATGATCTATTTTATACTTATTGTGCAGACAAATAAACTCTGCTTCAGAGAGTAGACGGGACTCTTCCAGGGTTACGTGATGGCTAACGGCAAACCCAGGTCAGAATCATGTTGCTACTCGTCTCCATGGTGGACTACGCCCACAACAACTACCAGGCGCAGTCTGCCGTGGCCCCTGCGTCATGAGACCCACGGTGGCGAGGACGTAGCGGTCTTCGCCAAGGGTCCCATGGCGCACCTGCTGCATGGCGTCCACGAGCAGAACTACATTCCCCACGTGATGGCTTACGCCGCCTGCATCGGTGCCAACCTTGACCACTGTGCCTCGGCCAGCTCGGCGGGTGGCCCTTCTCCAGGCCCCCTGTTCCTCCTGCTGGCCCAGCCCGCCTTGGGCATCCTGTTCTGAGGGCCCACGGCCCAGGCACCCACTCGCCTGTGCCAGACGGCCAGCTTCCCTCGCTCAGCGCGGCCCGCCACCCGGGAGCCCACTCCTCAGGGGCCCTCACAGCCTCAACAGCTGCCAGAGAGAGGACCCAGGAAACCAAAGTCTGCCGCCCGCCTGGCTCCCCTCTGGAACCCTCCACTGGCACCAGAGCCGTTCCTGGCCTCCAGCCTCTGCTCTCCTCCCCCACTGCCCCTTTGGCCAGCAGAGTAGGTCTGTCTCGGGCAGGCAGAGAACACAGACTGCCGGAATTCGCAAAGCATCTTATTTTTCTAGCAAACAAATTTCTCCAGGCGTGGAGGCCCTAAAGCCTCCATGGAACATTCCGGATCTGACCTTCCCACTCCCCTCCCCTCCTGGAACCACCAGGCCCCATCATGCTCATGTCCCTACCCGCAGGGGAGACCAAGAGCTCCCCCGCAGGATGGGGGTTTGCTCACTCATTCTAAGGCCATCAGAGACTTCCAGGAAGTGAACTGGGATGGGCCATCCAACCCAGGGTGACCCGGGCTGACAAGAGCCACCTGGACGGGCAGACACATCCCGGCTCTTAACACACATGCCCACTCCTCTCTGAATCGACACTCCTGTTTGGAATAGCAATTTTTTTTTTTCTCTTTTTGGTGTTGGTTAAAAGGGAACACAAAACATTTAAATAAAACTTTCCAAATATTTCTGAGGGAAAAAAAAAAAGAATCATATTGCTACTTATGGACATAAGTTATCCCCATTATCCTCACCATGGTCCTAAACTTACCCTTGCTGACAACACAGTTCCTCAGAGCAAAGATAACTCCAGGCAGAGTTTCAATGTAGCCCCACGAACTCTCCAAATAACCATCACTACAGTTATAGTAGACGTGAAAGGCTAAGTATCTTCTCATAAACCCAGCTTTCTGGGACTAGGATCCTGAAAAACTAGGCACCACCACCAACTTCCAAACATTCCTGAAAATAACATTTCTAGCCAGAGACAATGGATTCTCAGAGATTCTCACCAGAGAGCGTGAGGCAGGCTTTTCCTGAGATCTTCCCGGAACCAAAAGTATTGAAGAGGCACTTGTAACACCCTTCATCCTCCAGCGTGGTATTCCAGAACGTAATGGTGGAGTTCTTGAGTTCCAGCTGCGTGATGTTTATCTTGTCCTTGTAGGCGGGCTGGACTACCACCCCCTGGTTCTTGCTGAAGGTGACCATGTTTTCCGGGCTCACAGCCTTGATTTTCTGCCACGTCACAATCAAGACTTCCTCGGAATTCTGCAGAGAGCATCTTAAGGAAGCAGGTGTGTTCAGCAGCTCTTCTTCATCCTGGGTCACCACTTTTACCATAGAATCATAAAAGAACATTCATATTTTAAAATGTAATACATACAGGTACACATTTTGCTGATGAAAAAGTCCACGTTCAAAGTTAAACATAGAAAACGGGGAAAATGCTGGCGGGAGGGTCAAGATGGCTGAGAAGAAGGGGGACCTGGATTTTCCCCGTCCCTCGAACCTGGCTGTATTGAGGTCAGATTACTTGGAACTCCCAGGAAATAGATGTGCGGAGTGGCAGAAGGATCTCCACAGTTGGAGGGAGGCAACCTGGCCGGATCGAGAGGCATGTATGTGAGTCATGGGAGATAAAACAGTGGTGCTATGGAGGAGAGGGAACCCTTTCTGCGGTGAGACAAAAAGGAGAGAAAGAGAGAGGGGTTGTGAAAGCACAGCACTGAGTTAGCAAAAGAGGAAAACCCCTCTGGACCATGGACTAAGGAGCGAAAAGTACTGGGTGTGCTAGTTCTTTTTTGCAAATAGTCTTTGGAGCTGAAACTCTCAGGTTCTGGAAGTGCACTAGTTCCTTTGGAGCAGAGCTGTGGCACGAGCAGAGCTGGTCCCAGAGTGCATAGCATGATGCAGTGATCTTTGGGGCGCACTGGAAGACAACAGTCCCCTTCCTGGAGTACTTTAGAGAGAGAGTTCATTGCCTCGCCAAGGACAAAAGACTCTGCAGGTGTGAGCCCTAAGTCTTTCATCGGCCAGGTGAAAAGACTCTATTCCAGAGCAGCAGAGAGGATCGGTGCCGTGCCAGTCCTTTAAGACTGGGTTTTGAATCCCAACTGAGGGCCAAGGAGAAGGTTCAGGAGAACTGTGGCGCAGGGCAAGCTGACCGCCCTGGCTATTCTGTGGGGGCTGCCTGTACAGCATGGGTTGAGAGCCCTAGTCTCGGGAGGAGATTGTCATGACGCCATCTTCCCCCCTAACAACAACTCAGTGGGACTTCAGAGAGCAGCACAGTGGCCCCCCATGGAAGCGGGACACACTGACACCAAACCCCTCCTCTCCATGCCTGGCAACTGCTTATTTACTGAAACAAGACTGACCTAACACAGCCGGCCTTGCCTCCGGACCAGCACAGCCACCACCCCCACATACCAACAGCAATTCCTTTTTGTTTTTTGTTTTCTATTTTTTCTTCCTTCTTCTTTTTCTTTTCTTTTTTTTTTTTGGAACCCAGGCCCATACTTTCTGATTTGTTTTTTGTCATTTCTTATTACATACTTTTTAATTTTTTGAGGGTTTTTTTTTTTACTTTTCTTTTTCCTTCCTTTCCTTTTTCTTCTGTTTTTTTTTCCCCCCTAATTTCTTTTCCTTTCTCTTTCCTTGGAATCATCCTTATAGTGTTTGGTTTTCTGTTTGGCTTTCTATTTTCCCCTTTCTTTTTTGTCTTTGTGTGGGATTGGGCTCCCCTTACCCCTTTCCCCCCGGGGTTACTTCAATAAACAAATCAAAGCACGCCTAGCTAAATGTGCAAACACTCCAACACTGTGAGCAAGGAGGGGCTCCACAGAGGACTGAACAGCGGGACAGAGCTGGCAAACTGCAAGAGCACAGTGCAGGCAACAAACACCAGAAACACTTCCCGGACTGCCCGGGCCTGAACAGCGTATGACCCTTTTTTAATAATAGCATTACTCTCAGCTACAGGACACTTAATATGCTTTTAAAACACACAAAAGACAGAAACTTAGCCAAAATGATAAGATGGAGGAATTCTCGCCCCAACAAGATAAAGAAGAAATCACAGTGAGGGACTTCCTCCAAACAGATCTAAACAATATATCTTGCTCCTAACAGTTATAAACAATATAAACATATTTAGAACACAGTCATAAGCCTAATAGCCGGGCTTGAAAAAAGCATGGAAGACACCAGAGAAACCCTTGCAGCAGAAATCAAAGACCTGCGAACTAGTCAGGATGAATTTTAAAAAATGCTATAGCTGAGATGCGAAATAAACTAGATGTAGTGACAGTGAGGACTGAAGAGGCAGAGGAGAGAATAGGTGAAATAGAAGATAAAATGATGGAAAATAATGAAGCTAAAAAAGACAGGGAAAGGAAATTACTAGACCATGAGGGGAGAATTAGAGAACTAGGTGTTTCTATGAAATGAAACAATATCCATATCACAGAGTCCCAGAAGAAAAAGACCAAGAAAAGGGAGCGGAGGCTTATTTAAACAAGTTATAGCTGAGACCTTCCCTAACCTGGGGAAGGAAACAGGCATGCAAGTCCAAGAGGCATAGAGGCCTCCCGTCAAAATCAACACAAACAGGTCAACACCAGGATATACCATAAAGAAACTTGCAAAATACAAAGATAAAGAGAGAATTCTGAAAGCAGCAAGGGACAAAAGGTCATTAACCCATGAGGGTAAACACATAAGGTCAGTCACAGACCTGTCCACTGAAACTTGGCAGGCCAGAAGGGAATGCCAGGAAATATTCAATGTGCTGAATAAGAAAAATATGCAGCCAAGAATCCTTTATCAAGCAAGGTCGTCATTCAGAATAGAAGGAGAGATAAAGAGTTTCCCAGACAAACAAAAACTAAGGGAATCTGTGACCACTAAACCAGTCCAGCAAACATTCTAAGGGGGGCGGGGGGTCTCTGAGTGGAAAGCAGTAAAGACTACAAAGGCCCAGAGAACATCACCAGAAACACAAAATTTACAGATAACACAATGTCACTAAATTCATACCTTTCAATAAGCACTATGAATGTAAATGAACTAAATGTCCTAATAAAAAGACATAGGGTATCATAATGGACAAAAAAAATAAAAACAACAAGATATATCTATATGCTGCCTACAACAGACTCATTGTAGACCTGAGGACACCTGCAGACTGAAAGTGAGGGGATGGAGGGGAGCTTGGGTGCTCAGTCAGTTGAGTATCCAACTTTAGCTCAGGTCATGATCTTATGGTTTGTGAGTTCGAGTCCCATGTCAGACTTTGTGCTGACAGTGCGGAGTTTGCTTCTATTCTCTGTCTCCCTCTCTCTCTGCCCATCCCTTGCTTGCTCTCTCTCTCTCTCTCTCTCAAAAATAAATAAACATTTAAAAAGAGAAAAAGAAAAAATAAAGTAAGGAGATAAAGAACCATCTCTCATGCTAATGGATGTCAAAAGAAAGCCAGAGTACCTTACTTATAATAGACTAACCAGATTTTAAAACAAAGTCTGTCACAAGAGATGAAGAAGGGCATTATATTAGAATTAAGGGGTCTAGCCATCAAGAAGAGCTAACAATTATAAATACTTATGCCTCGAACTTGAGAGCACCCAAATATATAAATCAATTCATAACAAACATAAGCAAACCCATTGATAATAATACTATAATAGTAGGACACTTTAGGACTCCATTTACAACAAAGGACAGATCATCTAAGCAGAAAATCAAAAGGAAACAAAGGTTCTGAATGCACACTGGACCAGATGGACTTAACAGATATATTTAGAAATCTCATCCAAAAGCAGCAGAAGACACATTGTTTTACAGTGCACATGGAACATTCTCCAGAACAGATCACATATTGGGTCACAAATCAGTCCTCATCAGGTACAGAAAGACTGAGATAATACCATGTATATTTTTAGATCACAACACTATCAAACTTGAAATCAACCACAAGAGAAAACCTGGAATGCCCTCAAATATGTGAGGGTAAAGAACATCCTACTAAAGAATGAATGGGTTAACCAGAAAATTAAGAAAAAGGTTAAAAAATATGTGGAAGCAAATGAAAATGAAAACACAACAGTCCAAACCCTTTGGTATGCACTAAAGGCACTCCTAAGAGGAAAATACATTGCAATTCAGGCCTATCTCAGGAAGCAAGAAAGGTAGAAAGGTCCCAAATAAACAATCTAACCATACACCTAAAGGAGCTAGAAAAACAGCACCAAATAAAGCCCAAAGCCAGCAAAAGAAGGCAAATAATAAAGATTGGAGCAGAAATAAACAATACAGAATCAAAAAATCCAGTAGAACATATCAATGAAACTAAGAGCTGTTGTTTTGAAGGAATAAACAAAACTGATAAACCCCTGGCTAGACTTCTCAAAAACAAGAGAGAGAGGTCCCAAATAGATAAAATCATGAATGAAAGAGGAGAGATCACAACCAATACCACAGAAATACAAGCAATTATACAATAATACTATGAAAATTTATATGCCATAAAACTGGAAGAAATGGACAAATTCCTAGACACTCGCACGCTATGAAAACGGAAACAGAAAGAAATAGAACATTTGAACAGGCCCATAACCAGCAAAGAAATTGAATCAGTAATCACAAATCCCTAAACAAACAAAAAAGTCCAAGGTCAGAGGGCTTCTCAGGTCTATTCTACCAGGCTACTTAAAGAAGAGGTAATACCTATTCTTCTCAAACGGTTCCAAAAAATACAAATGGAAAGAAGGCTTCCAAACTCATCCTTGAAGCTAGCAATACCTTGATTCCAAAACCAGACAAAGACAGCACTAAAAAGAATTACAGGTCAATATCCTTGATGAACCTGGATGCAAAAATTCTCAACAGGAGAGTAATCGAATTCAATAGTAAACAAAAGAATTATTTACCATAATCAACTGGGATTTATCCTAGGCTGAAGGGCTGGTTCAATATTTGCAAATCAATCAATGTGATACACCACATTAATAAAAGATAGAATAAGATCCTTTCGATAGATGCAGAAAAAGATGCATTTGACAAAACACAGCATCCTTTCTCGATAAAAAAAGAAACCTTAAGAAAGTCGGGATAGAAGGAACATACCTTAACATCATAAAAGCCATATATGAAAGGCCCATTGTTAATATCATCCTCAATGGGGAAAAACTGAGGGCTTTCCTCCTAAGATCAGGAACATGACAGGAATGTCCACTCTCACCACTGTTGTTCAATATAGCATTGGAGGTCCTAGCCTCAGCGATCAGACAACAAAAGGAAATAAAAGGCAACCAAACCGGGAAGGGAGAAGTCAAACTTTCACTCTTCATAGGTGATATATATGATACTCTCTGTGGAAAACCCAAAAAACTCCACCAAAAAACTGATAGAACTAATATATGTATTCAGCAAAGTTACAGGCTATAAAATCAATGTACAGAAATTGGTTGCATTTCTATACACCAATAATGAAGAAGAAAGAAATCAGGGAATCAAGCCCATTTACAATTGCACCAAAAACCACAGAATACCTAGGAATAAATCTAATCAAAGAGGGAAAACATCTATATGCTGAAAAGCTTATGAAAGTAATTGAAGAAGACACAAAGAAATGGAAAAACATTCCATGCCTATGGACTGGAAGAACAAATATCGTTAAAATGTTGATATTACCCTAAACATTCAATGCAATCTGCATCAAAATAATAGCAGTATTCTTCACAGAGCTAGAAGAAACAATCCTAAAATTTGTATGGAACCACAAAAGAGCCCGAGAAGTCAAATTAATTTGAAAAAGAAAACCAAAGATAGAGGAATCACAAGTCCAGACTGTATTACAAAGGTGTAATCATCAAGACAGTATGGTATTGGCACAAAAACAGACACATAGATCAATGGAGGAGAATACAGAGCCCAAAATCAACCCACAAATATACGGCTAATTAATCTTTGACAAAGTAGGAAAGAGTATTCAATGGGAAAAAGACATCTCTTCAGCAAATGTATTGGGAAAACTGGACAGCGACATACTGAAGAATGAAACCGGACCACTTTCTTATGCCACACACAAAAATAAATTCAAAATGGATGAAAGACCTAAACGTGAGACAGGAAACCATCAAAATCTTATAGGAGAAAACAGGCAGCAACCTTTTTGACTTCAGCCACAGCAACTTCTTACTAGAATGACACTGGAGGCAAAGGAAATAAAAGCAACAATGAGCTATTAGGACCTCATCAAGATAAAAAGCTTCTGCACAGTGAAGGAAGCAATGAACAAAACTAAAAGGCAACCAGAAGAATGGGAGAAGGTATTTGCAAATGACACATCAGATAAATGATTAGTATACAAAATCTATAAAGAACTTACCAAACTCAACACCACCCCCCCCCAAAACAAATAATGCAATGAAGAAATGGGCAGAAGACATGAACAGATATTTTTCCAAAAAAAACCATCCAGATGGCTAACTGACACATGAAAAGATGTTCAACGTCACTCATTATCAGGTAAATGGAAATCAAAACCACAATGAGATACCACCTCACACCCATCATAATGCCTAAAAATAATAACTCAGGAAGCAAAAGATGTTGGTGAGGATGTGGAGAAAGGGAACCTCTTGCACTGCTGGTGGGAATGCAAATTGGTGCATCCACTCTGGAAAACAGTATGATGGTTCCTCAAAAAGTTAAAAAATAGAACTATCCTACTACCCAGCAGTTGCACTACTAGGTCTTTATCTGAAGGATACAAAGATATTGATTCGAAGAGGGGACATACACCTCAATGTTTACAGCAGCGCTATTAACAATAGCCAAACTATAGAAAGAGCCTGAATGAATAGACAAGGAAGATGTGGTTTATATATACAATGGAATATTACTTGGCAGTCAAAAATAATGAAGTCTTGCCATTTGTAACAATGTGGATGGAACTAGAGTGTATTATGCTAAGTGAAATAAGTCAGAGAGAGAAAGAAAAATATCATATGATTTCACTCATATGTGGAATTTGAGAAACACAACAGATAAACATATTGGAGGGGAAGAAAAATAAGATTAAAACAAAGAGGGACGCAAACCATAAGAGACTCTTAAAAACAAACTGAGGGTTGCTGGAGGGGAGTGGAGTGGGGGGATGGGCTCAATGGCTGATGGGCATTAAGGAGGGCACTTTTTGGGACAAGCACTGGGTGGCATATGTAAGAGATGAATCACTGGGTTCTACTCCTGAAGCCAAGACTACACTGTATGTTAACTCTCCTGGATTTAAAATAAATAAATAAGTAAGTAAATAAATAAATAAATAAATAAATAAATCCTATATTAGTGAGAAAAAGAAAAAATTGAGAAAAATACAAAGGAAATATTTATGTATATCTCTGATGCTGCTAGAGAAATATACATTCAAATATATGTATTCAATCTTCAAGAGTAACAGAGTAGAAAAACAGGAAAGCAAACTCTCACTGAACAAATACTGTGGGAAGAATCCCTGTAAACTGAAAGTAGATAGAATGAGGTTGAAGATGAACACTGTCAGATAGAATAGAATGTCTTCATGGCTGGAGAGGTAGAAGCAGGGAGAGGGCCAATGGACGATTGGCAGAGTGATCAGTTTAAATGAAGAAGATGCAGCAGCCATATCCATTCCACACCCCCCCACACACACATACACACCTTACAGAAGAAGGGGCAGCAATAGCAGCATCTGCCTCCAGGAAGCACTGCTGAATACAGCACCATAAGGTAGAGAAGGATTCAGGATAGTGCTTCAGATGGCTCTGACAGCAAATTAAGAATCCACACATTCTCACATTTTTACTTAGTGCAGTGCAGAGCATGAGACATGACAATAATTTCTTCCCCCACAATGCTGACTTCTCCTATTGATATGATAGACGATTTGATGGGAAACCTCAATATAATAACGAACAGGCAGCCGTGTGAGAAAGTTGACACAGGGAAAGAAAATTTAAACTCTACAAACCCAGAACTGCTACCAAGTGAATAAAAATATCATAAATCAGTAAACACTTTGACATGAATGAATGTCACAGCTTAAGTGTAAAAAGAAGCCAGCATTGTAAATAGTAGAAATTAGAGTTGTAGAAAATGACATCTATAAAATCTTAACATGGCTCACTTAGCAAAATGACACTGCTGAAGAGTAAATTCATAAAGTAGGAACACCAGATCATGGAATTCTCCCAGAATGTAGTAAAGAAAAATTCAAAGACTTAGAATGTTTCACCATTAGATCATCAAGACTTAAGAAAAAGAGACAAGGAAGAATGGGAGACAAAAAGGCATTTTTCAAAATGATAAAGGGAGCAATTTAAAATAAGATATATTAATTATAAACCTTTATAGGCCTAACAACATAAGTGAAGCATACAACAGCCAATATATAAATTATATATGTATATGCATATAGGTATGCATTTATAAACTTTTATTCAAAGAGAACATAGAGGGGCATCTGGGTGGCTCACTGGATTGAGCATCCAACTTTGGCTCAGGTCACGATCTCATGGTTTGTGAGTTTGAGCCCCACATCAAGCTTGTTACTGTCAGTGCAGAGCTGGCTTCAGATCCTCTGTCTCCCTCTCTCTGGGCCCCTCCCCTACTTCTCTTTCTCTCTCTCTCTCTCAAAAATAAATATTTGTGAAAAAACAAAGAGAACATACAATCTCTACAAACCTTCCCCAAAATTGAACTTGAAAAAGGGTACCAAAAAAGCTGCTACCTATGATCTTGAACACTGTACATAATGCAATAAAACAGGAAATTTACACACTTCTTTTAACTCTAATTACACCAGAAATCATAAGAAGAATAATCAATTACTATGAGTGACAAGGAGAATGTAAGGTATTAAAATCCGAAGAAATTGATAAAGCAGTTTTCAGAGAGAAATATTTAATCTTAACTTCATTAGGAAACAAGAGATTGAAAAATGAATATACACATATATCCAAAATCCCACATCGCCTCCCAAAAATAAAAGGAGTGAATTAATATAGATAAAGCCCAATTAACGAAATGGTACACAAAATGTAGACTTAATAAAAAACACCAAAATGTGCTGTTGTTGTGTGTTTTTTTTTTTAAGATTAATAACATAGAGAAAATGTTGGCTAGCATGATTAGAAACAAAGAAGCACAAACAAATAAACAATATCCTCTCAATGAGACTTCAACAATGTCAGGGATGAGAAGGTAAGGAGACACAGCAGTGTCTTAGGAGCCCGCGAGTGTTTTAGGGAGGCTTATTCTGGGTAGATGTGAAAAGTTCTGGAAACAATACCTCTTGTTGGGATTGGGGTTTTCGGAAAGTTCCTTGAGATTTCACAGAGCTGAGATCTGAAGAAACTGCTGCTTTTAGAATGGAGAGTAGAAAAGGAATCAAAGCTAGAGTTTTAACTTCTTAGGTGATTTTTCTCTTTTGACTATGGAAGAAATAATTTGGTGGAATGTTTACAATTCTTTAATGCTTCTTCTACAGAACTCCATTTAGATTCCCCCTGTCCGTTGGTGGAGCCTGTGCTGTGGATGGTGTGAAACCTCCCCTGCCCCCACCTGTAAAGGCTGATGTCAGACAAGTAAGCCAACATCACGTGGAAGGTGAAAAAAGGCCAGCAGCAAAGTGAGGTGTGATTTCCTATGGAACAGAGCAGATGGTCGGGCACAATCAGGAAATTCAGCAGATAAGTGAACAGCACGTGCATGTTTTACATAATAGACCATGAACCTAGGGAACCTCAATATTTCATTATTTTCCATAGTTTTCTGTAACTAGGGGCATGCCCAATCGAAAGGTTTACTGCCAGACTACCTTCTAAAAAGGGTATATCAACTCAAACTCTCCAAGCATTTCCCTATCTTTACAAACCTAGGGAATCATGTTTAAATAATATTTAAAAGTTATTCGACTTGATAGGCAAAAAAACATCTAAATTTAGACAGAATTTTTTCTTCTGTCTGGCATTATCTATGGAAACAGTTTCTAAATATTCAGTCTTTTTCCACTTGGAAAACAAAACTGTGGAAAGCAGAAGGAACCGCTCCCATTCCCCCAAGCAAATTACATGTTTAAAGAATTCACGCAGACAAATGAACTGGCACAGACCAAACAGTGGCCAAATGTTTCCACCCCAGAAACTCTGCTTCCTTGACTCCACACAGGTGGATTGGGTATGTTTTTACCTTGCGCTGCTCTGCAGAGCCCCACGGCTGCGAAGAACCAAATCAGTCTGTAGGCAGACAGATGACACAAGAGCCAGCTGAACACCTGAAGACAGAAAGCAAGGCACAAAAATGGGCATTTGGATGTGGACAGGAAGCTCAGGAAGCTTCCGTCTCATCGCGACCGCTGAAGTTTTAACCACCAGAGAACTTTGGCTTTGAGGATGCAGAGCCGGGGACTATAAATGGACGAAGTAAAAGACTGCTCAGGATATGGGAAGGGAAAAGCTACTGCGTGGCTCCCCCATTTTGGCTTTCCCTAGCAATTTGAGGCCTTGCTCTCAAAGCCACTATTGTCAAGAGCAAGGTCTCAAAGACCTAGGATGGTGGGGGGCGGAGGGGGGCGGAAGAAACTGCCATAAATACACACAGAAAACACAGAGACTACAATTGTGAGAAACCATCTACTTCTCAACTACTCCACATCTGGTAACATTAAAAATGTAACTCAGGGGTCATCACCTCTCAGAAGGACGTGACTGACTGCCTTGAAGTTTGCTGAAGTAATTTTTCCCTGCAAATTCTGCTAATTTTATGAGTTGTACCTTTTAAAAAACAGTAATTTTTTTTTCATTGTTCCATGTGTCCAGGCATAAATCCCTGGCATTTTTACATGGTGATATTTAATTAAATGTTATGCTGGGTATCATTTTACTATAAAACAAGAGGGCAGGATGGAGACAGATTAACTTCTCTCTACAGTAGCCCCATGGATATTATTCTACATGTCTGGGTGCATTGTAAGGGGTACGGGCAAGAAATGTAACTTTTCCCTACATTTTTCTGTGATAGAGAAATGTGGGTTTCTCTGAATTTTTCTTTAGCTAAAGTTCATTGTTATTTCACATTGCTATTTCAGCTAGACGTAGAGACTTGATTTCAGTCAAGGTCACATAATCTCTGTCAGTTCAGCCCTCTGCCACCCCAAGCACTTCACAAGTGCCCTAATCTCAGGCATTGCATCTCCAATTCCTAGAGGCTCACACAATACCAAGCCATGGGACAGGGCTGCTAAGCCTTGGTTACAGCCATCTATCCATGGTGCCATTCGCTAAGATGGCCATGTTCCCCTGAAGGCATCATGGTCACAGCAATTAAACAATTAAACCTCGTGCTTATAATGTCTTCTCTTTTGTTCTGATTCCGTGCTCCTGGATTCTCCCTGTGCCCAGCAAAGAGACATTCTGCAAGCTCTCTGCCTAGACTCCCATGTATCAATCTATCTCTTGTCTCACCGTTCACTTGTCGCGATGGGGAGGCTGGTCTCTTTCCACAGTTTCCCCCAGGAAAGCAAGGCACAGGCGTTTTGTGTTCTTGGATTTCAACACCTCCCTGTAACTCTATTCACCATCCTCCTGAACTCCCCATTCACAAAAGGGACCAGGCACAGGGCCACCTTTTCAGAACGCAAATTTGTGTCAGAATATAGACTTCAGTTAGTCTCCCTTTGCTCTCCTAGCCTAGAAAATATTTACTTCCACTAGGGTCGGGAAAGCTGTTTCCTCCATCACCCTGCATTCCTTCCATCTGGAATACCATATGTCCTGGGGTTTTCGGCATATTTAGGCTTTTAAAACTCAAACGTTTAGGCTTTTGCTATATCAACACCTTGGCTTCTGAAATCAAAAAGTCTTCTTTGCCATTCTAATTCCAAGTCATTTTTTTCTAAACCATATGCTTCTCTCTCACATGGGAATCAAAAGCAAGATGATGAGAAATGCAGAATGGATTGACTCTCATAGTGAAAATCTGTATTTTGGGATAAGAGAGAAAACAGATACACACCAAAACACAGTTTGTGAGCTGGGAGCCAACAATATTTTTAAGAAGCAAAACGCAATGATTGAGACAAGAGAATTAGGAGGAAAGCCCTGCTATTACATACATGCGTAATTATTTTGGCTGATGAGCTGGGGTTAGCACAAATCCCAGATGCATGAGCCATGACAAAGGACTTTACCTCTCCAAGATGTGGGCAAAATAACAGCACCGAATCCTTTTATTAAAAAGACTACACAGAGTAGTACACGGAAGAGTCCCAGAATAATGAGTCCTACAGATAAGCCCTGAGTGAATAGTTATTATTTCACTGAGTTGCTATGTGAATTAAGGTTTTAAAGCACTTAATACAGTGCCTTAGTAAATGGCAAGACATGCTAGGTAACTAACAAAACAAAACAAAACAAAACATTAACCAAATCATATATGGGAATACAAACATGAAAACTGGAGAAATCCACTACCCTTGCCAACAAAGCCAAGGTTTACAAAGCCCTGGTCTTAACTGTCGCCTTGCCTGTCAGCCAACTGCTCCCACACATGCCTCTTTCCCTAAGCTTCTGGGTCCAAATCCTTATGCTACCACATGCAGTCACATGGACGTGTAAAAATTAACCTCTTTTGTTCCCTTACCTGTAAAGTCACATAATAATTCCTTCTTTGAAGGCTGTGAAGATCAGCAGCGTCCAGCGCAAGACTAAAAACTAGCTCGCAGGCCACCATATTCCTTTGTTAAGACACCAAAATGACTGGCTGTGTGGTCTTGCCAGTAAACTACATATGAAAAAAATTACCTTGAGGTATTACTTATATTGGGGTTTTAAGGTTTTTTTATTAATCGTTATTACTTCTTTTCATTATACCAGTGTAAATAAAAAGCCTCTCATTCAGTCGGTAAACAGATCCTGAATAAACAAAGGGTCTGGCTTTCTGGGATACCCTGGGGTTTAACCCTGACTCATCTGGTCCTTTATGGCTCCCAAGGCAAAGAGACCGGAGGATGGAGACGGAGGCCGGTGTATCCGAGGAGGGAGCGAGCTTTCGCAAGAGAGCGAGCCTTAAATCTTGCAGCCCCATCCCAACTTTGGGAGGCAAGA
>NW_027531334.1:3539979-3652556 GCF_008692635.1 Crocuta crocuta
GGCCAGAAAGCCGGGCCGCCCGCCTGCCCCGAGCAGCCGCCGGCCGCAGCGCGCCTCCCCGCCCAGTGCTCCGAACGAGACGCGTGTCGCAGCCCCAGCCTGGCAGCATCCTTCCTCCAGAACACGGGGGCAGGGACCCGGGCCGCCGGGAACGGCCTGTAGACCTCCCTTCCGAAGGCAAACTCCGCTCCGCCACCAGGTCAAGNCAGGAGCTGGCCCCGCGGGGTTTCCAGTCTTGTGGGCAATTAAAATTTCCCATCCTAAACACGGTACATTTGTCAGAGGTGGCAGTCGGGGAAACTCAGAGTGTTGGGAAAAAAATACACTCTTTCCATTTCCATTCAGAGGCAGGGAGAGGAAATGGGGGGAGGTGGGGAGACAGCGATCGTTGCGTTCTCACTCGGAAGTATGGCAGTCTGCACTATTCAGCAGGTGTTAATCCACAAAACGAGGTGAAACCGAAAAAGAGCAAAGGCTTTTTTTTATTGGGGACTTGGAATTGCAATTCGGGGAGCACAGGCTTCCGAAAGCCAAAAAACTGTTGCTCTGGTAGGGCAAGCAAAAGGGGGATTATGAGAAAGAAGGGGTAATTGCATGTCGTAGACAAAGAAGGTAAGGAGAAAAGATGCCAATTTGGTGCTGACCAGTTGAGCCACTTCTGATAACCATCTTATTATTTTATCGCTGCTGTCAAATTAAACTGTCCCTACTAAGTGTTAATTAACTTTACTGTCTTCATATGACCTGAATGCCAGTTGCTCTGTTGAAATTTAACTGCTTGCAAAGCTATTGTCGCTGAACTTCACCAATAGGCACTTTAAAAAACAAATGTACATTTATTTTTTTATCCAAAATCAAATTATATATTCAAGCAATCAATTTATCCAGTATCAAATAATACATTCAAGCACCGAATTCTGTAATGATCTCTTCTTTCATGATGTGGCTTTTTTTTTTCCCACTTGAATTGATGATGAGAAGTCTTCTTATTTTACCAAGTTCCAGAGTTCTTGGCTCTTAGGGAGAGAGAAAGAGAGAGAGAAATCAATGAACTGTTCACCTTCTGAAGTCTTTCTGTTTTCCTAGGACCATCCTTTGACAAGACGCTAGGAAAAAGCTTTAACTTAAGGATCCATTGTGGCTGTAAATCTGAGGGCTGTAAGTAATACTATAATGACTGGATTTTTCCAAACAGGTACATGAAGTACACATTTTGAAAGGATTAAACGACTCATGGACTGCCAAAGGAGAGAACTGATATATATATATATATAATGGTGACATTAAATTAAGAAAATCAAGGAGAAAATTCTAAAAACTTCAAAACTGAAGAGAGACACATAAAAGAAGAAGGATCAAAGTGATGTTAAATGTCAGAAGGCAGTGCCAAATGCAAGAAGTCAATGAGATAATGTTCATATTAGAGAAAAATAACTTTTCTTTCTTTTTTTTTTTTAATTTTGAGAGTGAAAAAGAGAGAACGAGTAGGGGAGGGGAGGGGAGGGGAGAGACAGAATCCCAGGCAGGCTTCCCGCTGTCAGCGCCCAGCCCAATGTGGGGCTTGAACTCACGACCCTGAGATCATGACCTGAGCCAATATCAAGAATCAACACTTAACCGACTGAGCCATGCAGGCGCTCCTAAGGAAAAACAACTCTGAATTCCACTTTGGATGAACACTGCTACAGAGGTATATTTAAAATTTTTTTTAATAAAATGTATCATTTGTAGGGAGGTATATTTAAAAATTTTTTTAATAAAATGTATCATTTGTAGAGAAAACTTGTGAAAACGTCACAAGTATACAACTTGAAGTGTCATAGAGTAAACATACTTACATACTTACAGCCAGAAGCAGTTCAAAAATTGTATATTACCAGCTCTCCAGAGCTGTCACTACTACCCTCCATCTCTTCTACTTTTAACCTCTTAGAGGAAGCCTACTTGCTGGTGAACTTCCTATAAATGGTATCAAAGACTATGTCCTCATTTTACCTGGGTTCTTTCACTCAACAGTAGGTTTGAAGAAGTTTTTCTTGTTATTGCATTTGGTTGGGGTTCATTCATTCTCTCTGCTATAGACTGTCCATTCTGTAAATACTATATACCACATTTATTTCTCTATGCTACCGTTAATGGACATTTATTTCCAGGTTAGGGTTATTTTTAATAGTGGTGCTATAAATATTCTTATAAATGACTTTTTGTGGACGTACATATACCATTCTGTTAGATTTTTTTTTTGCCAGCTATATCTTTTCCTATCACTTTATTTTTAATTTTTCTTTATTGTTTTTTTCTCAAGTATGCAGATATTTTGCTGGACCTAAATTTCTAAAATCTATGGGAAGACTCTCTTCTATATTCTGTGAACAAAATGTTATAAAATTTTAGGATAAAAAAAGGTTTCTGTAAAGCTTTATATACATTTATATAATTCTCATAAAATTTATTCCATCAAAACTCTCCTTGAGAACACTTTCAAAAGAAGTATTCTAGATAAAAAGGAACATGAACCCAGAAGGATGCAACATAGAAAGATACATAGACAAGATAAATAATTCCTCAGAATTTATAATTGCCCCCAAAAGCAAATTCCCCTATTTCCCTATATAAAATAATTGAATAATTCAAACCTACATAGAAGGAGGAAAGGAGATCATGGGAGGTAGGTGAGAATTATGGCAAATTGTACATGTTTAAGAACTGATATTATAAAATAAATATAAGTATTGTCCTTAGTAAGTTAGGAGAGAACATCAGAAGACTAAGCATAAAATATAACTGAAGGTAACAAAAGAATATTCAACCCAATGACAGATACTATGGGAGAAAAAAAGAAGAAGATCACTGAAATGAAATATAAATTTAAGAATAAAATGGAAAAAATGTCCTATTATATATGTCACTAACTACAACATGTACAACTAGGTTAAAAATACAAAAGATAGAAACTTAGAACACGAAAGAGTGAATCAGGGGGAAAAAAAATCCCCGCCATTATGAAGTATATTTATTGCTTTCAAACTTCTTTGGAGAAGAAGAAATGTGCTTACATAAAATTAACATTTTGCAAAAAAAAGAGGAAAATGACATTTAAAATTCTAGGACAGGGGCATCTGGGTGACTCAGTCAGTATCAGCTGAGCAATCTGACTCTTGATTTTAGCTTAGGTCATGATCCTAGGGCCGTGGGATCAAGTCCTATGTTGGGCTCCGCACTGAGACTGGAGCCTGCTGATAAAACTAAAGGCAAAAATCAATTAGAAGGAACAAAGTTGAATGAACATAAAAGGGTTTTTGTCTAGAAATTAAATGAACAAATCTGTGGCAAAAATTGCTAAGACAGTTCAAAATAAAAAGAAATAATATAAAATGAAAAATGAGAACTAGCACTGATATAACAAATAGAAAAAGTAAGACAATATTAGGAACATCCATATCAATTTGAAAACACAAAATGGACAACATTCTGAAAGTGACAAATTGGTCACAAAAATGTAATAACTGACACTTTAACAATATTAAGTCTTCAATACATGAATTTGGGATGTTGTCCCATTTGCTGTGTTTTCTCTAATTTTGTTAGTTAATATTTTTAATTAATTTATTTTTAGTAATCTCTGCACCCAACGTGGGTCTCGAACTCATGACATCAAAAGTCACATGCTCTTTTGACTGAGCTAGCCAGGCACCCCTCATTTTTGTTTTATAGTTGACAGTATGCCAGTCTTTCACCTCCTTTGTTAGTTTTATTCCTAAGTATTTTATTTCTTTTGGTGTTACTGTAAATGGAATTATTTCTTCTAATTTCCTCTACAGGCAGTTCATTGTGTATGTAGAAACACAATTGATTTTTGTATGTTGATTTTTTATACTCTGACTTTAGTGGATTCATTTATTTGTTCTACGTTTTTTATGGAGTCTGGGATTTTGTATATAGAAGATCATGGCATCTTCAGACAAGGACAGTTTTACTTCTTCCTTACTGATTTCTATGGTTTTTTTTCTTCTTGACTAATTACTGAGCTAAGACTTCCAGTATTTCCAGTGCTGTGTTAAATAGAAGTGGCAAAAGTGAGCACTCATGCTTTGTTCTTGATCATAGAGGGCAACCTTTCAGTGTTTCACTGTTGGAGGTGTTGTTAGCTATGGGTTTTTCATATATGACATTTAATATGTTGAGATACATATTCCTTCTATTCCTACTTTGTTCAAAATTTTTATCATGAAAGTACATTGAATTTTTTCCAAATGCTTTTCCTACAGGTATTGAGATGATGATGTGATTTTTAGCCTTTATTGAATTAATATGGTGTATCGTACTAATGAATTTTCAGATGTTGAATTATCTTTGCATCCCAGAGATAAATCCCACTTGGTCATGGTGCGTGTGCCTTTGAATATGCTACTGGATTCAGTTTGCTAGTATGTTGTTGAAGATTTTTGCATCTATATTTGTAGGAATATTGGCTGGTAGCTGTGTTTTTATTTCTGTTTTCTTGTGATGTCTTTGGCTTTGGTATCAAGGTAATCTTGGTTTCAAAAAATGAGTTTGGAAGTGTTCCCTCCCCTTCAATTGTTTAAAGGAGTTTGAGAAGGATTGGCATTAACTCTTGTTAAAACTCTTTTTTAAAATTTTACTTATTTTTGAGACACACACAGAGCACGAATGGGGGAGGGGCAGAGAGAGAGGGAGACACAGAATCTGAAACAGGTACCAGGCTCTGAGCTGTCAGCACAGAGCCTGACACGGGGCTTGAATACATGAACCATGAGATCATGACCTACGCCAAAGTTGGACGCTCAACTGACTGACCCACCCAGGCGCCCCAATTCTTGTTTAAATGTTGATAGAATTCACTAGTGAAACCATGTCATCCTGGCCTTTTCTCAGTTGAAAATTTTTGATTTCTGATTTACTCTCCTTACTAGTTATAGGTCTATTCAGACTTTTCTACTTCTTCAAGGTTTAATCATGGTAGGTTATATTTTTCTAGGAATTTATCCATTTCTTCCAGGTACCCAGCTTGTAAATTTGTAAGTGTTCATAGTAGTCTTTTATGATCCTTTTTGTTTATGTGGCTTTAGTCTCTTCTTTCATTTCTGATTTTATTTATTTGAGCCTTCGCCCTTTTTTTCTTAGTTTACCTAATGGTTTACCAATTTTGTTTACCCTTTCAAATGACCAACTCTTAGTTTTGTTAATTTTTTCTATTATTTTTCTTTTTTTGTTGTTGTTTCGATTTCATGTATTTGTGCTCTAATCTTTGTTATTCCTTCTGGTAGTTTGAGATCAATTTTTTTGTTCTTTTTCTAGGTCCTTAAAGAATCGAGTTGGGTTTTTATGCAATCCCTGTCAAAACTCCCATTGCATGTGTTTGACAGAAATTAAAAAAAAGCACAATTCTGTAATTGATATGGGACATAAAAATCATAAATAGTTAAATCAACCTTGAGAAAGAAGAATGAAGCTGGAGGCATCACACTTCGTGATTTCATAATACAGTGCAAAGCTACAGTAATCAAAACTGTGTGGAACAGATATAATGACCAACGGAAGAGTTTAGAGAACTCAGAAATAAAATCCACACATATACGGTGAACTGATATTTATAGGACTGCCAAGAGCACACAATGGAGATAAGTTCATCTCTTGAATAAATGTTGGGAAAAGTAGATACCCATATTCAAAAGCATGAAACTGGACCCTTCTATCTACCATCGATATACCATCAGACAAATCAACTCAAAATAAAGACTGGGTGGCTTAGTCGTTGCGCATCTGACTTCAGCTTAGCTCATGGTCTCACAGTTGGTGAGTTCCAGTCCCACATCAGGTGAGCTCATGTCCCACTTTGGATGAGCTCCAGCCCCGTTTCAGGTAAAAGCACAAACCCCGGGTGAGCCCCGCTTCTCTCTCTCTCTCTTTCTCTCTCCCTCCCTCTCTCTCTCTGGCCTCACTTACTTGTACCCTTTCTCTCTCTCTAAAAAATAAAATAAAAAATAAAAAATGTCTCAAAGAAATAATAAATTTAAAAAGTAGACAAAAGATTTATGTATAAAACCTGAAACCATAAAATTTTTATAAAATTTATAAAACTATAAAAACACAAACAAAAAGTTTCATGAGTTTGGTCTTTGCAATTATTTCATGGATGTGACAACAAAAGTACAGGCAACAAAGGGTGCTTGGGTGGCTCAGTCAGTTAAGCAACTGACTTTGGCTCAGCTCATGTCCTCATGGTTCATGAGTGCAAGCCCCACGTTGGGCTCTGTGCTGACAGCTGGAGCTTGGAGCCTGCTTCGAATTCTGTGTCTCCCTCTCTCTCTGACCCTCCCCCACCCACGTCTCTCTCCCTCTCTCTCAAAAATAAATAAACATTAAAAAAATTTTAAAGTACAGGCAACAAAAGCAAAAATAGACAGATGGGACTATATCAAGCTAAAAAGCTTCTGCGCAGCAAAAGAAACAATTAATGGAATGAAAGGGCAACATACAGAATGGTACAGGATGGGTGAGTCTGCCTTTCAGGAGGCCTTCAGAGTCATAAAACCCATCACGAGCACACAGATGTTGGTTTCTCTCTGTTATTAATGCATCTGAGACTGGAACATATTTACATGTATTCCAGCTGTGGCTACAATTACTCAGATACACTGGTGAGTAGTTCCAGGACAGGCAGCAACTTTGGGTTGCTCTCAGGATTTGTTCTCCACATGGATCTCGGAGGCCTTGACTCAACCCCAAAGTGTTTATGGCCCTCCAGTCCTTGAAAATAGTTCACTGCCTTGAGCCTCTGCCTCTTATCTCAATTTCACTCATCATCTGGCCTAACGAATTTCTAAAATGAGTTTTCATTTCATTTAGGGCATGTTTCCAGGTGTGTTTTTAAATTAATCAGCATTAGTGATAAAAGATAACTTGACTGCTGGAAATAAATAGTTTCAAACCATATGACTGATAAGAGGTTACTCTCCAAAGCACGTAAAGAACTGCAACTCAATAGACAAAAAAAATAATAACCTGCTTAAAAAAACATAGGCTAAGGATTTGAAATTTGAACAGGTATTTCTCAAAGAGGATATAAATGGCCAACAAGGATGTGAAGTGCTCAATCTCATTAATCATCAGGGAAATGCAAATCAGTGCCTCCATGAGACATTACCTGACACATGCCAGGATGGCTGTTAATCAAGAAAACAAGACAGGGGAGTGGTTGAGATGGCAGTGTAGGAGGAACTGAGTTCACTTCCTCCCATGAGTTCACTATCAGGGCATAACTCTAGGAGCTTTTGAAAACTAGGGGGCTTAATTTTGGGAGAGCCAGAGGGCTATAGGGAATTGAGACTCTTAAAGGGCCAGCATACTATAGCACTCCGAGACCCAGCACAGAAGCAGCCTTTTGAAAAGAACCTGGGCTATCCATGAAGGAGATTCATCGACTAACTTTAGGATATCTGTGATTTAATATTGTTAACATGTCACCTCACACCTGTCAGAATGGCTACTATCAAAAAGATAAGAGAAAACAAGTGTCAGAGAGGATGTGGAGAGAAGAGCGCCCTTGTGACTATTGGTGGGAATGTGAACTGGTGTTGCCATGGTGGAAAACAGTATGGAGGTTCCTCAAAAAATTAAAAATATAAATACCGTATGATTAAGTAATTCCACTTCTGAGTATTTACCCACAAAAAAGCGGAAACACTAATTCAAAAAGATATATGCACCCCTGTGTTTATTGCTGTGCTATAGAAGTAACCTAAGTATCCACCACTAGATGAGTGCATAAAGAAGATATGAGATATATATATATATTTCTCAGCCATAAAAAAGAATTAAATCTTGCCATTCACAACAACATGGATAGACCTAGAGGGTATTATGCCAAGTGAAATAAGCCAGACAGAGAAAGACAAATACCATATGATTGCAGTTATATGTGGAATCTAAAAAACAAAACAAACCAACAAACCAATGAACCAACAAAAAGCAGAAAGACTCATAAATGCTGAGAACAAACTGATGGTTACCAGAGGGGAAGGCAGTGGGGAAATGGGCAAAACAGATGAAAGGGATTAAGAAGTACAAACTTCCAGTTATAAAATAATTAAGTCACAGGGATGAAAAGTACAACATAGGGAATAGAGTAAATAATATGGTAATAACTTTGTGTGATGACAGTAACTACGTTTATTGTGGTGAGCATATATAACATATGTAATTGTCAAATCACCATGTTGTACACTTGAAACTAATATATAATATTGTATGTTAACTTACTTCAATTAAAACAACTTGCTAATAACTAGAAAGAAACAAAGCTAAACTAAACCAATAAAACAAGAAACAAAAGACAACATAGGTTGGTAAGGATGTGGAGAAACTGAAACCCTTGCTTGCTATTGGGGGGATACAAAATGGTATGGCTAATGTGGAAACAAGTATGGAGATTTCTTTAAAAGTTAAAAATAGGGATGCCTGGGTGGCTCAGTGGGTTAAGCGACCAACTCTTGATGTCAGCTCAGCTCATGATCTTACAGTTGTGAGATTGAGCCCCACGTTGGGCTCCACACCTAGTGCGGAGCCTGCTTAAGATTGTTTCTCTTTCCGCCTCCCTTAAGCCCTCTCCCCTCTCAAAAAAATTAAAAATAAACATACATATGATGCAATCCCACTTCTAGGTATATATGGAAAAGAAGTGAAATCAGAATCTCAAAGAGATATTAGTATTTCCGTGTTCATTGCAGCACTGTGCACAATAGCTAAGATGTGGAAACAACCTAAACTGATCAGTGGATAAAGAAAACATGGTATATACAAGCAATAGAATACTACTCAACCTTAAAAAGCAGGAAATTCTGGGTGCCTGGGTGAGTCAGTTGGTTAAGCTTCCGACTTCAGCTCAGGTCACCATCTCATAGTTGGTGCATTTGAACTCCAATAACAGTGCAGACCTTGCTTCAGATCCTCTGTCTCCCTCTCTCTCTGCCCCTTCCCAGCTTGGGTGTACGTGCCCTCTCTCTCTCTTAAAATAATAAACATTTAAAAATAAATAAATAAATAAAGATCTAAGTAGAAAATAGAAAAATATGAAGGTAATAAATACAATAATAGTTTTGTGAATTTAGGTGGATAAGGACTTCTTAAATAAGTACCCAAACTCAAACTGTTAGTTGAAAAATTATTGAATTTAACAACATTAAAGCATCAAATATTTCTGTTCTTTTAATGATATAACTGAGAAATTTGATACAGTGGTGCTAAATAGGGAGAAGTAATCAACGTCTAGTACATAAAGAATCTAAAATATAAAGAATTTCTGCAAGTGGAGACAATCAGCAAGAAATTACACGAAGACGTAGACAAGAACCTCACAAGAGGGGAAACCTGAATGTCTAACAAATATATGAAGACATGCTCACACTTACTAATAATCAGGAAAAGAATCCACAAATCAAAGAAGTCATTCAACTGGTGTAGATCGGAGGGATCCTGAATCAGGAAATGAATAGAAGTATTCAAAGTCATTAAAATTAATACAATTTCATCTGAACCCACTAGTTCATGCAACTGGATTATATAAAGAAACCTTTGTTTCCACTTAGTTTTTAAATGATAGTTTCTGCTACCAAATGGATGATTTAATATGGAAGGTTAAGTCTTAAATTTGAAGGATACAAAATGAGAGCAAAAATAACACACCTGCCAATTACCTGTGAGCAGGAAGAGATTGACTCATTAAGGATTCCCCATCAGGATGTCTCAGCGGGGGTGTGATTTCAGGCCCATTCTCCGACCTACAAGTATGATGACATTGGTATATCCATAAAAAGAATACAGCCCAAACACTCCCCCTAATGGTGGTATATTGTGAGAGTATGCTATGAATAAAAAAATGGGAGATTCAGCTCTCCTTAGAGATTGATCAAAGTATCTTTTCAATGCTGACTTCAGCATAAATATACTCTATTAACAGAACTTGCAGGTTATTTCCAGTCTATTATAGTGGAGTCATAACTTACGATGTGTCCTGTTGAAGAGCATACCTTCTACACTCTCAAATTTGTACCTCAGGTTTTTATCTGCTCTGTGAATTCCAGATTCATATATAGAGATAATTGACATATTCTTTTGGATGTCAAATAAACATGCTCAAAATAGAACTCTTGATCCTGCCTCCAAAATTTGTTCTTCCTCTAATAATTCCCCATTTATAAAAGGTTTCTCCAATGTATGCCAAACATTTAGAATCATCAAGACAATTTTCCCCTTTTTACCCTTATTCCACATCTTATCCAGCAAGCAGCAAATCTTGTCATCCTAAACTTATCCCTAATTCCCTCAATTCCCACTGCTATCACCCTAGTCCAGACCACTTTTGATTTCCATTTTGACTATGACAATCATCTCTTTTAAAAACGTCCTTTCGTTCCTTCTTGAATTCTAAGAAACTTTGTTCACAGTCAGCCTTTTTTCACCACTCAGTGGATTCCGCTCCCACCAGTCACCTGAAGCCCTTAGGCTCTGTCCTGTCAAAATCTGTCCTCAAGAAAGAATCTTAAACTCAATTAACCATAAGCAGAAATTACTAACAGCCCACCTTTATAACAATCCCAAGTAGAGTGTCATTTTAACAAGAATAAACCCTTGGCTGCAAGAATTATTAAATATATGGAAAAGAGTTTTCCATCATCATTCTTTCCGTGATGAATTGTGCCATGAAAAAAATTTTTTTAGATTTAAAATTAGACCTCTTTTACCCACCTTCCCTATCGTAGTTAGGTAGTAATACAACTTACTTTTTCTTTCTCCGAACAAAATGGAAAATGATATGTGTAATACATAGAAAACATGTGAGTACACCAAATGAAGCAAATGTATACAACAGAGTATAAGGAGAACAAGAAGTACCTGAAAGACACAAGCAGAAATACGTCCTTTGTGACTATATGTCATTTCTATACACGATAGTTTAAATCTGCAATGCTCTTTTGATTTACCATTGCTTTGTTGATATTCAAATCGATACTATAATTTACCGTATTCAATTTTATAAAAGAATATACTAATGCATATTTAAATTGAAGACAGACAATATTTAATACCATTTTATCACACTCAAGAAAAAAAGAGAAAAGATATAACCACCAAAATATCAATCACAAGAAAATGTTTAAGAAAAATATAATGTAGTCACAATGAAATATTATTCAATTATTAAAATGGAATTTTTAAAGAATCTGCAAAAACCTCGGAAAATAAATTTATAATTATAATAATTAGTACTTAAGATTAATGTGTTAAGCAATGTGATAAGCATCTTATAAGGATTATTTACATTAACTAGGGGAGTAAAATTATTAGATACAGATGAGAAAATAGAGGCTCTTAGATGTTAAGAAAATTGCCCAAAGATACATAGTGATTTAGTGGCAAAATTGGGAAGCAAGTTTGGCATTATCTGATTCTAGAGCCTGCGGTCTTATGAAAAAGAATGTTGTAAAAAATTTTGAGTATCAACATTCTTTTTTATTTTATTCCAAGATCTTATTTAAATTGAAGTTAGTTAACATATAGTACAGTATTGGTTTTAGAAGTAGAATTTAGTGGTTCATCACCTACGTATACATAATGCCCAGTGCTCCTCCCAACAAGTGCCCTTCTTAATGCCCGTCACCCATTTAACCCATCATCCCACCCACCACCCCTCCAGAAACCTTCAGTTTGTTGTCTTTTTAACACTCTCTTGTGGTTTACCTCCGTCTCTGCTTTTATCTTTTTTATTTTTCCTTCCCTTCCTCTATGTTCATTTATTTTGTTTCTCAAATGCCACATATGTGTGAAATCATATGATATTTGTCTTTCTCTGATCAACTTTTTTCACTTAGCATAACACACTCTAGTTCCATTCATGTTATTGCAAATGGCAAGATTTCATTCTTTTTGATGGCTGAGTGATATTCCATTGTGTATATAGTTACCACATCTTCTTTATCCATTCATCTGTTGATAGACATTTGGGCTCTTTCCATAATTTGGCTATTGAAAGCACTGCTATAAACATTGGGATGCATGTGCCCCTTCAAATCAGCATTTTGGTCTCCTTTGGATAAATACCTAGTAGTGCAATTGCTGGATCACAGGTTAATTCTATTTTTTAATTTTTTTGAGGAACTTACACACTGTTTTCCAGAGTGGCTGCACCAGTTTGCATTCCCACCAAGAGTGTAAGAGGGTTTCCCTTTCTTTGCATCTTTGCCAACATCTATTAATTCCTGAGTTGTTAATTTTAGCCATTCTGAAAGGTGTGAGGTGGTATGTCACTTTGGTTTTGATTTGTATTTCCCTGATGATGAGTGATGTTGGGCATTTTTTGTGTGTCTGTTAGGCATTTGTATATCTTCTTTGGAGAAATGTCTGTTCATGTCTTCTAACCATTTCTTAACTGGATTATTTGTTTTTTGGAGTGCTGAGTTTGATAAGTTCTTTTTCTGATTTATTTTGAGAGAAAAAGAGCACAAGTAGTGGAGAGGCAGAGGGAGAGGGAGAGAATCCAATCTCATAAACCATGAGACCATGACCTGAGCCGAAATCAAGAGTCTGACACCTAACCAACTGAGCCACCCAGGTTTCCTACAAACACTCCTTATAGTAGCTATTTTGACCACAGTGTTCCCAAATTGTATTACAAATCCACTTCTATCTGTGCAGCCTTCTGAATATAATTACATTTTTCATGACAACTTAAATTTAACCAAAGGTCATCATGATTATCAATGCTAGTTCTTAGATATAATATAAAAACGAACCTGTACACTTTGTGGATGGGCCGTAAGGAAATTGCACTTATAGTAATGGCATTAATTATCATGCATTTTGCATTCTTAGGTCTACTTGTGGTAGCTTTTTGAGTCTTTTTTCTGCTTATTATAACCTCCCATCTCTTTTTAATTTACTGCTTTGAATTTTCCATTACCATTGAAGAGAGATTTTTGTTAGCGATTACTTCTTTACTGATACTGGTTAGGAAAATCCATGTGAGAAACTTTGTGCTATTTATTTTTGACTGTTCAGACATCATTTGGTCTCAGGTTCTAGTTTTAACTATGTTCTTTTTCTTTTTTAAATTTTTTTTGATGTTTATTTATTTTTGAGAGAGAGAGAGCATAAGAGGGGATAGGGAAAAGAGAGAAGGGGACCCAGAATCCAAAGCAGGATCCAGGCTCTGAGCTGTCAGCACAGAGTCCAACTCAGGGCTTGAATCCACAAACCATGAGATCATGATCATGAAGTCAGACGCTTAACCAACTAGGCCACCCAGGTGCCACTTAACTATGCTCTTTTTTAATGAGATACTACATAGCCCATTCAAATGGGGCAAAGAAGGCTGAATGGGTATAAAATGTGCAGAAAGCCCTGAAATTGGCACTAAAATATGAACACAGCACTAAAATCAATAATTTAGCATGGGAAATAATTAAATAATTATTTAAAGCAATAATTAAAGCATGGGGAAAAGGGCTTTCTATAAGATTTCAAAAGAATTAGAAATTTATAGGGGGCACCTGGGTGGCTTAGTCGGTTGAGTGTCCAACTCTTGATTTCAGCTCAGGTCATGATCCCAGGGTCATGGAATGGAGCCCACCATCATGCTCAGTTTGGAGCCTGCTTGGGATTCTCTCTCTCTTTCCCTCTGCCCCTCACCTGCTCATGTGCTTTCTCTCTCTCTTAAAAAAAAAAGAAAAGAAAGAAAAAAAGAATCAGGAATTTCTATCCTTAATATTTGTTGCAAAGCCAAGCAAGAAAGAATTCTCTTCTGAATTGATAAGTTACCTCTTTACCGACAGTTGTGTCTTAGTGAGAAGTGACATTAGCCATAATCATCCAGCCAATAGATTGATGGGAGATATGTACATATGCTACTCAATGTGCATATTCCAATCTCATGATCTGAGGAGATTTTACAGGAAAGAGGAGCTGATTACCTTCTGTTTCAAGAAACACATGTAACAAAAATATTTACCTTTTTGCTTCCTAAGACCCCATTAAAATTATAGTAACAAAAATAAACTGATTCAATGAAAAACAACAAAGGGACAGAAGAGTGATCTTCCTCGGCAAGAAATTTAAACAAATTTACAACAGATGTGAAGTGGATAGAGGAATGGCCTCTGCAGGTGCAGAGCAAGAGAAGCTGCAGGCTCATGTACACACAAAACAGTCTACACCTGCAGAGAGAGCCCCACAGAAGCTGGAGAGCATTAGAACTTAGGTGACAAAAGAAGGAGGGGTGAATTACAGAATGAAACTTACAGTCAAAAGCGCCCATTTCCATATCTGAAAGCATAGTTCTGGACAGCCAGGTGTGTTTATCCCTCAGCCAAAAAAAAAGAAAAAGAAAAAGAAAAGAAAAAAGGGGTGGGGAATGCAGTTAAGTAGGGTAGGGGGGTCAGACACCTTGAGTACAGGCCCCTTCATTCTGACTTTTAGAGTCTCCTGGCTAACTGCTGCCTGTTTGCTACAAACAAAAGTTTGTCTCTTTACAAGATACAAAAAGAATCTGTAAAGCTCCAGTCAGGGCTCATTAGAGTTTGAATAAAACCTATAATCAAAGTGAGAAAGATTGAGTGAAAGAAACATAAAATTTAAATGATGGTAGTAGCCCAAGGATGGGCAGTGGAGGAGATAACTAAAGAAACAGAAGATAATTACAACACTTCTAAATTATTATTCTTGGAAAGATTTAACAAGGTATTACTTTCTTAGAGCAGAAAGAGAAGGGTATGAAAAACTCAAACCAACTTTAATTTATAAAATTAATCTGAAATCGTAAAAGCAATTCAAAATTATAAGCCTGATTGTCAAAAGAAGGAAAACTTGAATGAAAAAATTTAAAGATTTTTTTTAAAAAAATCTCCCAGACATTATGAAGGAAAGAAAAAGACACATATTTTTTTAAAAGATGAAAATAAGATTCAGTGTAAATGTTGTCATGCCCACTTACCTGATGTTTATAAAAAGGGAATAAATTAAGTGAACACGTGGAAAATTTTCAAAAGGAGAGAATATTCAGAGTTTAAAGATTTGAGTCTCCAAATTCAGTGAACTCTCCAAATGCCAATTACATTAAAGTATTAGAAATAGAATAAAATACTCTAAAAATAGCAGTAGGAAGTTTCAGAGCTCTAAGGATAATGAGAAGATTACTATTACCAAAGAGAAGATACGATAATATTTATTGTTACAACTATCTGATTCACATTTGACTCCTCGGCAATGACAATAGATGAGCAAAGACAATGGCAGAATACTCTGCAAATTCTGAGGGCAGAAGGGTTGTTAAACCAAAGTTGTGTAACAAGCAAACTATCTATCAATCAGGTGAAACAGCATTGTAAGACCAGAGGAGAGATCCTGTGGCCTGTTAGCGTGACTATCAGAGTCACTAGGGAAATTTCCCACTGCTCTAATTCCACAGTACTGAGGGGACTCTGCTTTAACCAGGTTGTGCTAACCTGGGCAGTAGGGGTGAGGGGGAGAGATGAAAATGATGGGAGGGTAATTTATGTTGGCCTGAGTGTGTTATATCTTAGAGTAGTTTCATTTTGCGCTAGTTATTACCTTGTACTTTATTTAGGTTAGCCCATAGATTGTTGAATTCAGAAAAAAAATTTTTTAAATATTTTTATTTTATTTCTAGGAAAGAGAGAGAGACAGCGTGAGCAGGGGAGGGTCAGAGAGAGAGGGAGCCACAGACTCTGAAACAGGCTCCAGGCTCTGAGCTGGCAGTCAGCACAGAGCCCGACGCGGGGCTCGAACCCACAAACCGCGAGATCATGACCTAAGCGAAAGCCGGACGCTTAACCGACTAAGCCACCCAGGCGCCCCTGTTTAATTCAGAAATTAATGAGATGTCCTAGGTTCAAATGAGGTTATGTTTAGCCCATTTGGACTATGTACTAAGCTGCTTATTCCAATAGTCCAGTAGCTGGTTACATACCCAAAATTGTTAAACTTCCAAAAGATGTGATGTGTCCTTCACTCATTCATTCAAACTTTATGAATCAATATCATTGATGGCTAGTGATGCTTTTTAGTTCTTGGACAAATGTGACAAATTCTGGAGAAATTTTATCCTCACCATTTCTTGAGTTTACATTTTTCCCGAAAGTGATGAAGGACATTAACCAAAGGCTTAAGAAGCTTAGGGAAACACAAGCAAGATAAATACAAAGAATGTGACACCAAAGCATTAAAAATAGAACTGACATAAAACAAATACAAGGACAAAATCTTAAAAGCAGCCAGGATGAAAGGGAGATACATTTCAAAGGACCAGCAATAAAATTGGCATATATCTTTTCAACTAAAGTCATGAAAGTCAGAAGCCAATAAAATACCATTGTCGAGGTGATGAAAAATGCGAAATAACTATCAAACTGAAAACAGAAATCCTGTAAAAATGTCCTTCAAAAGTTAAAACATTTTATGACCAAAAATATTAAAGGAATTGACCATCTATAAATCTTCACCAAGAAAAAAAAAACAAAAAAGAATTCTTTAGGCAGAAGGAAAATAAAAGTGTGAACATGGACAAAGAAATAAAAAACAATGGAAAGGATAAATCTAAAAGAATATTATTCTAAGTAACAGAAACAAAAACAATAATATATTTTGGAATTTAAGCATAGATAAGAATTAAAATCAACAAAATATGCCCCTGAAACTAATATAACATTGTTTGTCAACTACACTCAAATAAGTAAATAAATGAAATGCACAAAACAATAGCACAAAGAGTGGGCATTCATATAAGCTCATTGCATTACCTGAAAAGTAGTAAAAATAATAAATTATATTAAGCTTTAATAAGTCAAGAGATGTATGTTGCAGTCTCCAAGTCAACCACTTAAAGAAGGGTGCAGAAATGGATAGTTAAGAAACTAATAGAGGAGGTAAATGAAACAAAAATAAAAAATCCAAAAGAATTTAGGGAGATAAAATAATATAAAACAGGTCAGAAAATAAAAAACAAATAATAAGGTGGTAAGTGAAAGCCTAAATATATCAGTATTTACACTTAATATATAAAGACAAAATGCTTTAGTGTTGAAAAATTACTAAGATGAAATATTAAAACAATTACTTAAATTTTATGGGCAATTATATTATATAAGTATAAAAACATAAATACATTGAAATTATTATTTAAATTTTTAAGAAAAATCATGTCTTGTTTACCTATGGCTTTGAAACAGAGGGTACGATGGACAAAGCTTGAGTGGAAGACAGGCAAGGCGAAATGGGCAGCTAAGAGAGACCGTCCATGGTGGATGAAACAAAAAATAGGCTTTGCCATGCTGCTGACGGCTGCCGAGGTAAGCAGTGAAAAGAACTATATTGGGAAGAAAGGAACCATATAGGGAGGAGGAAAAGTTGAAGGAGGTATGAGTGAACCTGGTCTTCACTGACTGTGGTCTAAATTCAGTGGAAAGCAGTTAAGGGAGATCAATGAACAAATTGCCCTTTAAGAACAGTTACCGCTGGAGGCAGACCTGGGGTAGAGAACATTTGCACTGCCTGATTCTTTTAACCGTGCATGTGTATCACAATGACTTAACCTTTCTAAAAATAGATGAGTACACAAACACTTCTGATATGAATTCTTAAAATATTTCCCCTTGTTGATTATTATTTCTACTTACATTCTTGTTTGACTGACAGAGGAACTATCTTCTCTTCATTCTTTAAAGGATGATCCATGTGCACAATCAGGTGTTGGAGGCTTAGGGACCTCACAGTCTCCAAGGAGACGTTGTATGTTTTAGTGATAGTCACCGTGCCATTTGGGTTCTGAGCAAGGTATTCTTCTGGTGGATTAATCAAGACTTTTGATGGGAAAAGAGATATCTGAGGAACAGGCTTTCCCACAGCTGAGTAAATAAATCTAAGAGAATCTTCAGAGTCAAGATTGGACTGGAGTTCAGTTTTTATTTCAGATACAGCTGAAACAAAAAGGGAGACACAAAATTAAATACAAAAATGTGTCACACCGGATTTCTAAAGTGTTAAAGATGGACTTCTCCACATTTCTATATGACAATGAAATGCTGTAAACATGCCCCTCTCAGATACCTCTCCTCACATTTTGCAAAACTTCACAATTCTATCTCTTATATCCACTATCTTCCAATTTAAGAGGAACACAGTTGGTATCTCCACTTTAATTCAACCTTAAAAATACATTATATAAATCTCCAACACTTTAAATTTATAGCAAAATAACGAGGGGACACTATGTCACTATCACTACTCTTTCAACATTTAGTTAATTTGTCAGGAAATTCTTATTCTCTAAGTCTTCTTTCCTCTTTCTTTCCTCTCTTTCTCAGTGAAAATTCTGATACCATTTACAACTTTTCCCTGCGGGATTAAAATCAATGCAGTGTAAAAAGTTAGATGAGAAGTCAGAAGACTTAAATGCTCTGCCTGGTCCGAACTGTGTGGAAATGAGAAAGCCACGTAACCATCATTGGCTTCCACTTTTTTCCTCCTGTATAACAAAAGATTTGACATGGATGACCTCTATTGTAGGCTTTCCTTCTTTAATATTCTTTCTCTGGACCTGAAACTTCAAAGATCACATCCTCATGATTTTGACTCTACATAAAACATTTGCATACCTATAATGTTAAGGCAGATTTGTCCACTACGGCTGCCATGCGGAAACACATTAAATAGACATTTGTAGCAGCCTTCATCTTCAAATGTTACTTCACGGATAGTTATGAATGAGGAGTTGGGTTCGATGAACTCACAGTGCAGCCGATCTCTGTATGGTGGAAGAATCCTTTCTCCATACGTACTGCTATATGTGCCAATATTTTGTGGTGAAGAACCCAGCATCTTCTGCCATGTAATTTGCACAACATCTGCTGGAGTTGTTAAGTTGCAAAAAATCGTCACGTTTTCTCCAAATACAGCTGTTTCATTATTCTTGCATATTATTCTATGCGAAGAGTCTGAAAACAAAACCCAGTATGAATTAAGAGCAATGTTCTTTCATACTACTTTGGACTTATCCCTGTCATAGCACTCACTTATCTCTCGGTTTTATAATTATCTTTTTATTTGTGTCTTTCCCCACTAGAAAATGGGCTTTCCTATCTTCTTCACCATTGAAAAGTAGTTTCTAAGTGTATTTCTGGCGTATACTACCTAACCAATAAATATTTACTGAGCACAAAAATTGAAACATAAATTAACCAACACAAGAATGGTAATTTTGATGAATCTCTGGAGGTTGAGTGTGAACTAGCTTGAGGGTAACAAACTCCCCTGGGCTCCGGTCTTAGGGAGGACCTAAAATTCCAGTTTCCACCAGCATGAACCTCGCCAGGTTCTCATAGTGAAAAGCCAAGAAAATTCACCTCATATCTTTGGCAAAGGAAGAGGAAAGTAATCATGTTGAAATAAGTCCAGTGCATTTTTCATAAAAAGTTCTAGTCTCCAGGGAAAAGACTTTACCAGAACTTATCTCACATAGGTGGAAGGACAGTGATCCAGATCTGGTTCCCCTTAGCTTTCCTGTCTTATGTAAGGTGGGGAAGGAAAGGGAAAAGGTACGAAAACTTGTAAAGATTACATCCAAGGGTCTAAGGTCCAGCAAGAGTGAAATTTAAACATATGATTTCGAAATACTTCCCTCCATAACTGTTCCCCACCACAGCAGTAGGTTTCCAATATAATGACAGTGGATTACAGCTGAAATGGTTGTAAGGCTCAGACAGGAGAGACAAAAACAGAAAAACTACAAGAATTTGAAACCCTTGATACCTTGACCTACAATAAACAGTAAACACAACCCAACTCCCTGTGAGAGTAACATAAAACCCAAGTTAAAGCTCCATTTGCCTTAGTTCTTATCTGATATATCATGTCTGGGTTAAAATAAGAAAAGTTATAAGGCATGGTAAAAGCCCAGAATAAAAATAATATGAAAAGACAAAGCAAGCATCCAAGCCAGACTCAAAAATAGTACAGATTTTGTAATTATCAGACAGAAAACTAAAATCAACTATGATTAATATAATAAAGACTCATGGAAAAGGTTGACATGTGCAAGAATATATGAATAATGTAAGCATAGACATTGAAACTCTAAAACGAATAAAGAGAAAATGCCAAAGACATTACAAGAAAATAAAACTATAGACCAACATTTCTTATAAACAGAGAGGCAAAAATCCTAAACCAATTGAATGCAAACAAGTGTTAAAAAAATAAAGTCCATGGTCAAGTGAGATTTATCCCATGTATGCAAAGCTGGTTCGACACTTGAAATTCAACTAATGTAATTCATTACATCAACAGACTAAAATAGAAAAGTCACAAGATCACATGAACAGATTCAGAAAAAGCATTTGATAGAATCCATCACCAATTCATAATAAAAACTCACAGTAAACTAGGAATAGAGGGTAACTTCCTTCACCTGATAAAGAACATTTTCGAACAAAAAACAATATCTACAAAAACCCTACAGCTAGTATCACACTAAATAGTGCAAAACTCGAAGCTTTCCCGCTAAGATCAGGTACAAGGCAAAGATGCCCCCTCTCACCTATCCTTTCCAACATATACTTATAGGTCTTTCTAATGCAATAAGGTAAGAAAAAGATACAAAAGGTATGCCAATTGGGAAGAAAGACATAATACTGTCTTTGTTCATAGATGACATGATTATTTATGTAGAAAAGTAGAAAGAATCAACAAAAGAAACTCCTGGAACTAATAAGCAATTATAGCAAAGTTGTAGGATTACACAATAAATATACAAAAGTCAATCAATTTCCTGTATATCAATAATATATAATTAAAACATAAATAATACCATTTACATAAGCAGTTCCCAAACCAAATATTCATGTATAAACCTAACAAAATAAGTACAAGATCTATATGAGGGAAATTATAAAACTCTGATGAACAAATCAAGGAAGAACTAAATAAAAGAAATATTCCATGTTAATGAATAGGAAGACTCAATATTGTCAAGATATCAGTTCTTCCCAACATGATCTGTAGATTAAATGCAATCCCGATTAAAATCTTAACCAGTTATTTATGGACATTGACAAACTGATTCTAAAGTTTACATAGAGAAGTGAAAGACCCAGAATAGCCAACACAATGTGGAAGGACAACAAAGTTGGAGGGCTAACACTATTCAGCTTCAAAACTTACTATAACTAGAGTAATCAACACAGTGTGGAATTGACAAATAAATAAGTAAATAGATCAATGGATCAATACAGAGCCCAGATATGGACTCACTCACATGAAGTCAACTGATCTTTGGAAAAGGTGCAAAGAAATTCAACAGAGAAAGGATAGCCCTCTTTTAAAGTTTTATTTATTTTATTTTTATTCCTTTTTTATTAAAAAATTTTAAAGTTTATTTATTTTTGAGAAAGAGCACACGTAAATGGAGGAGAGCCAGAGAGAGAAAGGGAGACGCAGAATACAAAGCAGACTCCAGGCTCTGAGCTATCAGCACAGAGCCTGACAAGGGACTCAAACTCACGAACTGCAAGATCATGACCTGAGCAGAAGTCATTCGCCTAACAGGATGAGCCATCCAGGTGCCCCAAGGATAGTCTTTTTTGACAAATGATGCCGCTGGGACAGTTGGGTGTCTGATTCTTTTCCTAGGGCTGCCATAACAAATTACCACAAACTTCGTGGCTTGAAACAATAGAATTTATCTTTCACAGGTCTAGAGGTCAGAAGTCCTAAATTAAGGTGTTTTGATTTAGGGCTGACCCTAACTCAAAATGATTTCATCCTGAGATCCTTACCTTAATTATGTCTGCAAAGACTTTATTTCCAAATAAGATCATATTCTGAGGTTCTAGACAGACAAGAATGGGATTGGGAGCACTGTTCAACCCACTACAATGGCCATATGCTAAAAGAAATAAAGATAAACACCTCACTAACAAAAATTAACTCAATCTGGATTGTAGACCTAAATGAAAAATGCAAAACCATAAAACTTAGAAGAAAACACAGGAGAAAATCTAGGTGACCTTGTGTTTGGTGATGAGTTATTAGATATAAATACCATCAGGATGATTCATGAATGAAAAAAAATTGATGTTAGACTTTATTATAATTAAAGACCTTTGCTTTGCGAAAGACAATGTGAATAAAATATAAAGACAAGCCACAGATTGTAAGAAAGTATTTGGAAAACATGTAACTGATAAAAGACTTTGTCATAGTCTGTTCAGGCTGCTATAATTAAATAATACAGACTGAGTAGTTTATAAACAACAGAAATTTGTTTCTCACAGTTCTGGAGGCTGGAAATCCAAGATCAGGGGGGCAGCATGTTTGAGTAAGGGCTCTCTTCTGGGCCATTGAATTCTTGTTGTGTCCTCACATGGTGGGAGGAACTAGGAAATTCTATGGATTTTTTATAATCTAATCCCATTTTTGAGGGCTCCACATCATGACCTACTCACTTCCCAAAGGCCCCACCTGCCTATACCATAACCTTTGAGGGTTACAATTTCAACATGTGAATTTTGAGGGGACATAAACACTCAGGCCATAGCAGACTTGTATCCAAAATATACAAAAAACAGTAAGAACACGAACAATATACTTTAAAAATGGCCAAAATGTCCAAATGGACACCTCCCCAAAAATAATATATAATTGGCAAAAAAACACATGAAAGGATGCACAAAATCTCTTGTTGTTAGGAAACTGCATATTAAAATAATAATGAGTTTCTACTACACACCTATTAGACTGGCTAAGATTTTTAAAATATACACAATACTAAATGTTGGTGAGGATGCGGAGGACCAGGAACTCTAATTCATTGTTGACTGGAGTACAAAAGGTGACAGCCACTTTGGAAGGACAATTTGGCAGTTTCTTAACAAACCTACACATATTGCTACCATGGAATCCAGCAGTTGTGCTCTTAGGTATTCACCCAACTGATTTGAAAACTTATAACCATATAAAAATCTACAGGTAAATGTTTAAAGCAGTATATTCATAATCACCAAAAACGGAAAGCACCAAGATGACTTTAATAGGTGAATGAGTAAACTGTAGTCATCTATACAACAGAATATTATCCAGCGATAAAAAGAAATGAGCCATTGAATCACGCCCACACATACAACCCGTGGATAAACGTGGAATGCATATAGCTAAGTGGAAGAAGCCAAAGTAAGAATCACACACTGTGTGGTTCCAAGTATATGCCATTTTGGAAAAGGTAAAACTATAGAGACAGTAGGAAGATCAGTGGCTACCAAGGGCTCAGGAGTAGGGAGGAGAGTTGAATAGGTGAGACACACAGGATTTTTAGGGCAATGAAACTATTCTGTATGGTACTGTAATGGTTGGTAAGTGACCTTACACATTTGTCAAAATGTATAGAGATTGACAGCACATAAAGTGAATCTTAATGCAGACAATGTAAAAAATTATTGGGGCACCTGGGTGGCTCAGTCGGTTAAGCAATCCAACCCTTGATATTGGCTCAGGTCAAAATCTCATGGTTTGTGAGATCAAGCTCCTCATTAGGCTCATGCTGACAGGATAGTACGAAGCCTGTTTGAGATTCTCTCTTTCCCTCTCTATGCCCTTCTCTTACTTGCACGTGTGTGCACTCTCTCTCAAAATAAATAAATAAACGTTTAAGAAAAAAATTATTTAGGAGACGGAGGTTGCCAAGGAGTGCAGTCTGAAACCTGAAAATCTGACTGTATTACAAATATATCCTATGTAGACGTAAAAGTTGATAGTATATACACTTGATATGACATAATTAAAATGGCATTTGACCTCTGTGGCCTTCCTCCCCTAAACCCGTAAGGCACTCTAGTCACGAAAAAAACATCAGACAATTTCTGATAGAGGACTATTCTACAATATACTTGACCAGTCCCTTCAAAACAGTCAAGGTCATCAAAAATAAGGAAATTCTGAGATAGTGGTCAGTTAAGAGAAGCCTGAGGAGACATGATAAAGAAATGTAATGTGAATGAGTGGATTGAATTTCTAATTCTTTAAATGTGTTACCCTAAAAAAAGTTACAGAAACTAACTCAGACATTTTAAGAATCCAAGTTGATATAATTAAGGTAAATCTTTGGCAAATAAAACTAGTTTAATATATGTGGCTTAAAAGAACATTTATGCCTTCTTTGATCTATCAGTGTTGATAATAATAAAAGCATACATTTTATTCTAAAAAAAAGAAATGTAATGTGATATTCGGGGCAAGATCCTTAAACAAAGAAGTTAAAAATCAAGAAATATGAAAACTGTGGACTTTAGTTATGAAAAATACATCAAATTTAATTTGTTAATTATAACAAATCTACCATACTAATGTAAGATGTTAATAGTAGGGAAAGCTGGGTAAGGCATATGTGGAAATATTGTACTATTTTCTCAGTTTTTCTGTAAGCCTAAAACTGTTTTAAAAAATAAAGTCTTGGGGCACCAAGGTGGCTCAGTTGGTTAAGCATCTGACTTCAGCTCATGGGCTTAGGTCATGATCTCGCGGTTCGTGGGTCCAAGCCCCATGTAGGGCTCTGTGCTGAGCACTCAGAGCCTAGAGCTTGCTTTGGATTCTGTGTATCTCTCTCTCGGTCCCTCCCCTGCTCGCTCTGTTTCTCTCTGTCTCTCAAAAATAAATAAAAAATAAAATCTTTTTAAGGAATCAATTATATTTCTATATATCTTCAATAAACAAATGGAAAACAATTAAAAATACCATGTAAAATAGCTTCTCCAAGTTAAGAAAAATGAAATACATAGTAATGTCTATTGCACAATATATAAAACCTCATTAGGGGCACCTGGGTGGCTCAGTCGGTTAAGCGTCCGACTTCGGCTCAGGTCATGATCTCATGGTTCGTGCCCGCATTGGGCTCTGTGCTGACAGCTAGCTCAGAGCCTGGAGCCTGTTTCAGATTCTGTATCTCCCTCTTTCTCTGACACTCCACTGCTCACGCTGTCGCTCATTCTTCTCTCTCAGAAATAAATAAAACATTTAAAAAAAAGACCTGTTTACTGAAATCTACAAAATATATCTAAAAAAATAAAGAAGTCTTAAATAAATGGAAAGATACATCATACCATAGATGAGGGGGGGAAATAATGATGTTAATCCTTTTCAAGCTAATTTTTAGGCTCAATGTAAATCTAACAAAATTTAAAGCAGTTTCTTAAAAAGACTTTTAATGTTTATTTTTGAGAGAAAGAAAGAGAGAAAATGTGAGTGGAGGAGGGGCAGAGAGAGAGGGAGACAGAATCCGAAGCAGGCCCCAGATTCTGAGCTGTCAGCTCCAGCTCTGAGCATGCTGGACTCGAACCCACAAACTGTGAGATCATGACCTGAGCTGAAGTTGGACACCTAACTGACTGAGCCACCCAGGTGCCCCCAAGCAGTTTGTTTGTTTGTTTTTTAATTCGGCATTTTACAAGCTGATTCTAAAAAAGCCAAGGGCTAAAACTGAAGACGTACTATCCAGATATAAAGCTAAAGGAATACAATGTGATTTTTATTCAAGAATAAGGAAATAGATGAAATACAATGAAATAGAGTCAGAAACAGTTGCACACATATGTGTGTATCTGATATATATGACAAATGGAAAAGACAGTGCATAGGTTTGGGAAAAAGATTATTTTCCCACTAAATGATGATGTGTAAATTAGATATCCATATGGAAAAATTATATACTGACTCTTATCTAAGACTAAAGACAAAAGTCTATTTCAAATGCATTGAGTCCTATCTAAAACTAGAGACAACAATCCATTTCAAATCCATTAAAAATGTAAATGTGAAAATAAAACACTGCTTTAAAAATAAAGTATTATAGAACATCTACTTGGCTGGAGTAGCCAATTTCTTAAGTAGGGCATACATCAACAGTTATATGATGCCCTATTCCCTTTTTTAGAAATATGAAATTTTTAAAAATTAGAAGTAAGCAATTAATCTGTTTTAATACTAAATAACTTCAGTCTATCAAAAGATACATATTCAGGAGTAAAAAGGCAACCCATAGAGTAAGGGAATATTTGCTATACGTATATATGACTGAGGACTTGGATTCTACAAATCAAGACAGGCAACTCTATGGAAAATGGAGCAAAATATATGAATACGCACATCATAAAAGAGAATGTTTAAATGGCCAACAGAGACGACACTCAACTTCTTTAGTCATCAAAGAAATGCAGATTAAAACCTGGACTACACATAACCAGAATGACTAGCACGAAAGTCAGACAATACCAAGTTTGGCGAAGATATATAGAAAACACAATTCATATACACTTTGATGGGAGTAGAAACTGGAACACCCTTTGACCTCATGGTCAATGGTACTGTAATAGCGTATGGACAGATAGTAGCTACACCTGTGGTGAGCATAGCATAATGTCTAGACTTATCACATTACCCTCTTGTACACCTGAAACTAATGAAGCATTATGCATCAACTATATTTTAATTTTAAAAATGTGGAACATAGGCATATCCTATGATTAGAAAATCTACTCCTAGGTATATATCTAATAGAAATGCCTATTTATATTCTTCAAAACACACATACAAAAATGTTCATAGAGGCATTATTTGCAATAGTCGAAACAAAGAAATTACCCAAATGCAAATCAACAGTAGAATTGATAAATAAGTTATGGTATCTACATAATGGGATTTACTAAACTGCAATGAGATTTAATAAATTACATTTACTCTCAACAATATGGATAAAACTCACCAATGTGTTGTTGAGCCAAAGAAATTAGACACAAGTGAATAACTGCTAAATGATTATATTTATATGTATATAATACATGTAACATATATATTAACATACATAATCAATATGTAATCAATATATTTTATATACCAACAACAGATAAAATGAATCTATGGTGTAAGTAATTTGGATAGCGGCATTTGTAGGGAAGAAAGGAAGGGGGCATGAATAAAGCCTTGGGATGTAGCTAATGTTCTCTTCTTGATCTGTGCTAGATATTCTGGTGTAATCATTACAAAAATTAATCAAACTGCATACTTATGTTTATACATGCTCCTGTGTGTCTGTCTTACTTAAATGCAAAGGTTAAAAAAAAAGCCTCAAGGGGTGACTGGGTGACTCAGTAGGTTGAACGTCCGACTTTGGCTCAGGTCATGATCTCACAGTTAATGGGTTCAAGCCACGCATCAAGCTCTGTGCTGACAGCTAGCTCAGAGCCTGGAGCCTGTTTCAGATTCTGTGTCTCCCTCTCTCTCTTTGCTCCTCCCCCACTCACGTCCTGCCTCACTCTGTCTCTCAAAAAAATGAAAATAAAAATAAAAATAAATGTAAAAGCAACAACAACAACAAAACTCTCATGAACTTTACTCCACTTACCTCAGACTATATTCTGGTTTTCACTCACTTCTCTAGGCTTTTATATTCAGATTATGAACAAATTTTTTTCAAATATTTTTCAAAAATTCACTGATCCACAGATTTTGAGTAATCTAGTATCAGAGCCAGTGTTCTCCATTTTATATTTTAGATGCTAATGTCAGTTAAGAAATAACATGGACATATTGGTTCCCTCTTCCTGTCACATCATTTTGTTCTCAGCATATGTCCCTCCTCGTTCAACTTTTGACTGGATTATCTAATTTAATTCAAATACTACTTTTTGGAAGTCCTAGCACCAGCCATCAGACAACGAAAGGAAATCAAAGGCATCAAAATCGGCAAAGAAGTCAAACTTTCACTTTTTGCAGACGACATGATACTCTACATAGAAAACCTGACAAACCCCACCAGAAGCCTACTAGAACTGATCCAAGAATTCAGCAAAGTTGNATAGGGGGAAGAGGGAGGGAGGCAAACCATAAGAGACTCTTGAATGTTGAGAACAAACTGAGGACTGATGGGTGTGGGGGAGAGGGGAAGGGGGGTGATGGGCATGGAGAAGGGCACTTGTGGGGATGAGCACAGGGTGTTATATGGAAACCAACTTGACAATAAACTATTAAAAACATGATACTTTTTGAGGAAAAACTAGAAATAATCATGATTTATTTTCTCAATTGAATTCCTACAGATCATTAGTTATTGCCCTTACCATAAGCCCAGCAGATTTGAGATGGAATTGAGTTAAATCTCTCCAACCAAATAATTGTAATGACTAGAAAACATTAGCACTTGAATATTTAGGAAATCCCTAACATCTCAGAGTACTTTAGTTTTTAATGAGAAGCAAACCCATGAAGGAAACAATGAACACATTTGACAATATAAAAATGATAAACCTTTTAGTGATCAAGAAGAGCCTCAAAACAAGTCAAATTCAGACTTAAAAGGCAAATGCACTTCAAGAAATATTGCATAACTAACTAACTAACTAACTAGCCAGCTAGCTAGCAGAGAGACCATTTGCTTCCAGCAGGTTTGTGACCTCTAATTTGAGCTACTTGAGCTCACTTCAGAAGCAATGCTTATGTAAGTCACTGTTTCAATATGCTCACCTTAAAACTGCTAGTTGCCAACAACCTGGATAGCTACATGTTTAACATGCAGACCCAAACATAATTCTCTGCTCCCCTAACTTTATAAAAGTGAAAAGACTCCATCTTGGTATTTCTTTGCCATTGATTTCCAGCCTCAAAGCAAATGCAAGAAAAGGTGAAGAGTTACCTGATCCCTGTGCCCATATGGGAAGCAGGAGGAGCTGGAGAATGAGGTGAAGTGGAAAGCCCATGAACTTGGATGATAAAATTGTCACTAACATGTGGAGTATTTCATTCTCTAATGACTTTCACACGAAAATGGCAATATCTTCCAATATATCTACCAAAATATGTTACTCATTAACCAGTTGTTAAGAAAGTCAGATAAAACTTTCCTAGTCTTCCAACGTTTTTTTGTACTTCCTTATCTGTTTAGGTGCCAATTCTGTTGAGCTCTCAGGTCTAAGCATATAATTTTCATCAACATATGTGCCTGCCGCAGGATTCATGCACAGGCTCTGAAAACTTACCTGCTAACTTGCCAGTAAATGTAATTACTTTTTGGGGGATTGTTACTAACTTTCCCCAGTCTTTCATGTCCTGTTCCTTATGTACAAAATAAAATTCAAGCTAGTTTATCCACAAGGAGTGAGGTCAAGTGAAAAGACTGCTCTCCGCAGAGGTATGCTAGGTTTCTAAAAATCCTTCCTCATGGAAACTAAATCCCCATGATCACCTCCTCAAATTGGAATAGGAAATTTTTTTAACAAGTAAGTTTTCAGTAAAATCATCAAATAGTTTCTAATTAAATTCTATGTATTAAAATTAAAAAAAAAAGACACAGATCACTTTCATCTTTCTATAAACTCTTCCTCTACATAGTACTTTAAATAAAGGGAAAGGGGTGCCTGGGTGGCTCAGTTGGTTAAGCATCAGACTCTTGGTTTTGGCTCAGGTCATGATCTCATCGTTCATGGGTTCTGAGGCATATTTAATAGCTGGTCCTGTCTCCTCTTAATTACTTTCCATGGTATATCATTTTCCTTAATTTTATTCCAACCTACCTATATTTCTATAATTGAAGTGAGTCTCTTGTAGGTAGCATATAGCTGGGCCATTTATCATCTGCTAGTGTCTTGATTTCTCTTTTATTTGTGGAGAATATTTTCCCTAGATATAGATATAGGGTTCAATAAATTCATTATTTTTTAGCTCTGGAAATGATATGCAACTTCCTTCTGGCCTCCAAGATTTACAATAAAAATTCTGCTATCATTTGACTTCTTTCCCCCCATAAATAACACATCATTTCTCTATAACTGCTTTCAAGATTTTTCTTCTTCACTTTTAGCTTTCTGAAATTTAACTTGTGTCTTGGCAAGGATTTATTTGAATTTATCCTATTTGGAGTTAACTCTTCTTGACCCTGTAGGTCTGTCTTTTTCCAAATTTGGGAAAGTTTTAATTATTATTTCTTTGAATATTTTTTCTGTACCACTCTTTTGATCCTCTCCTTCTGGAATTGTTTTAGTATGATGTGTTCCTGAAGGTGTGTTCATTTTTTTTCAGTCAATTTTTTTCTGTGTGTTTCAGAATTGGTCATTCCTATTGTTCTCTCCTCAAGTTTAATGATTCGTTTCTGTCTTCTCCATTCTGCTATTGGGCCCATTTGTTGCTTTTTAGGTTTTTTTTTTTTCATTTATTGTATTTTATTTTTGAAATTTCCATTTGGTTTTTCTTTATATCACCTTTTTGTTTTTCTGTAACTTTTTATTTCTTTGCCCAGAGTTTCTATTTTTATCATTAGTCTCAATTGGACTTATAACTATTTATTCAAGTATTTTTTATAATGGTTATGTTAAATTCTTTTCAGATAATTCTAAAATTGGTGTCACATTTGATTTGTTAAGTGTTTATTTTCTGTTATTTAACTTCAAATCCATCTTAAGTCTTGGAGCACAATGGGTAATTTTTAACTAACATCTGAACTTTGTGGATATTATAAGACTGAACCATATTTAAATCCCATGTTTTAGCAGGCCTTCTTTAACAGTGCTCTGGCAAAAATGGGGATGCTATCTTGTTACTAGCAGGTCAGAATGGAAGCTGAAGTCCTGTACTTAGCCTTCATTAACACAGAGCTAGGGAAAATTGTCTCTCTATTGCTAAGAAGCGGTAATGGTACCCTTCTTCTTGATGCTCCTGTATGGCCTCCACTTATACCATGATAAGTAACCTTTTTATAGCTGAATGTAGTGAATGTCCAAACTTTCTATTTGTCCTTCTCTGACATCACCCCAGTGAGGAGGGCAAGGGGTACGTTGTTTGATAGGGTGGGAGTGGAAGTCCAGGCTCCAATATGGTCTCCATGGAGTCACAGGGGACTGAGATACCTCTTTACCACAAGGTGCATATAAAATTCCTACCTCCCACTAGACCTTTCCTGATGCCAACTTGTAGGTAGGGACGCGAGTGGGAGCAAGATTCTGGCACTTTGTAAAGTCTGGCATGGGTCCAGTCTAGGCTTCCCACTCAGTTCTTGCTGGTGTGTGTGTGTGTGTGTGTGTGTGTGTGTGTGTGTGTGTGTATGAGTTTTCCTGTGGAGTTTGGCTGGTGTAAGCAGTTATTGGTAAACATTTTCTGTCTTTCTAGAATTCCCCATTTTTGGTCATGTGGCTAGAGAGAGCAGGCTTTTTTTTTTTTTTTTGAGGTCTTTAAAAAAAGTCTGTACTAACTGTCATTTCCAGTTTTGCAGCTTCTGTAGTACCCAGTCCAAGATAATATGAGGCAAAAAGAAAATACCAGGAACTCATCTCAATGCAGTTATTCAGGTCTCAAGGTCTCTATCTGGCCTTCCTTCCCTTCATCTTTAAGTTTCTTCTCATATTTGTTTTATATATAATGTCCAGGGTTTTTAGCTGTACTTACTGGGAGGGATAGGAAAAAGTACAAACTCTATTTTTGGGATATGGAAATCCCACATAATTCAATTTTTGACAACAGGCAAGAGACTTAAACAGACACTTCATAAACAAGAATATTCAAGTGGTCAAAATACACACGAAAAGATAAGTGCTCAACATTGTTATTCATCAGTTAAATGAAAATTAAATATTCGAACACAATAATACCAAACATCCAAAAAAATAACTAACATTTTTTAGAAGATTGTCAATACCAAGTATTGGCAAGGTTGGTGAGAGTTTAGGAATTTGGGTGGCTCAGTCGTTTGAGTGTCCAACTTCAGCTCAGGTCATGATGTTAGCTTTGTGAATTCGAGCCCAGCATCAGGCTCATTGCTGTCGGCGCAGAGCCTGCTTCAGATCCTCTGTTCCTCCCTCCCTGTCCCTTCCCCACTCATTCTCTCCCTCTTTCTCTCTCAATAAACAAACAAACAAAAGATTGGTGAGAGTTTAAATTGGCACCATCATTTTGGCAGTATGTACTACAGTTGTATTTTGCATGCCCTTTGACTCACTGATTAACTCCTAGCTATATACATCCAAGAGAAATAAATTAATATGCCCACCAAAAGAAATATGCAAAAATATGACAGAAGCCTTATTTCTGGCAGCCAAAGCTAAAAACAATTCAAATGGTATTAAATCTAGAAAAGATAAGTAAATTATAGTAATCTTCATAAAATTAGATACTATACAACAATAAAAAAGAAAGACGAAAACTATGTCATGGATGAATCTCACAAAATAATAAGGAATGGAAGAAGTTGGGGCACAAGAATACATATTATTTGGTACTATTTGTAGGAAATGTAAGAACAGGCAATGTATTCAAGGGTAATACAAATCCAATAAAGGTCATTCTGGGAAAGGGATACTGACTGGAAACAGGTACAGGAAATATTCTGGGTTGTTGAAAATACTCTGTATCTTTCTATGGGATGTAGTTTCATGGGTTGATATATATGTGAACATTAATTGAGTTGTAAAACTAATATGTGTATGTGTGTGTATGTGTTCTTGTTAAAACTTAACCAAAAAAATATTTTAAAGATTTTCTTCCATTTCACTTTGTAATACATTCTAATGGCCATACATTGGACATCTTTGGAATCCAGAATCATTGACCTTTTGAGATTTTTTTTTTTAACGACATTCCTAAGCTCCCTGGTCTATCTTAATCCCCATTGTATTACTATTTACCTTCCTTAAGAAAAAGACAATCTTCTACCTGTCTATCAAGACCAATGATATTGCTCCCTTGCTCACTACAGTAGACTATGGAGACTATCCCAAACACATCACAGTATTTCACAAAAGTCCATGTATATGTAGCCTTAGTTTATCCATCAAAGTCTGCTAAGACATTACCTTGTTTGTGCCAATCTCTAATTCTCAGAAAAAAAATCATTCTTTCCCTGCGTGAATAATTGTCAGTTTGCAAACTGGGGAGCTTCCAGAGTGAACTCAGGAACTGGCCCCTGTGTTTGGAGAGCAAGGAGAGATTGACAAAAGAGACAGCCACTCCAGATTGGGAGGCGGCAGGATTAATAAGCAGGTGATTACAAGGCTTCCTTAGGCTGTTGCAAGATCCGTCGATCTCTGTACCCACCTGCCAGAGCCCTAACAGTTTAGATAGAGGGTTCCCCTGGGCTCTGTCACACATACTCCTCAGGTAGTCTCAACACATGGCCCTCTCTTTAGGCTGCATCCTTAAAAACGGCTCCGACTGTGGGAACAGTGGGCATTATATATTCCAAGGACAGGGGAGGGAGTGAGGAGCCTGGGTCCAGCTTCTGGGTCAACCAGTGGCCATATCCTCTCAATGACCTCCTTCGACAATGATTAACATAACTGCTTTAATGTTATATATGCTGACAGGAGAAACGGAACAAAGGTTGGACTTGGCTGCAGCTCCAGGTATGATTCCTGAAGCATAGGGATTACAGGACTCCTCCAGCTCCCTCAAGGACTTCCTTTAAAGCTACAACTTTGTTCTCATTAGTGTTACTTCCTTCTAAGAGCCATAAACACTGCCCCCTCCAAGATATATATCAGCAATGAACTTTCAAACATATGACCCACTGATACCCATTTGACGGGTCTCAAGGCTAATGTTTTACTAGACAACAATAAAAGCAACCTTACCTTAACAATAGCTAGACCTCCAAGCTCCTGGAGAACTTGCTGTTAACGTGCACAAATTCCTTAGAGACTTGTGCTATCCCTAACCCCACTAACTAGAAAAGTATATCATCAGTCACTCCTCACAATCTCAGTGCAGCTGTTTATGCCCTACCCCCCACCCCCAGGTCCTGTCCCCATGCTATAATAAAAGTATCTGTTGCCCCAAAAAGTCTCAAGAATTCTTGACCATTCATTAGTGCCCCCACATCACAGTCTACACTATTGATAACTGTCTGCATCATCTATCTCTGTATTCTTGAAGGCTCCCATGTATATACAAATAATGCAGATACGGTGATTTTTATTTTGCCAGAGACCCACATTTCTTCACTAAACTCTTCCATTCAACCAGTTCCTTTCTGTCTTGATAAGACTCAAGCCCTGTCTCCTCTGGAGAACTTTCAATGACTATCTGAGTCAAAAGTGATCATGACCTTGCTTTTACGGAATGATTATAGGACACAGGTTATGGAACTCCTGTGGCATTTACTATGCACCAAAATAACTCTGAAGGGACATGTGTCAAACAGACACAATTCATCAATAATTAGAAGGAAATAGGTTTTAATACTGTCGAGGAAGAAGAATTCTCTCTGTCCTTAAAGGACTTTTTTTTTTTTTAACTTTTTTAAAAATGTTTTATTTATTTCTAGGAGAGAGAGAGAGAGACAGCGTGAGCAGGGGAGGGTCAGAGAGAGAGGGAGTCACAGACTGAAACAGGCTCCAGGCTCTGAGCTGGCAGTCAGCACAGAGCCCGACGCGGGACTCGAACCCACGAACTGCGAGATCATGACCCAAGCGAAAGTCGGACGCTCAACCGACTAAGCCACCCAGGCGCCCCTGTCCTTAAAGGACTTTCTAGCTGGAAAAAATCAACTTGACATGAGACAGATTAAGGAGAAAATCAACTTATTTTCTAAAATTTTTTTTTATGTTTTATTTATTTCTAGGGGAGAGAGAGAGAGAGAGTGANACTTATTTTCATACGTACAAGGAATCCACGCAGACATGGATAATTCATAGACGGGCAAAATTAGGTATCCTGTCATCCTGAACTAAGGAGAAGAGGGTAGTGGGACTTCACAGTGTAGAAATGCGGGGCACCTGGGTGGCTCAGTTGATTAAGTATGTCTGACTTCGGCCTGGGTCATGATCTCATGGCTTGTGAGTTCGAGCCCCTCATCAGTCTCTATGCTGACAGCACAGAGCCTGGAGCCTGCTTCAGATTCTGTCTCTGTCTCTGTCTGTCCCTCCCCTGCTCATGCTCTGTCTCTCTCTCAAAATATAAACAAACATTTAGAAAAGTGTAGGAATGCAATTCCCAGGAAGATGAAACAGTAAATGTTTGATAAATAGAGGTTTCCTGGGCCTTTTAGAAAAAATGAGACCTACACGGCTTTGATTAAACAGGCCTTGCTGGGGTCCTTCCTGTCTACCACATCTAGTTTGGATTATAATGTAGTTATCTGTGGTGATAGCTGTCTTCCTGGAGGGCCTCTATCTAAATTTTTTAGGCAGATGAGGGGGAGGTAAAGAGCTTTTCCTAAATCAGCTGAGGTTTTATTTCTTTTTAACTCAAAATAATCTTCATGCCAAAGTGTCCCATCTTGGGGTGGCCTGTCTGTGGTCCCTACACGATTATTAAACTTCTTAGCTACAAAATGTGGACTTCCCTGAATAGTGAACAGAAACCACAGACAAAAGGCATCAATAGGTTTTAGTACTTGAAAATTTAAATTTAATAATGGTGACATTTTTAAAAAGCATAATCAAAATTTTAAAAGACATAGATGAGAGGTAATCACTCACAGTAGATATAGAAACAAATCATGACTGCGGCACCTGGGTTGCTCAACTGATTAAGCATCTCACTTGGGCTCAGGTCATGATCTCGCAGTTCACAAGTTTGAGCCCTGAGTCAGGCTCTGTGCTGACAGCTCAGAGCCTGGAGCCTGCTTTAGATTCTGTGTCTTCCTGTCTCTCTGCCCCTGCTCTGCTTTTGTTCTGTCTCTTTCTCTCTCAAAAATAAATACAAATCTTAAAAATATATTTAAAAAAAGAAACAAATCATGACTAATTATTTATTTTACTGAATTCCACCCCCAAAAATAAGAGAAAATAAGGGGGGAGATATAGTGCATCTTCCTTATAGTTATTAGGGTGGAATTATGTGGGACTCAAGACAGAGATGAAATACAAAGAAAAAAATAACAATAATAGATATAAAAAAGCCTTTAATGTAAATGTTTGCATCTTTCTCATGAGTGTATAAATATAGTGACTGCTTCATCTGCTAATCTAATTCCAGCTCTAATACAAGATATCTCGCATGTCTCTCAGAAATAATCTCAGCTTTCATTTCGTCAAAACATCATGTGCACTTTATCATTTTTCAAAGACTTCCTTAGTTTCCCGGACTGACCATACTCCAAATGGAATTACATTGCTTAAACTTAGTGAAAATAATTTCCTTCAGCAAAGTCTTCGCTTTATGGGCACTACGAGACCACCTGCAAAGGCTGTGCAAACTTCTCTACCAGCCAAGAAGATAGTTTAATCAGCCATTCTGCAACATTTACTTCTTCTTTTTTTCTTTTTCTTTTTTTTTTGGGGGGGGTGGAGATGTGGGAGAGATTCTACTATGTCATCTTTATTGATTTATTTTTAATTTTATTTAAATCCAAGTTAACATATAGTGAAATAATGTTTTGAGGAGTAGAATTTAGTGATTTATCACTTACGTATAACACCCAGGGCTCATCCCAGCAAGTGCCCTCCTTACTTCTCATCACCCGTCTAGTCCATTCCCCCACCCCACCCCCCTCCAGCAACCCTCAGTTTGTTCTCTGTATTTAAGAGTCTCTTATGGTTTGCCTCCATCTCTGTTTTTATCTTAGCTTTCCTTCTCTTCTCCTATGTTCACCTGTTTGCTTCTTAAATTCCACATATGAGTGAAATCATATATTTATCGTATTCTGACTTACTTTTCTTAGTGTAATACACTCTAGTTCCATCCATGTTGCTGCAAATGACAGGATTTCATTCTTTTTGATCACCGAGTAATATTCCAATTTATATATATATATATATCAATTTGGGCTCTTTCCATACTTTGGCTGTTGTTGATAGTGCTGCTGTAAACATCGGGGTGCCTGTGCCCCTTCGAATCAGCATTTTTGTATCCTTTGGATAAAAACCTAGTAGTGCAATTTGCTAGGTTGTAGGGGAGTTTTCTTTTTAATTTTTTGAGGAAACGTCATTCTACTTTCCAGAGTGGCTGCACTAGTTTGCTTTCCTACCAACAGTGCAAAAATGTTCTTCTTTCTCCACAGCCTCTCCAACATCTGTTGTTTCCTGAGTTGTTAATTTTAGCCATTCTGACAGGTGTGAGGTGGTATCTTATTCTGGGTTTGATCTGTATTTCCTTGATGATGAGCGAGGTTGAGCATTTTTTCATCTGTCTGTTGGCCATCTGGATGTCTTCTTTGTAGAAGTGTCTCTTCGTGTTTTGTGACCATTTCTTCACTGGATTATTTGTTTTTTGGGTGTTCAGTTTGATAAGTTCTTCACAGATTTTGGATACTTACCCTTTATCTGATATGTTTTCGCATATATCTTCTCCCATTCCGTTGGTTGCCTTTAATATGCTGATTGCTTCCTGTGCTGTGCAGACGCTTTTTATCTTGATGAGGCCCCAGTGGTTCATTTTTGCTTTTGTTTCACTTGCCCCCTGAGATGTGTCTAGTTAGAAGTTGCCGCAGCTGAAATCAAAAAGGTTGCAACTTGTTTTCTCCTCTAGGACTTTGATGGTTTCCTGTCTTACGTTTATTTAGATCTTTCATCCATTTTGAGTTTATTCTTGTGTATGGTGTGAGAAAGTGGTCCCGGTTTGTTCTTCTGCATGTCTCTGTCCAGTTTTCCCAACTCTGTATGTTCATGCTTTTTTTTAAGTTGATTTATTTTGAGGGGGGACACAAGCAAGGGAGGGACTAAGAGAGAGGGAGACAGAATCTGAAGCAGGCTCTGTTCTGTCAGTGCAGAGACCAATGCAGGGCTGCAACCCACTAGCCATGAGACAATGACCTGAGCTGAAACCACAAGTCAGAAACCTAACCGACTGAGCCACCCAGGTGCCCCATCATTGGCTCACCCTTCAGCATTTCCTTCTGCCTTTGGTAGATTCATCCTTCACTTCCCTGCTCTTTGACCTCTCTTCTCTGCACAAACCTTTTCGTAGGCCTCAAAATAGGTTCACAAAGCCTCTGTGTGAGTAAAATTATGAAGAGGTATCTCATATGCCAAGTAAGGATCTAGATTTCAAAATCATTACAAAATTTCTCCTAAAATATTTTATGATGTGAGTGGAAATATAAAAATTGACTTTATGGTAATATGACTAATTTCAATTAAAATATTCTTTACACATTGTGTTTAGAAAAAAGACATGAGTCTATTAGCATTCCTAAAAATTTCACCGCGTAAATGATCCAGAAATAAAAGTCCATTTTGCCTGTCCATTTTCCTACATCCCCCAAATAGCCATTCTCTCCTCTCTCTCTTTTTTTTCTAATCCAGCAACCTGCCTCCTCATATTTCAAGACGTCTACCACCCTGTCTTATCCGAGAAACCCACTCCTTCCAGAATTCTAGGAAAGCAGTGTCCATAGGCTCTTTGCCAGAAATCCATTGTGCCAAACCATTAAATTAATATAGCAATAAAATCTTTGGGGTTCCTTTTCACCTTTATTTACCTATTTATTATTATTTTTAAATAAGCACAGCCTTAAGACTTCAAAGGTTGCCTTGGTAGTGCAAGGGCAGTGGCGCTGAGTAGCATCAGCCAGTGTACTTCATCAGCCAATCAAGTCAGGAGCTATGACCCTGAAGCCAATGGGTGCAGATCAGGGGCGGGGCTTGGGACAAGTTAACCGCCAGCGAGGTTGCAGTTGATGGTGGCTGTTGGTAAGTGAAAGGAGTATAGCTACTCTCCACTTTTCATTTCCTATTCCAGGATACTCTTCCTGAGGCTCTGCCCAGTGAGCCCTCCCCTAATTTCCCCTTCAGAAAGTTGCCCTTTCCCTCAGGGGTTTTCCCCCCTCAGCCTTCCCTTAGGGGAGGAGCAAATGCTCCCATGGTATTCCAGCTACCCATTCAGCCAGCCATCCCCTCCTTGAGTTTCCACCTTTCCTGTGGCAGAGAAATTAAGGCAAAGGAGCCTCTCAGTTGGAATTTCTGCCCCTTGGCCCCTGGCCCTCCTCCATTACTCTTCCTGTATCATCCCTCCACACTATTTACTTGGCTTGTATTTATTCTCTTTGCCTTTCTGGGGCACTGAGAGGAAAGCACACGGATGCTGTGGTCAGTCTCCTCAGGTGCGTGGAGTTGAGCTGAGAGGAAAGGACTCCTTGGGAGTGAAGAGGCATTAGGAGGGCGACCGGACAGCAGCCTCAGAGTCTGTGAGTAAGAGGGCTGCTGTGTGGTGTGGCAGGAGAGTTTACTGAAGAGACCATCCAACCCCAGTTATGCGTCTGTCATGAACCATTAGGCCAGAGCTTGCTTGGTAGGTGTGAAGATAACTGGGTGCCACAGTGGCCTCTTCAGAATGCATTTGTCAGCTGATTCCTGAAAAGGATGATTAGAAGAAAGAAAGACTTCCCGTTTTCAGGGACAGGGAAGATGTCTGACTTACAATTTTCCATGACGAAGAGAATTTCTTAAGGCTGGCTGTTGAGGACAAGGCTACAGATCATTTTTGAGAGAGCAGTCTTTAATTAACTCCACACACAAAGGAAATTGAGGCATTATCGAATTCATTGAAAAATTAATGTAGGAGATCTATTTGATATTTTCAAGACAAATCAATATTTCTTCCTTAATGAGACACGGATTCATAAACTTCTCCAAAGTTGTCAAAAGTCGATTTAAGCTTAAGAAGAGTTTCAATTACATTGAAAATCTGTTTAGTCTCACTGCTACTTCTTTACCTGTATCTTTTAAAATATTAAACTACAGTAATATCAGCGTTTACAGGTTAACGTAAAATTAGGTCATGTCTTCCGTGAGAGGTTTGTTAGGAAAATTTGGAGAATAGGTTGAAAAAGCCAAACTGAGTATTTGCCACATATCTACAGCCAGATAGTGAAATTCTGTTAACCTTGATCCCTGAATTTCAAGGATAATTAAGACTTGGAGTAATGTTATTCTTTCCTGAAAGGAACTGGTTAGGGTTAAATGTGTAAGCGTTTATTAAAGTTTTCAAATAAACAATTTTAAAAATGAGAAAAATGCTTATGGGAACATGTATCCTTACTTTTAGTTTGGAAAATAGACTTCTTAACTGTATTAGATTCTGTAAGCATGTAATAAATATTTAGCTATGTTGCAGAAAATGCTTTTCCTCTTTTGGTCAAGTTTGTCTTCTCCAGTGATTGCCCCACTTCTTGACCTTTCTTTTGGGGAGCATTCTTCTGTCTTGTCATTTTGGTTAGGTTTCTGCCTTTCCACATTTTAAAAGCTCATTGTATTCTGCAACTGAGAGCACTGCTATATTAAAAAGGGCTCATACACTGTCCAAGGTCTGGCACCTCAGGAGGTGTTTCTAGTGTATGCTGTGTGCACTCTGCTATTGTGTTTTGGCTGTTCTTTCCCTCTGTCAGTCCCCTGAAGAGCTCCTCCTTGCTTGCAATGGTGGGGTGTTTGGAGCTTTAATTAGGTGTGCTTTGTTTGTTCAAGTAACCCTGGAAAAAATTGGGGGCAGGGGAAAGCCTGATCCAAAAAAAAAGAGTAAAGAGAAAAGAGAATAAAAAACCAAACAGAGAATAAAAAGACTAGAAGTCCATTCCAAAGAAAAAGAAAGAAAGAAAGGAAGAAGAAGAAGAAGAAGAGAAAAAAAGAAGGAAAAAGAACAAAAAAGCTTGATCTAAAAAAAGAGAAAAAGAAAACAAATAAACAAGCAAACAAGAAACTATAAGCCTGGTTCCAAAAAAAAAAAAAAAGAAAGAAAGAAAGAAGCAAAGAAAAAAGAGCTCTGGGTGTTATTTTGATGCCCTGGATTTCTAGTGCACTTGGTGCATGTTGGCTGTGCTGGTCTGGAGGAGAGCTCCCTTGCTTTGGCTCAGAGTCTAGCCCCCAAAAATAAGCATTAGTTTCCAGGACATCAGGGCAGGGTTTGGTGTGTACGGGTCCTGCCTCCACTGCACACTGCTGTGTTGCTCTGTGAAGTCCCACTGTGTTGGGGGGGGGGATGGTGTCACCCCAATCTCTCAGCCCCAGACCGAGGATCTGACACACTCACTGTTCAGGCAGCCCTCATAGAATAGTGAGGACAATCAGCTCACCTTGTGTCACAGCTCTCCTGAGTTTTTTCTTTGGCATGTGTCTGGGATTCAAAACCCAAGGTCTTTTTATTTTTTCTTAAATAGTTTATTGTCAAGTTGGTTTCCATGTAACACCCAGTGCTCATCCCAACAAGTTCCCTCCTTCATGCCCATCACCCCCTTCCCCTCTCCCCCACCTCCATCAGCCTTAGTTTGTTCTCAGCATTCAAGAATCTCTCATGGTTTGCCTCCNACCTCCGCACTGTTTTCCAGAGAGGCTGCATCAGTTTACATTCCCACTAACAGTGTAGGAGGGTGCCTGTTTCTCCACATCCTCACCAGCATCTATAGTCTCCTGCTTTATTCATTTTAGCCACTCTGACCAGCATGAGGTGGTATCTCAGTGTGGTTTTGATTTGTATTTCCTTGAGGAGGAGGGATGCTGAGCATCATTTCATGTCTGTTGGCCATCTGGATGTCTTCTTTGGAGAAGTGTCTGTTCATGTCTTCTGCCCATTTCTTCACTGGATTATTTGTTTTCTGGGTGTGGTGTTTGGTGAGTTCCTTATAGATTTTGGATACTAACCCTTTATCTGATATGTCATTTGCAACTATCTTTTCCCATCCCGTCAGTTGCCTATTCATTTTAGTGATTGTTTCCTTTGCCGTGCAGCTTTTTATCTTGATGAGGTCCCAATAGTTCATTTTTGCTCTTGATTCCCTTGCCTTTGAGGATGTGTCAAGTAAGAAATTGCTGCAAAAACCCAAGGTCTTAAAGGACGTAGTACCATGTGGATCTACTCCCCTCCTCCAGAGTAGAGCCTCTCTACACTATGTGAAGTCCTCTGTCCCTGAGAAACAGTTCTACACCTGCAGTGTACAGCGTCTATCATGTAGCATTGCTAAAAGCAGCAAAGGCTATATTCCCTCTGGGTGCACCTCTGTCCTCTGCTGATGAAAGGACTTTGGCTGGCACCTGCAGGTTCTTTTGTTCTTAGGAGGCAATAAATCTTCTTCCAAAAGTACTCTAAGAAGGAAAATGTTCTCTCCCAGTGCACCCCAGAGATCACCGCACCACACTATGCCCTCTGGGGTCAGCTCACTCCTTCCCAGGAGTGAGAGCCACAGATCCACTCTGGACAAAGTTGCACAATTCCAAAACCTCAGAGTCTGAGCTCCAAACATTGTTTGCAAAAAACAAAAACAAACAAACAAACAAAAACAAAAACAAAAACTGGGACACTCAGTACTTCTCGCTCCCTCTCTGCATTGTCCAGAGAGGTTTTCATTTTGTATGAACTCAATGCAGCACTTTCTCAACCCCTCTCTTACTCTCCCTTTTGTCTTTCCATAGAAAAGGTTTCATCCCCTCCACAGCACCATCATTTCTCTCCCCCAATTCACTTTCATGCATCTCGCACCTACCAAACGGTCTCCCTCCAATGGTAGAGATCTTTCTGCCACTATTCAGATCTATTTCCTGGGGTTTCCAAGTGATCTGAGCTCAATACAGGGAAAAGGAAAGCACAAGGTCTCCCTACTTCTCTGCCATCTTAACTCCTCCAGAGACCAGAATATTCTGACCCCATCCCACTTCCCACTTTGGAAGAGCTGCCAGGACATGCTTTCAGAGGCTCAGAGAAGCTGAGGTAAACCCCTCAGTTGTCCATCCCCAGAACTAAGTAACCTGCACCAGTTGATGGTCCCAGTGATTGATTAGATGAAAACCCCTTTCAGCCCGTTGGGTAGATTCAGGGTGAATAATAGCTGAATAGTGCTTTGCATTGTGAGAAAACACAAGATGCCACTGGTTAGTCTCTATCACTTGGGGTTGTACCTTATCTATCTTCTTTAAGATGAAAGCACCATAGAAAGGGGAAGCTTTCCTAAATTTGGTGGACCCTAAGATATCGCTGGAAGTAATTGAGAAGTCTGAGCTTCTTTTTCCTTCTTTCTTTTTTTTCTTTAAGGAAAAGCAAGAAGGACACCACTAAGGCACATTTTACAATCCTATGATCCTTTGAGAGTTTTACCAAGTCATAAGAGTTGAAATTAGACGGTCTGTGAGAAACAACAAAATGGATTTGAATCCCAGCGTGTCTAATACCAGTTTTCTTAACAAAGTAGTTTCTGACACATGGGTTCATTTTCTCAGAACTACATTTATGACTACATCTGATGACCTCCCAGAAATCATTCTAATACTGTCTTTGATCTGCACAGTTGGAGGTAGGTGTAACTCTATCTGTTTGAGTTTGTTCTATGGATATATCTTGTAAATGTCACCATATAGAATTGAGGACAGTAATGGAATATTAGAATTTTGTTCCTAAATTTATACTTTTAACCCAAGGTAATCAACCAAATGAATTCAATGATAATCTGCCTCTGAGAAGAGACATGTAGGGTCTGATTCATAGTCTTCATCCTCTTTGGATTCAAAGTATTCACATCTTTTTAGTTGGTAGGTCATGGTTAGATTTTTTTAAAATATTATTTATTATTTTATTTATTAGGAGAGAGAAAGAGAGACACCGTGAGCAGGGGAGGGTCAGAGAGAGAGGGAGACACAGAATCCGAAGCAGGCTCCAGGCTCTGAGCTGGCAGTCAGCACAGAGCCCGACGCAGGGCTCGAGCCCACCAACCGCGAGATCATGACCTAAGCGAAAGTCGGAAGCTTAGCCGACTAAGCCACCCAGGCGCCCCATGGTCATGGTTAGATTTAAATGAAGGAAAGAATTGAAGCAGATGATCAAAAAACCAAGAGTTTGTAGAGTTTGCTTACTATCTGCTTTATTATAAATTATACTTCCATTCGCATACTAAAGCTAGTTATGTACTACTTTATTCACTTGGAAAATAATTTTTGGGTCTTCTGAGTGTGTCAGTTACTTTTTAATTATTTGGTAGGGTGTCCCATAGGTTTTGTTCAAATGATAAATTATGTCTAGCCCTTATGAGAAGAAAAGAATACTATAGAAATCAAAAGATTTCTTTTTTTTTTTTGCATTCTTTGACTTGATAAGAAATTATATTACAAAGAAGTGGAAAAAAGAAAATATTACACTGAAGGAAATGTGATGATATTGCTTATTGCAATTTGATAACAATTCATTATAGGCTTCCTAATGTGTAATAGATAGCCAGTAATAGGAAGCTGGTTTTTTTTATTGGGCAAATTATCATACCTAGTTCCTCACTGTTATTTTGAAACTCATACAGGAGATTTCATTAAAGTTTAGTTATTTATTAACCTTTTGCTGCAAGATTGCTGAAGAAACTAATATCTGACTTATAGCATGTACAAAAAATTGCTATAAGCATTTAGTAATGACCCAAGAGCCAGTGATTGCTAGCAATATTTACTAAAGAGTCTAAGGAAATGAGATACTTCATTGAAGAGGTAAATACAGAATCTAGCATATTAACAATTACACTGATTCAGTGTGCTTAAGTATGAGGGAGGGTATTAATTACTGGAATTAAATAAGTAAAAAATGGAACAGCATTTCACTGTCCTCAGCATTAAGAAAGTATATCAAATTAAAGTTCTATAAGTGTGATATTTCGATGTCTTTCAGTAAAAATGTATTTTTTGCAGCATTTTTGAACCTACACTTAAAAGACTTTCCAATTCCTCTTCCTGTGATATTATTTTTAATTGGATGCAGTTTTGAAATATTAAGTTTTACATCTGACAAGGTGTGTATATTAACTATTAGTATTTTGTGCTATACCTCAGATTCATACAAATTCAAAGATGGCTTAAGGAAATATGTAAAAAATACTTGTCAATTCACTGTTCTGCCAGTTGATAGATGCTTGTGATATGGGTACCATCAGATCAGATATGTGAAAAAGGGAACCAGGAATAGAAGAGCTGAGATCCAGCTAAACATTGTCAAAACAGAGCCTATGTCTGGAAGGAGGTGTGCAACTCAGAGAATGAGTGCACATACAGCTACTGAGAGTGTGAGCAGCTAATGAGAGTTTAAGCAGAATTCAAAGTTTAGACAAGAACTGGTACATAAGATAGAAGCCCAGAGAGGGAGCACCTGGATGGATCAGTCAGTTAGGTGTCAGACTTTGGCTCAAGTCATGATCTTCCGACTCATGGGTTCGAGCCCCATGCTGAACTCTGCGCTGACAGTTCAGAGCCTGGAGCCTGCTTTGGATTCTGTGTCTCCCTCTCTCTCTGGTTCTCCCCAACTCATTCTCTCTCTCTCTCTCTCAAAAATAAATAAAAACATTAAAAAATTAAAAGAAGAAGAAGAAGAAAAAGAAAGGAGAAGCAGCAGCAGTAGCAGCCCAGAGAGATTGAGCTGCTGGTATAGGACTCTAGTAGCAAGATGATTCTGACATTAAACCAATCTACTGCCTCAGTTAGAAATATTTTACAGGGTTCCCATTACAACAGAGGCCAGTCTTTAAGTGTGTATAGCTTACAAGATTTCAAGAAACAGGTGTTGGACCACTTACCTGGATTTGGAAGTAAGGAGGAAGGCAAACTACAGGTCTAGTCATGGCAGCTGCAGTGTTATAAAAAGTTGAGAACAGCTGGAGTTGGGTAGAAGAGAGACTATCTTTACTAGGAGGGATGTAGAATGCATTATTGACACATTAAATAGTTCTCTATCCCCAGGGTTGGCAGCAAACTTTTTCTATAAAAGAGCATATAGTAAATATTTTAGATTATACAGGCTGTATGAGCTCTGTCACAGTTACTCAACTCTGCCATTATAGTTTAAAAACAACCATAGATAATATATATGACATGGCTTGGCTGTGTGTTCCAATAAGACTTTACAAAAACAGGCATTGAGTCAGATTTGGCCCAGGGCCATAGTTTGCCAACATCTAATTTAGTCAATCAAAACATGAACAAGAACAAGCAAGTGTAACTAGTGATATTAGCAAACATTATGGAAAACACACATTCATATAAGAACCAGAAGCAGATTCTAACTTCATTTGTTATGAACACGTTTTGTAACCATACGATTTTGACTTATATGCAATATTAAGTACTTCAATAAACTTAACTTTTTTATTTGTCAATAACCTTTTAGAAGAAGAGACCATAAGTCAAACTGTGAAGGGTCTAAGATTTTACTCTACTTGCGAGTAATAAGATAACCGGTCACAGTTTCATGGTCCTGGCAAAAAATACAGCACTTCTGGGCCTGAAACAAAGGACTTTGGTACTGACAGTGATAGCAGAAGCCAGAATCTCAGCATTTCTTGTGTCTGTTCTATGAGCCTCAGTATCCGCAGGGAGAAGCAGAGAGGGCCCAGTGAAACCTACATACACAATGGATTGCATTACAGGAGAAGAAACCTTACTTTAGAGAACGTGAATATTTTGTGATGGGCGGTAAGCTCCTCCGACCTCTTGCCCTAGAGGGAGACGCTGTCTTTATTGCACTGTACAGGATAGTAAGCCAATTATTTGCTCTAGAAGGAGAAGCTTGGTGTTCCCTTCCAAAGCTGTTAGCCATACAAATATTTTTGAAAGATAGTCTGGAAGAAAAGCAATCGATGACTCCATTCATAAGATATGGAGTCGGGTCGGAAACACAACCGACCCAGGGAGAATCATTTCCCAAAGTCAAAGGTATCACCTCACACAGCAAGTAATCAGTGTTTCCTTAACGAACAAATGTTGAGTGGATGCCCATAAGAGGATTTACCAATACCAACTAAATATTTTATGACAACCATGATTAATTAGCTACGTCACTAACAGTACTAACTTCTGAGTTTTCATTCCTACTGTTCTTCCACGCACATTTTCCATATAAGCCATGGTTAATTATTTGTAGTTTCTGAAGTTTGATATGATTGTTTACTCATTTGTAGACATTGTGCATGATAACTCATCTACCTGAAACCTGTCTTCCTTTTGTGTGCCTGAGAATCTCCTACACGTTCTCTTGTACCCATATCAATGTACTTCCTACATCTGCCTTTTAAAAAAATAAAATGGGCATGGATATGTGCATTAACTTTCCTCTGTTACTGATAATAAGCAGATGGAAAATTACAAAAATGCCATAGTTAAGACTTTAACACCTATTAAATTGTGATGTATTTTTTTCTCTTTTGCTAGAGATAAGAGTGTCTGGCATGTATTCTATGTTAATAGAATGATGGATAAGTGAGAAAATGATGTATTTTTATATTATTAGGTACAAAGATATGCAGAGGCCATACAATGGATGAGTCCAAAATTATTTTTTTCTACATTTACACCAATAATTATCTTTAATGTTGCATTTGACATGGATGTTTACATGCTCCAAAAGTTATTTTGGCAGGTAAGAAGTAGTCCTTTTCAGTAATATCATTCACTCATGAACTATTATATGTTATCTGTGCTCAGAATTTTTAAAATTTTGCTCCAAAGGGGCACCTGAGTGGCTCAGTCGGCTGAGCATCTGACTTTGGCTTAAGTCATGATCTCACTGTTCCTGATTTCAAGCTCCATATTGGGCTCTGTGCTGAAAGCTCAGAACCTGGAGCTTGCTTCTGATTCTGTGTCTCCCTCTTTCTCTGGCCCCTCCCGACTTGCACTCTGTCTCTCTCTCTCTCTCAAAAATAAATAAACATTAAAAAAATTTTTTTAAAGTTGCTCCAAACTATAAATTATAACAAAAAAGACAAGGAAAATGTACGAAGTGTGAGAGAAATAAATTTAGCTTTATATCTTAGTGAATAAACCATATCTTAGTGATTGACCAGCATATTAAATGCTCAGGTTAAAAAAAAAACTTACAGAGGAAAAAAACTAATTCTGAAAACCTGATTTGCAGAGCTAATGCCTCTTACAATTTTAACCCTGAGATGCTATTAGAGAGCTATTACGAAAATGTTTGGTCCAGTTTTTAAATTATTTTTTATAAAAGTAGTTTCTTAAATATCCACTTTCTAAAACTTCCCTTACCCACATGAACAAAATCAGAATACTCATAGAAACACCTCTAACTATATTTCACAAATTGTTATGTTTTCCTAATCATATGATATTTGAATCCCATCAGGGAAAGATCTTGAAGAAAAAATACTCCAAATCTTAAGCAGGGTATACATTTCTTTCAATGTAACAACTTCATAAATATGAGGGCATTACCTAAACTACATTAGAAGCAAAACTATTGTAATAAACTACATTTCTAGACATATACATAGATATTGCTGTTTTTATTTAATATTGGTAGTTCAAGCACTTTTCCACATCACTACAAAATTTTTATAATTATTCTTTATTTTTTAATTGAGATATAATTGATATACAACATTATATTAGTTTCAGATATACAACGTAATGATTTGATACTTGTATTTTGAAATGATCACCAAAATAAAACTAGTTAACATCCATCACCACAGTATTACATATTTTTTATCGTAACTTTTAAGACCTACTCTCTTAGCAACTTCTAAATATATAGTACTCTATAGTCACCATGCTATACATCAAATCCCATGACTTATTTATTTTATAACTGGAAGATTGTACCTTTTGACCCTTTTCATCCGTTTTCCCAACCTCCAGAGCCCCTACTCTGGCAATTGCCAATCTGTTCTTTTAATCAGTGAGCTCAAGGTTTTGTTTTGTTTTGTTTTGTTTTAAGATTCCACATATAAGTTAGGTCATACAACATTTGTTTTTTTCTATATGACTTAATCTCATGTAGCATAATGCCTTCAAGTTTCATCCATGCTGTCCCAAATGGCAAGAATCCCTTCTTTTTTAAGGTTGAGTAATATTCCATTGCATATACAATACATTTTCTTTATCCACTCACTTCTCTATAGACACTTAGGTTGCTTCCATGTCTTATTATGGTAAATGAGTATTGTCAATAGTGTAAATTCACATTATTGTAAGGAACGCTACAATGACCATGGGAGTGCAGTTTTGAATTCTTACAAGGAGCTTCAGGCACAATCACATTTTTCCAAGTCCATCTGGCAATGAAATGGTACTACATAGATGCCACTGAAAGGATAAAAGAAAGCACAAGGCAATCGTGGGAAGGCAAAGGCCAGGTTAGTTCTAGAAGAATAGAATTTTTCTTCCCATCTTTTCTATAGTCCTCTGCCAATTCTCCACATTCTTTCTATTTTATTTTCTCCTTCTTTTCCTTTTTTGTAAATTTTTTCTAAATTTGTGTTCTTTTTCTCTCTGTTAGTAGGCTAGGTTTCAGTTTTATACACAGTGAAATGTGTATATATACGTGTGAGTTTATATGGTGTGTGTCATATACCTTTACACATCCATATTTATATTCAACACCCTTATTAAGAAATTTAAAAGTTCCCTTGTAATTATATGATATTTCCTACAAGTACCATGTCTTAGGTTCTAAGAATCTCATTGCAGTATTTGCCTCTTATTTCCAGACTTAGAAGAACATATTTGTTAAATAAGATAACTTAAAATTTCCCTTTGATGGATTCAGTGTGAGTCCGTATCTCTAATAATCCTGTTAATCTGCTTTGTAAAATAGGATAAAAAGGCACTATGATTTTTCTTTTCATAAAATTTATTTGCAGATACTTTTAATTACAATTCCTGGCTTTTTAATGAATTATATCTTAATTCTTTGGTATCTGGCATCTATGAATAAATTACTTTTGAAAACCACTCCATGGTTATTTTTTGCAACCATCCTCATGAGTTCAGATCCCATGCTGACTGCAGCTGCTGTAAGAAACCTTGGTACGTATATGTTTTCCATTTTTTCTACGTTTAAAATATCATACTCTGTATTTAATGTGTCTAGTGTTAAGATTTTTTGCTCACTGTAGCTTTTCACTATATTAAGTGAGGCATTGGGAATTGAGCATAGAGATTCAAGTTAGTAATGCTTAGAACAAAATGAAATGCAAGTGGTGGTATTACCTAAATATATAAATATTTTATATATATATATATATATTTTAAAGTATATATACTTTAAAGTCTTTCATCCTGTTGTGGAATAAAACAGGATTATTTGGAATCCTTGACTTTATACGTGCTTCTACCTCAAGCCACAAGTTCTGATGGTGAACAATTTGCATATACATTGTGATGACATTTCTATTGTCCAATACCACTTTTCATTTGAAAATACTGTAATTAGGATAATGCCATATATAAAAAAAAAAAAATTCTTTAGAGTCACTGTCACCATTAAGACCAAAAAATGTAAAAAGTCAAAAACAGTAAAATCACTTATCTTACAGTAGTTTCAGAGTGTACTATTTTAGGAGAAATCTATATTTAAAACTAAGTACCAAGTCAGGGTACCTGGGTGGCTCAGTTGGTTAAGCCTCTGACTGTGGCCTCAGTCATGATTTCACTGTTCCCAAGTTCCAGCCCCACATCAGGCTCTGTTCTGACAGCTCGGAAACTGGGGCCTGTTTCAGACTCTGTATCTCCCTCTCTCTGCCTCACCCCCACTAGTGCTCTGTCTGTATGTCTCTCTCAAAAATAAATAAACATTAAAATTTTTTAAAAATAAATAAATAAAGTACCAAGTCAATGTAACACACACATTTTTCATTTTATGGCCATTACCAGGGGAAAAGCTACTTGAGGGAAGTAGAAATAGAATAAAGACGACACATCAGTGTACCTAAATGAATAAAGGAAAGCCAATTCTCCAAAATAGAGAGATTAAGATTGTGAGGTTAAGAGTTTTGGCGCCTGGGTGGCTCAGTCGATTAAGTGTCCGACCTCGGCTCAGATCACAATCTCACCATTGGCCAGAGCCTGGAGCCTGCCTTGGATTCTGGGTCTCCCTTTTTCTGTCCCTCCCCCGTTCATGCTCTGTCCCTCTGTCTCTCTCAAGAATAAATAAACATTAAACAACATTTTTAAATAAATAAATTTTAAAAACAAAGGAAGAGGAGGCACCACCATCGATCACCCAACCCAACCCAACCCAACTCTGTCAATGCCCGCCCCTTTTCCACTCACAAGATTTGGTGAAGTTCTGTGCTACCTGACAGCATTACATACTTCTGTTTCAACTTTATAATCTTGTAATCTAGTTAGTATTCCACTAATTTTCCTGGCCTATCATTGTTGAATTTAAATAATGGGTATCTTGCAAGGTGATGCTCATACATTTTGGCCATCTTGCCATGACATTTGGAATATTGTTCTTCTCCTCTCTTTGTAGTTTGTAAAAAAATAAAAATTAAAAATAAAGTATTTTTCTCTTGGCAACATTTTTGCCTGAGTTGACAAAGCATAATTTTTACATTTATTTTATTTTACTCTCATACACATAGAAAATCTGCCTATGCTTATGAGTACATGAGTACATTCACGTTGTTTTGAGCTTTCAATGGTCTGTTGACTCTTATGCCCCTGTGACAGTTGTTTACTTTCACATATTTACAGTTTGTTATAGTTCTATTTTCCAAGCTGGAATAATTATACAACAGTACCAGTTAGGTTTTTCTCAGTAAAGAACAACTCTGAATTTCAACAACCGAGTAAGAAAAAACATGGCGGCTTAACACAACAGTTATTTATTTTTCATCAGTCTGGCAGTTCTGATGATATGGGCTGGGCTCACTAATGAATCTACAGTCAGATGGAGGATCGTCCAGGGGCTAAGTGATCTAGGATGGACTCAAATGAGAAAATCCTCCTTTCTTCCACATATTTCTCACACTCCTCCAGTGGCACAGCTAGCGAACATTATAATGATGGTGACAGAGGTACAAGATATAGGAAGCAGAAATCCTTCTCAAGCGTCTGCTTGCATCAAGTCTCAGAACAGACTGGATCTCTTATGGGAGAGAAACTGCAGTTTTACAGCAAAGGGCATGGATGTGTAATGAGGTGAAGAATTAGACCATCAGTGCACTTGACCTTCCACAAGAACAGACTGCCTTGACTTTTCTTGCAGCAGCATACTTAGTGTGTTAGGTTGTGATCATAGAATGGTTGGGTTATGAAATAACATTTCCTTCCTATGTACATTTAGAAAGTCATTAAAGATGCTCAAAGTTAGTTTTGCCACTACAGGCATGTTTAATAGCAGAGAAAAATGATAATTGATAGGTCTCTAAACTTAGAGTATCATCACAAATGGAGGGAAATGAAGATGGGAGTACATAATATCAGAATGCTTTCCATTTCATAGAGTTTGATTTCTAAAACTTTTGACAGGAATGTATGCTAAAGTAAGAGAATTTCTAATCATAGTGATTATCTTGACAATTGCATTAATACTTTGCTTAGGCACTATGTTAGAAAGCTTGGCTTACACATTTCCTTTATCCTCTGCCATTGTTCCTTATTTTTCCCTAAATATACAAAGAGTATTTATATTGGCTAAGTCACCAAATTAAAAAAAATAATGTATTTCATGCTTTCATCTGGGCGTTAAAACAAGGAATGACAGCTCTAGTCTGTTATCTTAGTTAAACAAACCACGCTCAATCACAATTAATTTGGTTCCTAATTACGAAGTCTAGACTTAACTTACAGTTGATATATAATTAAATTTCCTTGAAGGGAGTTTTCAAATATGACTAAAGTTTGTTTAAGTATATGGGGAAAGAATGTGATATAAATCCATAACTAAGAATATACTTCTACTTGCTAATAAGATTTTATTCTTTAATATTGATGATTTTCTTTCATGAAACAAAATATTTTCTTTTCCACAGGTCTTTCTAGAAGCCTCATCAATTTAATTAATGGAGAATGTCTGATGACCTCTATAATGTCCTTGATTATATTTAGTGGTATTGAGGATATTAACGCCAACTTGCATAAGGTGAACCATTCATTAGGTAAGGACCTTTGTTTTCCCCAAAATTTCTTAAAATTAGAATCTTGTATTTTCTAAAAGCTGATATGGCTATTGTAATGTTTGATCATAAGTTATGCCTGTACAAATATAATCAGCATTAGTAAGGGGATTTACCCTTGACAAAGCACTGCCACATATCCCTTATTTACTCTTTTTTGTGCTTCTGTTGTGAGACTGGGTTGAGACTTTTCATGAGGATGCCTACAGGGGAAGCATTCTACAGTCCTAGGCTGAGTCAGAATGCTCAGCAACAGGAATGAGAGATGTTTTTTCTGTGTTGACGATGAACTCAGAAGACAAGCCAGGTAATGCCCCCACCAGTGGTGAGAGGGATGCAACCGTTACCCTTCCCTTCACTGGGGCAACATGGAAAGCTGTTAGCTTAAAGAGCAAGTGTGAGTTACATGACCGTCTCCAAGGCCTGAGAATAGCGCTTGTAAGCAGAGAGATTACAAGGCATTCGTGAGCTCATTTACCACTTTCAGAAAGCCCTGTACCTAAGTATCTTTGATTATTTTATCATATGTCTGTGTATTATATATATATATGCATACATATTTTTATATATAATGAATGATATGTGCACACTATGAGGAATGATTATAAAATATACAGATGTGTAATTATCACTCAAGGCAAGAAATATAGTGCCCCAGCAATCCCAGAAGCATCTTCTATGCCCCTCCCTGATCAAAACCCCATACCCTTCTTCCTGCAACAGTGCTTCTCAAAACATAGTCACTACCTTGGGCAGGGTGATGGGAGACGGTGTCCACAGGATCCTTTAAGGATGTCCATGAAGTCAAATATTTTCAACCTGATATTAAGAAGTTATTTACTTTTTTTTAGTGTGTTGCCATTTGCACTGATTTTGGACAAGCGATGGTTATAGGCTTCTGGAGAAAATTGTTGACAGATACTCTTCCACTCACTGCAGGTCTTTGGTGTCCTAAGGCCTTCTGCAGCATTATCTCATTTCACCTTTCTATCCTCCTGAAGAAAAGAGCATTTAGGAGGTGCTTCCAGACTACATTCTAGTGCATCAAAGGAGTCTGTAAGATGCCAAATAATACGTTATATTGGAGTCAGATCCTTCTGCTGCCCCCTTTCCCAGCAATTAAGCATGTCTCAAATTACTTCTCTAATCACTCAGGAAGAGGAAGTTTTAACTGTATGTAGTTGCTTTCCTGGTCCCTGGAAAGTACCTGGTTGTTGGGCAGCCAATGTTCCTGTTTCCCTCTATTCTGACCCATCTTTGCATTACATCTTTATAATCAATGCCGAAAATTGAGAATTAAGGATTATTTTTTCTGGTGAACACACACTCCAGGGATCATCACACCTTTCATGTCTTCCTCAAGGGAGCTGGTCCGCATGCTAGACAGCTACCCTACTTGGGCATAAAGAGAACTCACCTTTAGCCTTGTTTTATATCCAGTTAGTTTCCCCAGGCCATGGCAACTTGGAACATGTGTGGTGAGCCTGGGCCCCTAACTTAGCACAGAAAGGTACATCTTCTTGAAGTGCTTCATATATCCCATCTGTGGTGTGTGAGAAAGTCAAACCACCACAGACATTCAACCTCTTCCAAAATTCAGACCACAAAGGGGAATGATATATGTCACTCAGAGAGCTTTTACCATAAGACCTCCTGAAGATAGGGCTTTCCTAAAGAAGACTGAGGTGAGCAGCACAGAGATGTTTGTATTCAGAAGCATCTTAAAAACTCAAGGACCACTCTTGGGGGAAACTGAAAAATGCAAAGAGGTATCATCATACATGCTGGCTGGAAGGATCCATGCCCAGTCCCCAAACCTGGGCCAGTACTCTACTAGACTCCATTTAAGATAGTAAATATTGACCACAGAACTTCCTGGAACCTTATCAGAGTTGACATCTACAGTCTAATCAACAGAACATTTTTTATATTCATTGGCAAGCCAAAAGAAAAAAGGGGGTACTGATATGGAAATTCATTCATTAATCCATCCATTCATTAATACAATTATTTATTGATATGAACTATGTGATAGTTCCTATTCTAGCCCTTGGTGCTTCAACCATGAACATAATAGTCCCTGCTTTCACAGAGCTTGCTTCGTAATTTTGATAATAATTAATGGAATAAAATTTTGTGTTTAGGTGTCAGAAAAGTAAAAACTATAAATGGTCACTCTATTTAAATAATAATAGTAACAACTAAAATAATAAAAACTCTGGTGAAGGAAGAAGAAAACAGTGAGAACTTATTCCCTCAGCCATCAGGAGTTTCTCTGAATTTCTAACAGCTTTGAAAGAAAAATTTCCTTTAAGAAAAAAAAATGTATGGGGGCGCCTGGGTGGCTCAGTTGGTTGAGCGTCCGACTTCGGCTCAGGTCATGATCTCACGGCTCGTGGGTTCGTGCCCCGCGTCAGGCTCTGTGCTGACAGCTCAGAGCCTGGAGCCTGCTTCAGATTCTGTATCTCCCTCTCTCTCTGACTCTCCCCTGCTCATGCTCTGTCTCTCTCAGTCTCTCAAAAATAAATAAGTGTTAAAAAAATCTTTAAAAAAAGAAGAAAAAAAAGAAAAAAATGTATGACAAGTATTGCTGATTATTTCATTTATATCAATTGACACAATAGTAAATCAATAATTTTCATAATAATTATCTTTAGAAATTCATGTAATTATTTAAAAGTATTGTTTTATCTTTGAAGTTAGTGTGTATTTCATAAAGAGAAAAATTAAGAGTTACTGTACTCAAAGGTCTATCTTTTCCAACTTACATGTTAGGAGTTTAAAAAAGTTTTAAGAAATATTGGATTTGCTTTGAGGCTTTTCGTGGTCTAATAATTCCATTCAGTAAACATTTTACTGATTAGAAACTATTTTCCTTTCTTAAAAATGAAACCGGCGTGCCTAGGTGGCTCAGTCGGTTAGGCACCTGACTTTGATCATGTTCTCACGGTTAGGTTCCTTAGTTCAAGCCCTGCGACAGGCTCTGTGCTGACAGCTCAGAGCCTGGAGCCTGCTTCAGATTCTGTGTCTTCCCCTCTCTCTTCCCCTCCCCCACTCATACTCTGTCTCTCTTTCTCAAAAATAAACATTGAAAAAAGAAGAAGAAAGCAACTTTCCTTATTGTTGTTTATTTTATTTTGAGAGAGAGTGAGAGCATGTACCTGCAGGCCTGGGGGTGCAAGTGGGGGAGAGGCAGAGAGAAAGGGTAACAGAGAAGCTCAAGCAGGATCCAAGCTGCCAGTGCAGAACCCAATGAATGGCTCGAACTCACGAACCATGAGATCATTATCTGAGCCCAAATCAAAAGTCGGACACTTAACCAAATGAACCATGCAGGCAACCCCCCAAAAAAAGCAACTTTCAAATTGGGTCTTCTAACTCCCATTCCCTGCATCCTTCTGAAACCAGAGTCAACCACCATTCTATGTTTCAGTTGCAGGAGGTACCAGACTCCCCAAATGCCCATTATAGCTAATCTCATGCATAGAAGAGGTATGACCTAGAAGGCCATTCCTGACACTCTCCTTCCATCTTCATACTATCTCTACAGATGCTACATCTTTCCACTCAGCAGACCTAGAAACATGGGCACGGGACTAGGTAAAAAGGAATCTAAATTGTCTCAGCACTCCAAATAGTGTCCTCCCCCCCAGTGGACGTTCATGAATAGGACTCATAAAAATTTTTTTCTCTTTCATTTTGCCACCTCAGAACACAGTTCTAGGTTTACTTATTCTCATATTTAGTCTCATTTTTTTGTTGTAGTTGCTCTTACTATATTCTGTTGGCCATTCTTGGTTTTGGTTTTGTTCTTGCTCCCCACCTATTCTGTTGCAGTTGACCCTTGTGCTTTGTGACTCCCAAGACTTGCTTTTATCTGAGATTCAAATTCTATTTCTCTGTTCCTCACCCTGTAAAGTGGGGGATTTCCTCACCCACTGGCATGCCTGATTCCGGCAACCAAGGCCACCAAGGGCTTAGTGTTGTGGACGAAATGACACAAAGACAAGACACACACAAAAGACAGACACAGACACAACTCCGGCCAGAGGAACAATTCTAAGCAAGCCCCTCTTGCGGTTTATTTTATACCCCGGTAACTGGATACAAACTGAAATCTACAAGATGCATTCCTTTACCAAATAAGGGCAAGAAGCCAAACACATTCCAAGGACAGGGGGGAGCAAAGGGAGGAAGCGACCACAACATGTTTACTAAGAGGCCTGCTCACAATTCCAGCCTCCTCCTTATATCTAAGGAGGGCATGTTCCCTGGTGTGCGAGCGGATCATTAACCTTGGATATTGTGTGCAGGCCCCTTGGCAGAACATCCTGTTTGCAGGCATGATCTGCCCAGGCAGAGAGTCCCGTGTGCAGGCACATCTCTGTGTCCCTAACCACGCTTTCTTGTGGTCACTGTCGGGCTCCCACAGCTTAGGCTTCCTGTTTTCCTGGGAAGGACGTCGTAATGATTGTGGAAAAAAATTTGGTGAAATATAACAATATTCAGTAAAGGAGCAACTATTCTTTAGTGCATATTCTACTTCTGGAGCCTAAGGAAGTAATTAGAGAAGTACAAAAAATCATGTACAGAAATATACACAATATACATATGATGCAGCATTTTATCAGGGAAAAAACTGGAAATAAATGAAATACTCAACAATAATACTCAACCAATCAATTGGTTTGACAAACCAAACCAATACAGAAGATTCACTCAGCTGGGACCCAGTGGCATTCCTTTTTCTGTATTTCCTGTGTCTATCGTGTTTGATATAGAATATAAGTTCTAAGAGTTTGGGGACTTTCTACTTCTTATTCTTTACTGTAGCTCCAAAATGTAGTGTACTATTTGGCACTGAATAAATGTATATTTCTTACTGGGGATCAAAAGAAACTCTTTAATGAAACTGACTGAATTTTGCAAACTTGTATGGCTTCCAGCATTTGAATAGAAACTCTTTGAATGTAGGAATAAGAAAATACCATACATCTACCCCAGTGGGGATGGGCTAGTTTTAAAGATCACAACAGAAAAAAAAGTTGACCCAGAGTATCAGTTAAAGGTAAGATCAAGTGAGTTCTATTAACTAATTTCCGTTTGTTCCCCTTTCTTTCAGTTTTGGACATCCTATTGGAAATCTGGTCTTATTTTCTAGCAAGTTTCTTATTTGGAATTCTAAGTTCAAAACTGATTCAGTTGTGGATGGCTACTGTTTTTGGTGATGATGTCAATCACATAAGTCTCAGCTTTTCAATTCTGTACCTCGTCTTTTTTATTTGTAAGTCTGAGGCCAATGCCTAAAATTAAATGACACAGAAAAACTCAATACAAAGATATGGGAAGAGATATACCAGGCAGAGTTGGTAAAACAAACCATTCGATTTATCTGGAGGAATTTTTTTAAAATAAACTATCAAAAGATATAAAAATATTAGTATCTATACAACAGAAATCAATGTGTCAAGATATATAAAGCAAATGCCATTATAAAAGACAAAGGAATTTGACAAAATCAAAATTACAATGAGATACTTTATCATGCCTTTCCCAGATAATTTCATAAGCAATTGAACAAAAAATAATTATGACTATAAAAAGATATAAATAAAAACTTAAGAGCTTGGTTTATAAGATGTATAGTTTTATCTCTCCAAAGCGAATACATATCCTTTACATATATACCCGTAGACCATTTACAGAAATGAACCAGACTCGAAGAGCATTTTAATAAAATCCCAAACACTGTTCAATCCCAATGCAACTTTAGTTTTTAATTACAGAAGGAAGGTCTTTAAAAATAGTCATCCTAATAGCTTGAAATTATATATACTTTTCTTGATAGCTTTTAGATCAAAAAGGAAATCAGAATAGAAGTCGCAGATCAAGTAAGGTTAAATATTAGAAAATCCATCAATATTATTAATTACTTTGCCACCATTTCCTCCTCACAGAGTGTGGTAGATATTCATAATTCATCACATTATTGTTTTCTGATGAGGCCTCAGAATCTCATTCAACCCAGCTCTTCAAGACAACCCTGCAAATGACTTGGAGCTAGCATGCGTAGTAAATACAGTAAAACCTTGGTTTGTGAGCATAATTCTTTCCAGAAACATGCTTGTAATGCAAAGCGCTTTGGATTACACAAAGTGCACAAAGTATATCAAAGCGAATTTCAAGAACCGTTGGCCCAGTTGTGACCACATGACTTTCATTGTCACATACTACTCGTATGGCAAGACATCGCTCGTTTACCAAGTTAAAATTTATTGGAAATATTTGCTCGTCTTGTGGAACACTCACAGAACAAGTTACTCGTAATCCAAGGTTTTACTGTAATACCTAGTTATCTAGTTACCAACTTATATTATGCACTTCCATTTACATTTAGGAGTAAGACAATGTTGCCTATTCTCATATCCATGATTTAAAATAGTTCTTTAGCTAATTAAAATAGCTATTTAAAACAGAAGCTTTAGCTAATTCATTAAGGAAAAAAAAACCTTTATCCATAATTTTAAAAGAGAAAATGATTTCATTAGTGGCACTATTTTAAATTACATAGAAAACCCAAAAGAATTAATTAGTAAACTAAGCCCAAAAGGCTTTTTAATAACTTGATAAAAGATAAATATACAAAAAAAAAGTGTTCTTATAGGCTAGCAGGAGTTAGTTAGAAAATATAATGAAAATTTTATCCTTGTTAGATTGGCAAAAAGCTATAAAATATAAAGGAATAAACGTAAGAAGTTTGAGTGTAAACATGGAAAATTATGAGTTTACTGAGAAATATAAAACTGGAATAAACTAAAACAGAAAATCTTTTTAGAATTGCTAGAGTAACAAGATTCATTATTTCCTTGTCTGAGAAAGGAAAGGCAGAATATAAGATCTTGAGGCTTCCTACCTAATCAGGAGATTAAAGCCAGTTATAATCAAGTGAGTTTATAGAATCAAATTAATGAATTAATAGACATCAAAGGAATGCCAGTTAAGATACATTCATCATGTACTACTTTAATTGTGGATGCCTAAATTTCTACAAAAATATATTCCAAAAAATATAATTTTCTCTAATATTAATTAGTAAGGGTTAAGGGATATACCCCCAAAATAATTATAAATCGGTAGAGTTAAAATATCTCTATAAATATTTTAGAAAGAAAACTTCTAGGACAGAATTTCCTGAAAACAAAGTACAGAGAAAACATAAATCTAATGTAAAAGGACTTTCACTCTGACCTGGCTTAATGTTTATATTGTTAGTATCTTCAAGATACTCACTGGAAATATTTTCCGGGTGTCACTATTACCTAATAAATTATAATGACTAGTCCAGGACTTGATCTCCTCAAAGTGCCTGTGTCCACACTTTCCTCAACTTTTATAATTCAAAACTGACTAACCAAAGTGTTAGTTTCTGGCTTAGGTACCATTTCTAGCCAGGGCTAAAATAAAGAATACAAAATTTGTAATTTCCCATCAAGGGAAAGACTCAGTAGTGTGATAATGATACTAATTTCATAAAATTAAAATGTATTACAGTCTGAATCAAACAATAATAGAAATTTGAGGGGGGAGGTTGAAATTTTACAAAACAATTTGAAATATCATCTGGAAATACAAATGGGAGAATAGACAAGATAACTTTTTTTAAAAATGGACAACTTTCCCTTCTAGGTAGGTATTAAACATTTAACAAGCCACCAGTAATTAAAATGCAACTGTTGTAACAAAACAATGTAAAGTAAGCCAAAGAAATGGAAGGGCAAATAACTGCTTCAAATATGCCTGGCAATTGACAAATAATGACAGAAAGGTAGCATATCCACAATTCTCTTTACTATTAAAACAAAACTTTTAATTTTTATTTATTAACTAGAAGAATGTCTGCTAAACAGTAAGTAGAAAAAAGAAACTTGTTACAGAGCTCTATTACTGTGTAACCTCATTTCAGCTTTTGGAAATGTGTGACCTGGTGGGTATGTATGCTTGATGTATGCCATGCTGAGTGTTCACTGTGAGCCCACTCCACTGCTCTCGAAGATCTTGACCAATTATCTTAAATTCCCAGATCTTAAGCCTCTGAGCACCCAAAGATCTCCTCACAATTTCTGAAAATTTTTGTAGGTTAGTTCCTCATGATCTCTGCTATCTCCTTTAAATATACAGACAGTTTTGGTTCTTAGTAAACTTTACTGAAGATGGGGACAAGGGAGCTCACAGAGGAAGTGACATTATGTAATTCATGATTTTATAAAACCTGAGGGCCACTTTTCATTTCTCACTTTTCCATGCTTCCTGCTTAATTTTTACCACTTGTGTCCAGTATAGAAATTCAGCAAGTATCCTTTCATGTTTGAAGCTACCTTTTGGGTCTTGTTCTCCACTCTCAACTAGCTTATCAAATTATTTCTTCTAAGCAAATGTAGTCCTCTCCATTATAGAAATTCCAATAAAAGTTTTCTTTAAAATTATACCTATCCTGCTGGACTTACAATGGGCCTCTGTCTTAATACACCCATCTTAAGTTAAAAATTTCATAAGTCACAAATACATTCGGTACTCCTAACCTACTGATCATCAGAGCTTAGCCCAGTCTACCTTAAACATGCTCAGAACATTTACATTAGCCTACAGTTGAGCAAATCATCTCACACAAAGTCCATTTTATGATAGAGTAGATCTCGTGTAATTTATCGACTGGTGACTCAAAGTGAAAAGCAGAATGACTGCATGGGTACAGAATGGTTCTAAGTGTATCGGCCGCTCATCCTCATGATCGCCTGGTTGATTGGGAGCTGTGGCTCACTGCCACTGCCCACCGACACAAGAGATCATGTTACCGCATCTTGCTAGCCTGAGAGGAAAATCAACATTCAAAATGTGAAGTACTGTTTCTACTGGATGCATACTGCTTTCACACCATTGTAAAGTCGAAAAATTATAAGTCAAACTTGCATAAGTTGGGGATGATCTGGACCTGAAGTCTTGGTAGTTGAATCATGGGTCCTCTTTAAAACACACACATGTACACAGGACACACATATACTGGGTGGCTCAGTCGGTTAAGCATCCGACTTGGCTCAGGTCATGATCTCACGGTTTGTGGGTTCGAGCCCTGCGACCGGCTCTGTGCTGACTGCTAGCTCAGAGCCTGGAGCTTGTCTTTGGATTCTGTATCTTCCTCTCTCTCTCTGACCCTCCACTGCATGCGCTGTCTCTCTCTGACTCTCAAAAATAAATAAAAACATTTTTAAAAACTTTACAAAATAAAACACACACACACAATCTCTATACTGTACCATATTATTTGGATTTTTTTTACATTGATAATATACTTCTTTCATATTGCAAGGGGGAATATAACTGTACTACAGCTACTTTTAAGAATATTCCAGTTTTTCATGCTTTTCATTCCCACACAGTAAATGCACCAAAACAAAATTAAACCGGGGAAGCATAACCATATTGGGTTTCTACCACTTCGACTCCCTTAGTCCTCCACAACATCTAACCATTCCTATCTCCTACTGCCTCCCAAGAAGAAAGCATATGAAATGGGCTAGTTCATGAAGAACTCATTTGTTCACTTCCATTTTATTCCTCCAGAGCCGGTCTGATAAAATGACTCCTGTAGTGGGCGCTTTGGCCGCACGAGGCCATGGTAGAAGAGTTTGGTGAGCTTCAAATTGTTGGCAAGAATCCGAAACCAAAGCAGGGCAAGGATGTTAGACTCCACAGCACAGTTGGGTGTGAATCTGAGGAGGAAGAAGAACGATAGGTGGTGGTAGTAATCTGCAATATAATCCAGTTGAAACCAAGTAGAGTAGCCTCTCTATAAAGTTACTCTACTATCAAGATATCTGATATTTTCAGCTCGAGCAAAATTTGTACCACTGTTGATCCTAAAGTAATACTTTATTTCTTTTTAAAATAGGTGAGCTAGTTGGAATGTCTGGAATATTTACCCTGGCCATTATGGGACTTTTTTTAAATTCTACCAGTTTTAAACCAGGAGTTGAAGCACTTCTTCTTGAGTGAGTAGCTAGCATATTTTTATAATTGTTTATGCATTGGATGCTATAATATTGAAATAGTAGCTAAATCTATATCTACATTGGTCAAAGTAAGACAATGACTTGAAAACTACTCAACTAAAAACCTTTCTTAGAAACTCTATCGCTTGTGTCCTCTAATCTTCTAATTTTAGGCAAAATTTGTAACTTTACCTGAGTTCACGTTGGCTCTATTTTCCCATTAATTCTCTCAAGTCTCTGACCATCTATTCAGTAATTTCCAGTATAATCCCACTGGACAAGGCCAGGATTAAGGTAAGGCAAGTGAGGCACTCATCTCAGGCACAAAATTTAAGAAGGTGCCAAAAAACTCAGTAATCAAGATAATCTTTTAATGTAATATTTTTGGGGGCACCTGGGTGGCTCAGTCAGTTAAGCGTCCAACTTCAGGTCATGTCATGATCTCATGGTTCGTGGGTTTGAGCCCTGCGTCTGATCTGTGCTGACAGCTCAGAGCCTTGAACCTGCTTCCAATTCTGTGTCACCCTCTCTCTTTGCCCCTCCCCTGCTCATGATCTGGCTCTAACTCTCTCAAAAATAAATAAACATTGGGGCGCCTGGGTGGCTTAGTCGGTTAAGCGTCCGACTTTCGCTCAGGTCATGATCTCGCGGTTCGTGGGTACGAGCCCCGCGTCGGGCTCTGTGCTGACTGCCAGCTCAGAGCCTGGAGCCTATTTCCAAGTCCGTGTCTCCCTCTCTCTCTCTGACCCTCCCCTCTTCACGCTGTCTCTCTCTCCTAGAAATAAATTAAAATATTTAAAAATAAATAAATAAATAAATAAACATTAAAAACATTTTTAAATTAAATTTTAACGCATTATTTTTGGAAAAAAAAAGAAATTAATGCAAAAAAAACCCCCATGGTGAAAATGTAACCATTTTAAAGAAATATTAGAACAAGATTACTGATCGTTCATTGCCTCAGGCTCCAATATGACTCAGCACGGCACTGCTGCTAGAATAGACCAATATTTTAAGGACAACAAAACGATGGCATGCAAAGCAAATTAAAAGATTAAGCTGGGGCCTTTGAAGAGGATTGGCAGTGTTATAAAAGAAAGTATGGCCAAATGTACAAATTTACAAATTGTGCCTTGCTCAGGGGCATCAGCTTAGGGGAGAGTGGAATTTGTGCCAGCCTGGTAGAAGGGTGTTTTCTGTGATGATACGACACACAGGCTGAGGATCTGACTTCACTCACACAACGGTAACGTATGTTAACAGAGGCCCTGAACATAATCAATGATTTTTGGAGTTTTGGAGAATGTTAAAGAAGACAGAATAAATTCAGAAGTCAGAAGTCTGAAAGTATAGGATCTTACAGAATGTTGGAACACTTTACTAAAATTTCACGTCCATTACCATGGAAGCAATGGTACCAGCACCTAGGAAGAATTACTTGGGTCACAATTAATTATAGCAGGAAGAACTAAAAACATTATGTGTTTTAAATCTGATTTTAGGAAGTGATTCTGACATCTGCCTTTACTCTTTTGCTCTAACTAAAAGCTGGATCTCCCCTGAAGGCACTCACTCCCTTAAAAATTGTGTTTTCCTCACCCACATCCCTGGTACTACTGAGCCCAGAGTTGGGGTAGGTAATCTTGCTGTACCTTAACGTCATTTATAGATCATTCTTTCTCATTCTTCCTGAGAATAACCCAATTTTGCAGCTCATGCCATCAGATTTTGCCACCTGCCACTCTCTTGCTTGTAGTGATCCATAGATCCCTGAATCACACTCTTCACATTTCGTGAAGATTTTGACCACCCTCTCACTGTGACTCTCCAGCAGCATTACCCTATCACCGTTCTCAGTGATGACGGTTAATATCCACACAGTTGATCCTTCTGTTTCACCTTTCAGTTCCTGGACCTCCTCCCCTCCTGAGTCTGTTCAGAGCCCCCTGCTTCAGCCAACCATGAGCATGGTCCTATAAATGACCACTTCATAATCTCAATTTCAAGAATCTTACTGTTGAAAATATGACACATGTCAGTTCTTACTCTCCAAGACAGTAAAAATCTAAGATGACACTGGCAAATCCTCCTATATCCTACAATAGTCTGCAGCAGGTCCTTGCGACTCTCGAAGAGAAAAGGAGCATCTATCCCTTGTTTTCAGCTTACAGCCTCTAGGACCCTGATTTGAACGGTTTTGCAAATACAATGAGACTACACTGACTACACTGCGTCGCTCTTATGATCTTTTACTGATCTTCATCCACCCTACTTCCTGCTTACCCACATCATTTCTTTGGTTGAAAACCATCTAATAACTTCTCATCTCTTTTAGTAGCAGGTAAAATCTTTTTTAAAGATTTTTATTTGTATTTTTTTTACTTTTTTTAAAATTAATTTTTAAAACTTAAATCCAAGTTAGTTAATATGTAGTGCAAAAATGGTTTCAGGAGTGGAATTTAGTGACTCATCACTTACTTATAACACCCAGTGCTCATACCAACAAATGTCCTCCTTCATGCCCATCATGCATTCTTCTACCCAAAGCCTGATGGGATAGCTGTCCAAGCTGTCCACCTGCCGGGAGGCACCTCCCTCCAGAGTTTTATCTCAGAAGGAATTGTGTTTCCCCTACTCTCTGGGAGAGTGTCCCACTGAGCAATGGCCTGATGCTGGCTTGCCCCAGCAAACATTCGTGTGATCACACAGCAGCAGAGGTTCAGAGCTTATGGCAAATCACAACACACAGCCAGCACCGAGCTGCACTGCACTCTGGCATCTTTGTCTCAATACCAGCAAACATGGCTGCTCTCTGGGGTCCGCTGGGACCTTTGCCTGTGAGCAGGCCATATGGTGTCTGTGACACACGGACCCCTCTGGCTGCTCCTGGGGATTCGCCCTACTTCCTCACCAGAGCACTGCCAGGCACTGAGCTCTGAAACTTCAGACTCTGCGCTCCACTATAGAACCCTGGCAGTATTGACACCCTCTCCTTTCTCCCCATCAATGGTTTTGGAGAACAGATTTCTTGTTCAGTCCCAGGCAAGTGTTTTCACTCTTTCTCTCCAGCCTCCTTTGGAGGGAGTGCTTTTCTTGCATGATCTCAATGAACGCCACTCTCGCCCTTCCTCTTTCTGTCCTTTCTCCTCTCTCGGTTAGGGCTCCCTAACTTCCGAGGCTTTTCTCTCCCTCAGTTCACCTCTCTGCCCCACATACCTGCTGAGGTCTGTAGATCAACTTGTGAAGATGATTGCATTTATCCTCAGATCAATTTCCTAGGTGTTCAAAAATGGTTAAGTGCTGATCTAGTTGCATTTCAGGGATGAGACAAGCTCAGGGTCTCCATACTGCTCTGTCATCTTGACTCCTCTCAAGGCTGGCTTACTTTTAAGGTTAAAAGCCTCAAGTGGTCAGATCAAAGCTTTTCCAGCGGCAAAGTCCGGTGTCCCCCTCGTTTTCACCACTCTCACCGATCTTGCCCCAGCCACACTGATCACTTTGCTATTCCTTACACATGGCAAACAAGCTCCCTATTTGGACTTCTGTCCTTGCCTTTCTGCTCCTGAAATGTGCTCTCCCTGCATGTTGGTGGAGAGGCTGCCTCCATTCTTTCATGCTTCTATTTAAAGGGGCACCTGTGTGGCTCAGTAAGTGAAGCATGCTTCTATTTGTCTATCACCTTGTGGGAAAGAAATTCCCCCAAAAAAACTACTTCCTTGCCGGCCTGTATAATCTTTTATTCCTGACAAACTGACATTCCTACAGCATTCAGTCCACAAGGTCATATCTAGTGGCTCAAGGTCTCTAGGCTAGTGGCTGTGCAACCTCAGGCAATAAAAATAATGCGGTTGCCTGGACCTGTTGAATCAGATTCTAGAGAGTGAATGCATTGGACTTCTGATCTTTAAAAATTCTCCCCTAATGACACATACAGACAGGATTGTAACCCTTTGCTACAATAAAAGATTTAGATTTATTAGGATACTCATGATCACCAAATAAAAAAGAGGGACTTTCTTAAAAAAAAAGTCAGAAGCTCTTTCTCAGTGTGCCTGACTTATCGCGCGCACACACACACACACACACACACACACACACACACATCCATTAGATGGGTTGGAGCCTGGTTGTTTGGCTCACCCTGACTCTGAATTTGTTAACAACTGATTCCTTAAAGAATTTGGTTTCCTCCTCATCAGGTTTCGCCCATTAATCTCTACCACCTATGAAAGGGTCTTGACGGCTCCTCAATACTTGTTGCTTAATGGATTTGATTATGTTTTATGCTCGTTAATGAGACTGTTACATTTGGTATTGGGCAGCATTTCCCCACAATGTTTGGAAAAAATTTTAATTATGTAGCTGTTAACTGAAAAGTATGATAGTAGTCATATTCACCATTCACTTGACCAAATTATCTTACTTAATTAATGTTTACAAGTGATTTCATTAATTGTATGAGTAAGTACGTATAATGGTTTGAGAGATTTTTGGAGGGTGCTTATTGTATATGGTGTAGCAACTGTGGTTGCTTTTGATAGTGACGTCAAAAGAAGGATTAAAACCATAAATATTACACACTGTCATGAAATATATCTTAATGTGTTTCCTTCCAAGTTAATGTTGAATGCAACATTTAAATCCAGACAATAACAGAATTTAAACTATGTTCTTACATACGTAAGAAAGAGATGATAGGTCATAGCCTAGAGTAATCAGCCTAAATTCAATCACAAAGAAAGTATTTTGAATGATTTGACTTAATATTTCCTAGTCTAGAATGTTTTATATTGAATTTTTCTCGAATAATGCTTAGGTATTTGTGGTTCTTAAATATAGTTCAAAACTGAAGGTTCTTATTTTTTTAAGTTTATGTATTTATTTTGAGAGAGAGAGAGCAGAAGGGGAAGAGAGAGAGGGCGGGGGGGGAGGGGTGGTGGTGAAGGAGAGAGAGAAGAATCCCAAGCAGGCATTGCATCTTCAGTGCAAAACCCCATTGTGGGGCTCGAACTCACAAACCATGAGATCATAACCTGAACTGAAGTCAGACATTTAACTGACTGAGCCATCCAGGCACCCCTGAAAATTCTTATTAATGTAACAAGGAAAGATTGGATTTTTGTACTGAATTGTTTTCTGGCAAATCCGTATTTCTGGAGGAGGGACAATCATTATCTTTGAAGGGTTTCAAGGTAGTATATGGCTAAGCCAAGCTACCTTCATCTCAAAAAATGGTATTCATGTACCCTTATAATCTTTTCAATTTATTTTGTTATAAATATAATATTGTGACATTAAGTACATGAAACACATAAGATGTACACATGCTCACAAATCCCCAGTGGAAAATCTACAGAGGGTACTCATTAGAATAAAGGATTAATTCACATCTTCTAAGTCCCAGCCAGATTTTAGGATAAGCCTTCATTCTATCACTGTGTAAAGCAGACTGACAGTTTAGTATTCCACTTAAAGATAAATGACTTTAGCTCTTTTCAATGATACAAAGAGTTCACAATCAGTATTTTCAAGCTACGTGAACCACAATCCCTGAATAAATTCTGTCAAATAGTACAAGTACAAATACAACCAAAACATGTCTAAAAATCAATCCCAAAAGAAAGACACCAATTTACATGTAGTGTAAGCCAATTAAAATTGATTTAGAATTTATTTATTTACTTGCCTGAGTTATAATTTAACTCCCCAGTTAAATTTAACAGGGGAGTTAAATTATAAGCCTTATTTATCTTTATTTTCTTTTTCCTATTATTATTATTATTATTATCTTAATGTTTTATTTATTCTTGAGGAAACAGAGAGAGAGACAGAGAGAGAGAGAGAGAGAGGAAGAGGAAAAGGAGAGGCAGACAGAAGGGGAGAGAGAATCTGAAACCGGCTCTGCATTGACAGCAGTGAGCCCAATAGAGGGCTCAAATTCACAAACCATGAGATCATGACCTGAGCTAAAATCGGACACTCAACCAACTGAGCCACCCATGTGCCCCTATCTTTACTTTGTTGACTAGGCCTAGCACAATGCCTCACACAGATAAGACTTGTGATAATTACATATTAGTTAACTACAATTAACTATATTTTTTTTCCTGAAAATGCAGATTCTGGAACTGTCTATCATTTGTTGCTTTTCTTATGGTGTTTACCTTCATTGGACTTCTAATTCCTGCACATACATATTTATATATATCATTTTCTGATATATATTATACATTAAATATCTATTTCACACTTATTGTTTTAAGGTAAGATTGTCATTTGAATTTTTCTATTTATAGTACATTGACTAAGCCCAAAGAGATTTTTAAAATAGAAATGTTTCATTCCTTGGTGCGAATATGACAAATTGCCTCTTAACTTGCCAAAGAATCATTAGTAAACTAGAGTTTTAGTGTTTTTTGTAACTGCATTAATGCAGCTTTTAACTGAATTTCAAAGCAATCTAAGCACCTTATAGCATTTTTGATAATTAGAAGAAAAAAACCTTTCATAATTTTACTACCTAGAGGCAATTGCTATAAACATTTGGTTAATCAAGTTGAGGTTTCATAAAGTTCAACACTGATCTTAAGTAAAAATTTTATGTTGCCCTGTTTGCCTAATATTATATAACAAATAATTTCCTGTTGTGTTTAAATTATAATTAGAAATAGATTTTTAACAATCAAAAGGATATCTTCCTTGTAAATGTCCTTTTACTTAAATAATTTTTGTAGTCCTCTTTTCAATGGTAAGAGGTGGGAGAGAGTCGGCCTGTGTAAGGGAAAAGGGGGTGACACAGAGGAGGAAAACCACCATGACTGCAGTCTCAGGATTCTTGAGTCTCCATCACTCGCGTTGTTAACACGCTACTTCCATCTAGGAAAATTAATAGGGAGTGGGCATCAGTTGGCTACTGCTGATTAAATGGAAATGAGTCCCAAATTATCAGATACAACTAGTGTAAAGTGTAGGAGATGTGTGATTAAAAGAAAAAAATAAAAATGAATTGACCAATATTGGAAAGATTCAGCAAGATTAAAATCTACAAAGACAAAGAAAGAAGGACATTCTCCCCCTTCACGTCTCACTCATTAGATTTGCTTTTATTTCTTTTTGGGATCTAGAATAAAAATATATTAACAAAACATCTCTAACTTTTTCTTTTCCAACTCAAGAAACACCACTCAGGGTGATGTGGAATTAGCCTTCTACAAGTCTAACAGAAAGAAAGGAAGAGAAAACTGCCATACTCTTGTCTGTCCATGAAATGCTCTTCCATCTGTTTTTGGTGCTTTGCTAACAGTGTGTGAAAGATGGCTCATTTGTCTGAGTTGGCATTCCACAGAGAATAGACTGGAATAGAACAGAATGAAGTGAGGAGGTGGTGAAAATACCTATGGCAAAAATAACTTTTAAAAATATCTTTTGTCTTTTAGACTTCTGGTTTTTCTACTAATGAGCCCTCTTTTGTCTCGACTTGGTCATGGGTTCAGCTGGCGTTGGGCTTTCATAATGGTCTGGAGTGAAATGAAAGGAACGCCTAATATAAACATGGCTCTTTTCCTTGCCTACTCTGACATTTCTCTTGGAAGCGAGAGGGAAAAATCTCAAGTAAAGATAAATGATTTGTTTTTATTCGAACATTTTATGAATACTGTTGCTGCATACTTAAAATACACTTTAGTAGTGAGGTAGCTCATTGCCACTTGCACTGTGGGAGTGATTTAGCCATGATGGCAAGATTGGAGAGAAGAAGAACACCAGGCAACTTTCCTCTTCCTAGGGAACATTCTGACTTAGGAATACCTAAATCCTTTCGTTACACTTTTATTTTTTTTACTTTTTTTTTTTTTACTGTTTTATTTATTCCTGAGAGAGAGAGACAGCATGAGCAGGGGAGGGTCAGAGAGAGAGGGAAACACAGAATACGAAATAGGCTCCAGGCTCTGAGCTGGCTATCAGCACAGAGCCCGATGCAGGGCTCGAACCTGCAAACCGTGAGATCACGACCTGAGCTGAAGTCGGACGCTTAACCGACTGAGCCACCCAGGCACCCCTCGTTACACTCTTAAAATAGGTTTATTACAAAGGTTAAAGAAACTAAAACTCAAATAATTTAAGGAGCACCTGGGGGCTCAGTTGGTTAAGCATCTAACTCTTGATTTGGGCTCAGGCCATGATCTCATGGTCACGGGCTAGAGCCCCATGGAGCTTGCTTAGGATTCTCTCTCCCTCTCTCTCTGCCCCTTTGCCATGTGCACAAGCACAGGTGCTCTCTCTCTCTCTGTCTTTCTCTCAAAATGAATAAATGAACCTAAAAAATACTTACAAATAATTTAAAATAGTACCTAATATAGAGTATGTCCTTAATAAGTGTTTTTATTTTTACTTACTCCTAATACCCATTTGAGAAAAGCAGGAACCTACTTATTATTGGCTCCATTGCTTTCTATAACTTTGTGAAACCCCATTAATTAATGCTAGGAGTCAAGAGAAGTTACCTATTCACTTACAGTAGCCTCAAATTCTGCCTAACAGAACAATGGGCATGACTCTCCATCTACCTTATTTCAAGGTAAGATCATTACAAGGAGCTCTGTAAGAAATTTCCTGTGCAGATATCACAATGCATCTAATACTTCCATTGTGGGTTTTTTTTTTACACATCAATTCCAAATAGAAAGGGAAGAGCAGCAAAGGGATTATTGTATGTCTTAATTAGATAATAGTCCAAACATTAAAATATTAAATATTCAAACACTGCTTTTAAAAACCAAAATTATCTGCCATTCCATGACCTCCTCCTTCTTTTTAACCTATATCCACACGCCTAATGATCAAGGTCAGTTCCTTACCGTACATACTGACCAGTGCAATGGTAGACATCATGCTTGGATCTGGGTTCTGAAATTTCTAGCTGGCTGCTATTTGCCATGTGGCCATTAGCAAGTTATTTAATTCCTCTCTCACTGCACATGTCAGTTTCCTCATTCCAAAAGGGACTTAATAGTACCAATGGTTTTTTAGCAAATGTTTAACAAATAACTTTTTTAGGGGTCAGAGGGAGTCCTAATTTGTAGTATTTACCAGTTTCCATGGTGTAATCACTCTCACTAAGAGAACATCAATTATCTCAATAACAACTTCCTGAGAATTGAATGATCAGCTCTTATGAACTGGGAAAAGCCAGCCCTAGCATGCCACTATCTCAGAGTGTTAGTATGAGAAATAGAAAATGTACAGAAAATGCTTAACACATTGCTTAGCATATAATAAGTATACAATGAATATGAGCTATATTGATGATGATAATGCTTTGAGATAAAACCTTCGTAAATAAAATCATGTAGTGAGATGTCCTCACTAGAGTAGTAACTGGTTGAAAAGAAAGTAACACTTCTTCATTTAATTGGGCTGAACCCTATAGCTAACTTTTTAATATTCGCAAAGCAGCACTAGAGTAAAAGGTTAAAAGTAACTTAATCTTGTGTCTACTACTCACAAGTTTATTGACCTTGGCTAAGTGACAGTGCCTGAGTTTCCCACCTGTACGACTGGACTATATTGGGATTCACTTCATAGAACTGTTGTAAGGATTAAATAAGCCTGATATACTGTGCTCTATGCTTACTATATAGATGTTAGCTTTTATTACTATTAAATTGACTAACTTAGTGATCCTCAACTTTGAACATACTTTAGAACGCTTTAGGAACTTTTAGAAAATTATGAATGCCTGTGAATTCTGGCCATGGGTATGATGAATAGTGGATATCAGACTTATTTCCTATAGTAAACAACTATAAAACTGGTTAAAATAGATGAAGCAATTGAATATAGTTTTCAAAATTTCTACAATTTTACAATAAAAGAAAAACAACCAAATTTTTTAAAACAGGCAAAAGAGTTAAACAGACACCTCATAGAGAAAGATATATACCACTAAGCATGTTGAAAATGCTCAACATCATTACTTTAGGGAAATGCAAATTAAAACGACAATGAGAAACATAATGTTCAATTTACATGAAGGTTTTAGAACTGGTAGTTCCTCTCTATAGAAATAGAAATCAGACCTCTTGTGGGGTAGGGGATTGATTGGACAGGAGAACTAGAGATATTTGGGGGGGATATAAGAATATTGAACATCTTGATAGGATTGAAGGTTGCATGGGTGTATACACTGTCAAACGTTGTCAAATGGTACAAAAGTACATTTCAATGTATGTACATTACACCTCAGTTTTTCTAATTTCTAACGCTTGGGCTCCACCCTTGAATAAATCAGAAGTTCAATGGGAGCATCCTGGGCACCAGTATTTTAAAGCTTCCCAATGATTCTCTCCTCCTGGAGAACGTCTGGTGTGGTTTCATGCTCTGTCTCTAACCTCCATCTGTAGCCACAAAAAAAGGAAAGGCTAGGGGTATAACATAAGTTCTGGAAATTAGAGTTATGGAAGTCAACAGAAGTGTGCAATCTTAGATTGAAAAGTGTTGCTCCAACTGGGAATATAAGCAGAGAAAAAAAAAATCAAGTGGCACCAGAGATATCAATTGTTCCTCCTCTTGATGATGAAGGGATGGCAGAGAAGCAAAACATGAGGTGAGGCGAACACAGCAAGATCCCTGAGCTGTCCATTTTCCCCAGATGAAGAGAATTATTTGATACGGAGGTGCTGGTAATGTTGAACCCAGAACTGCATGGCTGTGTACACGATGGTGTGTATAGTGAATAAGAATTGATAAAGTACAAGCATAGTCCCAAGGCTCAAGAAGTGCAGCAGTGAAATTTAAGAACAAGCTTTTTATTTTCCCAATGTGTCTATAAATATTTGTTTACTTCTCAGATCATGTGTCCTGAGTTTTGATTTGGTTCCAAAAGCATGAATAAAATCTATGCAAGGAGATAGAGAACACCCAGAGTACTTTCATCATGCCTGACATTGATATTCTCCCTTACTATGACCATTTATTGACCTAATAGAACCTAGTTTAACTTACATTAGCAAATACAGAATATATTACATGAAATTGTCACGAATACTTACTTTGTATTTTTCTTTATACTCTAGATACTATTTCATGGAGTGTCGGTGTGCTTAGTTACCTTGATTGTCAATAGATTTATTTTGCCAATGGCAGTTAGTAAACTAGGTAAGCCCAACTACTTACTATTGTGAGTGAGGAGAAACATATTCTAATAACATTTTTAAAATGTTTATTTATTTTGAAAGAGACAGAGAGAGCTCAAGTGGGGGAAGGAAAGTCAGGGAGAGAGAGAGAGAGAGAATGAGGGGTGGGTGCTGAGGGGGAGGGAGGAAGAGAGAATCCCAAGCAGGCTCTGTGCCGTCAGGAAAAGGAATTCCTTGGCTGGTTTTAAGCAAGTAAGCATAGTTATGTGGTTAACTCTAGTTCTATGGATAACTGATTGCGGGGTGTGAGGATATTGAAGCAGAAATAGCAATTTTAGGAGGCAACTGCATTATGCAATATGGCCATTTTCATCCCCTACTTTTTAACAATTGAAAAATCGGGATCTAGAGAATTAAAAATTCATGTGACAGTTGAAGAACTAGAAAAAAAAAAAAAGGCCCTGATGCTCTTAATCCATTATATTCTCAACTGCTCTAACATCCTTCCCATTACACAGTGTTTTCACTCTAATGGCAATTTGTTTTTTTTTTTTATTTAAAAGAGAGAGAGGGAGAGAGAGAGAGAGGGAGGGAGAGAGAGAGGGAGGGAGAGAGAGAATGAGTGGGGGAGGGGCAGAGTGCAATGCACAGAGAGAATCCCAAGAAGATTCTATGCTATCAGTGCAGAGCCAGACACAAGACTTCAACTCATGAAACTGTGAGATCATGACATAAGCCAAAAATAAAAAGCCAGAGGCTTAACCAACTGAGCCACCCATGTACCCCTCTAATGGCATTTTAATCAATCTGAGAGTCATCTTTATGAATGACATTGCATTACCCAATCTGCATTCCTTCCTTGTATTAGTAACAAAATCTTTTCTTTTTTCTTTTTTAAAGTCTCTGAGCCCTAACATTGTAAATTTGGAAGAAAAGATTAAATAAAGTTTTGCAAAGAGTATCATATGTTCTACTTAGTAGCTAAATAAACTTAAAATTCTTATTGTGGAGTATGTTTACTTGCACTAAGAGCAGTGAATATTTGCTCACAGAACAATTATTGCTTTCCAAGGAAGCTTCTATGGCTCATACAAAGGAATTTGTGTCTAATTGTGAGAGTCCTTCAAATCTTAATGAGATCTGGAGACAAATAGATATCAAATACTTATCATAATTATATACAATATTATATTTAATAGGATAGATGTGTATATGTATATATACTCTGTATATATATATATCAATACTTCCTACATGTATATCTCCTGCATATATGTATATTTACACATATTCTGTATATTTGTACATATGTACACATAAGATATATATGTCAAGGATGTATATGTCAGAAGTATAGGTATATGTATGTGCAGATATATATCTCCTATATCTCATATATGTATGTGTCATCTATTCTGTGTATATATGTATATGATATTATACGTATATATCATATATTTATAAAGAGATTTACAATAAGAAGTTGGCTCACATGATTATGGAAGCTGAAAAGTCCCAAGATCTACAGTCCAAAAGTCTGAGAACCGGGAAAGCCAACTGAGTGTAAGTTTCTATCTAAATTATGAAGGCAGGAGAGGACTGAGTCCCACCTCAAAGACCATGAGGCAGAGTGAATTTTCTTTTGTTCTGTTCTGGCCTCCAATGGTTTTGATGAGGCCTGCCTGCATTGAGGAGGCCAATCTGCTTTGCTCAGTGTACCAAGTTAAATATCATTCTTATCCAGAAACATCTTCAGAGACACACCAAATATCTGGGTATCTTGTAACCCAGTCAAGTTGACACATAAAATTAATTGTCACACATCTTATCTTCTGTCTCCTCATCTATCAAACTGGGAAAAGGAACTTAGCTTAAAAGGTAGGTACGGTAATCAGAGACAATACATTCAAGGTGCTGAGATGTGTTGTTTCAGCACATAGGAAGCATTCAATAATTATTAACTATTACTGTTACCATCATATACCTCAGTTTTTTTGAGTACGAAAGTAGAAAAGCTTAAAATTGTTAGGGTTCCCATTATGAAACAATGTATGCTGTGTCTTTAACTTAAGTGAAAATACTTGGTGACAAGTAAGGACAAAGGGAAACTTATAATCCATATTCAAAATGGTGTTGTCCTTATTATTGATAAAACATACTCTTTGTATCAAAGGTCTTCGTGATGTCACATCAACAAAATATAAATCGCTTCATTGTACATTTCAACACTTTCAAGAGCTAACCAAATCTGCAGCCTCTGCACTCAAATTTGACAAAGATCTTGCTAATGCAGATTGGAATATGGTTGAGAAAGCAATTATCCTTCAAAACCCATATGCAGTAAGCAAATAATATCTTTCATTGATTCTTTCAAAGCAGATGTAATTAATTACCTTAAGTAAGTATAAATGTTATTCATTCACAACTTTTAATACTTGTAATAGAGAAGTTGTGCTGTTAGCTCACAGTCATAGTAGTAAGGAGGGGACGTTAGGCAATTTTGTGATCCTTGGGGGGCAGCTTAGAAGTGACAATCTCTTTGAGTGAGCAGAAAATAAGTGGTATAAATTCAAAAGAAGGAGTGCTGAATTCGAGCTGCCTTCGAATCAAAAGGAAAGTGAGCCTTAGAAAATGCAAGTTTTTTGCTAGATTGACAGTGGACAGGTGCCTTTGTTCAGCACTGATTTACACTAGTGTATATGCCAAGAACTTGCTAGCCCCTAACTTATGATTAATATTATTTCTGGTATAAAATAGAATTCAAAGCCAGTCTCATGAATTTGAGTGTGAGTGAGATGTCACCTCCTGCTTCTGAGACATGCTTTAGAATATCTGTGGTTGAAGTGTATGTAACTCACCAATTAGTCATGGTTGCCATAATGAGAGTTGTTCTTGAATCTTCTCAATGTTTTTGCTGTTTTGCTTTCTCCTATGTCAGGTCCAGCTTTCAGTGCAGTGTTTCAATGCATACATATTTTATGATGCAGCTTTTGCAATGTTTGTCTGCAGCATACAATATGAGAAGCCAACTTCTAGGAGTGTAGACATATGATAATTGGTTTCTATAAAATAGGATTCCTCAAAATCCATTTCGTATCCACTAACCAGTACTTAAAGCTCCAGCTGGGGATCCAGAAACAAGCCCCCCACCTATAGGAATAATGATTTCTGGATAAGACAAGTACCAAGTGAAATCTAATTATTTTCTATAATAGCTCCCAATTTCTGATTGTGGCCTTTTGCTAATCTGGCTGCAGCAGAATCATTTAGAAAGTTTACTAAAATATGGTTTTATTTCTCAGCCTCCCGCCTGGAGATTCTGATGGAGGTGGTCTGAGGAGGGTCCATGTGTATTTTTATTCCATTTGCCCAGCAGATTTTACTGCAGAGTCAAGGTTGAGGCCCGCAGTCTGATACTTGATCTGTTTCAGAAGGCAGATGATCAAACAACTGCTTTCTCCTATTTACAGTGCAGACACAGGGGACTATTACAGTGTTACAGATAGAGCACGGGCCTTGGACTTGGAAATTCTGGGTTCATTTCCAGCTTTGTTGCTTAGTAAATAGCTTTGTGATCTTGAACAAATGTTTTATTTTCTCTAAGCTTCAGCTTTTCTCATATGTAAAATGAAATTATCCGTAATTCCCATCTCCTAATGCCAAGTTCATCTTCTATTCTATCTTAAGTGATTAGGTTAAAGCAGTGATTGTCAAACTCTACATGCAGCAAGAATCATGGAATGGGTTTGTAAAATCCCTGTTCCCCCAGAGTTTGTGATTTAGTAAGCCTCTGTTGGGGTCTGAGAATATGCATTTCTAATAATTTCCAGGGGATGCCAAGGCTGCTGGTGGACCACACTTTCAGAACCATTGGCTTAATGTGGGATTATATATGTGGTAGCTTTATAAACTGTCAATAATGCCATGTAAAGATAAAAATATGATATAACTCCTTTCCCCCAAAACTGGCAATTATTTTACCTTCTAGATAACTGTGAAATGATAAGGAAACTCACCTTAACATTTTTTCTGTATCTAGCAGATTTTCTATAATTTTTCAAATCAAATTGTTATGTGAATTGCTTGAGGGTTATGCCAAACAATATATTAATATTTCTACATTATTTTTTTGGTTTTTATTTCTGTTCTACTTAGTTGAGCCAAGGAGAAACAACAGAGCACCAAAAGGTGAAATGTCTATCCTGTAACAAGGAAATAGATGAGACCCTTAATGTTGAAGCAATGGAGCTGGCCAACAGGCGTCTCTTGTCAGCACAAATAGTTAGTACTTGATTATATACTTTTAAAATGATGAGCACTGGGTGTTATGTGGAAACTAATTTGACAATAAACTATTTGTTAAAAAAATTGAATATACTAAAAATAAAAAATTGTAAACATTACATTTACACATTAAAAAAATAATAATAAAATAAAATAAAATAAAATAAAATAAAATGAGGGGCACCTGGGTGGCTCAGTCAGTTGAGTGTCAGCCTTCAGCTCAGGTCATGATCTCATGGTTTGTGGGTTTGAGCACTGCGTCGGGCTCTGTGCTGACAGCTCAGAGCCTGGAGCCGGCTACAAATCCTGGGTCTCCCTCTCTCTCTGACCCTCCCCTGCTCACGCTGTCTCTCTTTCTCTCCCAGAAATAAATAAAACATTTTTAAAATAAGTAAAATAAAATGATATTTGGGGGGCTTCTGGGTGGCTGAGTCGGTCGAGTATCCAACTCTTGATTTTGACTCAGGTCATGATCCTAGGGTCCTGAGATTGAGCCCTACATCAGGCTCTGCACTGATAGCATGGGCCGTGCTTGGGATTCTCTCTCTCTCCCTTTCCCTCTTCCTCTGCCTCTCTCTCCTGCTTGCACTCTCTCTCTAAAATTAAAAAGAATAAAATGATTTTTTTGGCCTAAAATTATACCAAAAGCTTTCTCCCTTGTTAAAGACATCTTGATTATGCTTACCTGCTGAGCTGAATAGATTGTTATAAAGGCAAAGGAAAGTTTGGCATTGTCTTGGGAATCTGCTTGATTGCCAAAAGAAAGAAAAGAAAAATAGATCCATCCAAATTAGCCTAAGTAAAAGGTGTTTTATTAAAAGGATTTGGGAATTTCACAGATCCCCCTGGGAGGAATTACAGCTGAACCTTTACATGTGTTATGCGGTCATTTCGATGACACCATCCACCTCCAGGTCCATGCCAGTTTTTCGTGAAAGATACCACCAAGTCTGCTGATAACTGCAAAAAGAGAGTAGTGGCTTCCAGATCAAATCTTGAATAAAAATTAGAAAGGTTCTGTGGCACAGCAGCATAGCAGACTCTGTGGGAAATTGTTAATGACCTGTTTACTATTGTTCATGTTGGGCCTTCCTCATTGGATATGGAATGGTCATAATGTCTCATCTACTCCAACCATACAGGATTCCAAGCCTTCTACATGTTCAATCTAACTTGGGAGATGGAAGGTCTATAGGACATGATGGTTCTGTCTTCAGAACCTGTCAGAACCCATCCTGGCAGATGGGTTGAATCTCAAAGGCAGATTTTCCAAGGACCTGAATAATGTCATTAATCAATTGAGGCAGTGCCATAAGGATGAACTTATGTCCATATGGTGCTTTGCTCCACCAGCAGATTTTATGACATCGTGTCTTTGAGTCACTTCCAGATTTTTAATTTATTTCAGGAAAATATGTTTTCAAGATCCCTCAATAGTAACACAGGACATTCCATTTGGGGTCTTGCTTTTCATTAATAATATGATGTATGTCTGAGGATTTATTCTTTTTGAGTCTTTATTCTCTCCATTCATAAAATACGAAAATGCTAAGTCCAGGAACTCTCAGATTTTCTGCAGCATATCCAGCATGCATATTTTTGGTTTCTTGCCCTAAGTGTTTGTTTTCTACCATTATGTCTTTGTTGATTTTTGTGCTATGAGTTGGGTCTTAATTGGGAAATACATTTGTTTGGTTGTTCTTGTTGTTGTTGTTTATTTATTTGAGAGAGAGAGAGAGAGAGTGCGAGTGAGCATGGGAGCACAAGTGGGGAGAGAGGCAGAGAGAGAGGACGAGAGAGGCTCTATGCTAGCAGTGCAGAGCCCAAAGTAGGCCTCACTCCCAACAACCATGAGATCATGACCTGAACCAAAATCAAGAGTCTGACGTTCAGCCTACTGAGCCACTCAGGTACCCCAGGAAACCCTTATTTCTTAAGGTAAGTTGGATCTTTATGTTCTTTTAAGGAATCAGCCATTCTCTGAATTATTCTCACATTTTGTTGTGAATTATCATTTAAGAATTAACATTTTTCTAGTATCTTAACTGCTGTGTCCTTTGTGTTGCCAAGCTTTCATGAGTTCCATATTACTTTCGGCTTCCTTATTTTTCTACATGCTATGGTGTTCACCTTTGAAGATATCGAAAATATGTTAATCTCACATTATTTTATAAGTATTTTAATGAAGCTTAAGAAGACTGTTACCCTGTTGAATTCCTGTATCATGGACAAATAACCTTTTCTTCCCTCATTCTTAAAATTAGTTCTATTTCCTTCTGGTATCCCCAAGAACAAAACTGCATGTTCATATCCATATCCGGTACAGACAGGATATGTTCTATGGAAGCATAAGTCTTTAGTTACATCATGCATTCCAATTTAGGAAGTTGGTTCATATAGAGATTTTTTAACAGTGTTCAGCCCTCTGAGGTCAGTGCTTTCTCCAGCATCAAAAGTAGTGCCTGAAGCAAAGTGGTCTCTCAATATACAGACAGAATGAACAAATGGCTGTTTTTTGTACAACAGTGACAGTTCATTTAATACTTATAATAGACTGGAAAAAAGAGAGTTCTGTCATCAAAATATTTAGAAAAATTAAAGATATAAACCAGGATCCTCTACTACAGGATTTCTCTGAGCCTTTGATTTTCTAATATGCATTATAAGCTTTTAAAACAGGGATATACTTGCAGCAGGAACTTCCCACATTTATTTGTCCCCAGAACTCCACTTATTCTTTTTTCTTTAATATAGTTTATTGTCAAGTTAGTTTCCATATACCACCCAGTGCTCATTCCAACAAGTGCCCTCCTCCATGCCCTTTACCCCCCTTCCCCCATTCCCCACCCCCATCAGCCCTCAGTTTGTTCTCAGTATTCAAAAGACTCTTATGATTTGCCTCCCTCCCTCTCCGTAACTATTTTTTCCCCTTCCCCTCACCCATGGTCCTCCGTTAAGTTTCTCCTGATCCACATATGAGTGAAAACATATGGTATCTGTCTTTCTCTGCCTGACTTATTTCACTTAGCATAATACCCTCCAGTTCCATCCATGCTGTTACAAAAGGCCAGATTTCATTCTTTCTCATTGCCATGTAGTATTCCATTGTATAGATAAACCACATCTTATTGATCCATTCATCAGTTGATGGACACTTAGGCTCTTTCCATAGTTTGGCTATTGTGGAGAGTGCTGCTATGAACATTGGGGTACATGTGCCCCTATGCATCAGCACTCCCATATCCCTTGGGTAAATTCCCAGCAGTGCTACTGCTGGGTCATAGGGGAGTTCTACTGTTAATTTTTTGAGGAACCTCCACACTGTTTTCCAGAGGGGCTGCACCAGTTTGCATTCCCACCAACAGTGTAGGAGGGTGCCCGTTTCTCCCCATCCTTGCCAAGATCTATAGTCTCCTGATTTGTTCATATTAGCCACTCTGACTGGTATGAGGTGGCATCTCAGTGTGGTTTTGATTTATATTTCCCTGATGATGAGAGACATTGAACGTCATTTCATGTGTCTGTTGGCCATCTGGATGTCCTCTTTGGAGAAGTGTCTGTTCATGTCTTCTGCCCATTTCTTCACTGGATTATTTGTTTTTGGGGTGTGGGAAAACTCCACTGATTATTGAAAGCCTAGTTCACATCTAGCAGGAACCTAGTTTTCCACAGAACCAGTCTGATTCCACCCAAAGTGCAGATGGACCTTCTGCACTGATCTCAAGGTCTGGACTCTACAGAAACATTCTTTTTATAATGATACTAGATTTTGACTTTTTTCTCACAGCTATTTTTCCATAAAGGGAATACTAAGTTGTTATCATTATCTATGCTGTATAATAATTTGACTGCACATTTCTTTTAGGCAAGCTACCAGAGACAATACAGGAATGAGACTCTGTCCCAGAGTGCTGCTCAGGTGCTGGTGGGTGCAGCGGGAAGTTTTGGTGAAAAGAAGGGAGAGTAAGTATATTGGCAGGAGAAAGCTTCCATCCTAAGCCATTGCATTTAGGAAATTGTGCAAGTGAGTTTTTCTGCTCTTTCTGATAACTTGGGATCATCCCGTATTATGTGGGAAAGCCACTCCATGCTTTGCACCCCCAAATCAGGTCAAATGACCTACTTATAATTTCCCAACTTGCTCTACTTTTTCATACTTCTGTACATTTGAACAAGCTGCTTCTTCTGACTGAGATGCTCTTCCTTTCTCCTTCTGATTGAGATGCTCATTCTTTTTGCCCTCACAGCTGATCAAAAAAGACTGTTTTAGACTACTTGAATGCCTCAGTAAGGTCAAAGACTTCCTTAATTCCTCCAGGCACATCTTTCAATGCATGTTCTCTCTTTTTTTATTTTTATTTTTAAAATAGGCTTCATGCCCCAGTGTGGAGCCCAATGCAGGGCTTGAACGCATGACCCTGAGATCAAGATCTGAGCCAAAACCAAGAGTCAGATGCTCAACTGACTGAGCCATCCAGATGCCCCTATATGTTCTCTGTTAATCCTCAGCTTGTTCTTGTAATAGTTTCTTTTGCCATAAGCCTCCATAGCACATAGCAAGTTCCTTAAAGTCAGCATATTAGGGATAACCTCAGATCCCCTTGGAAAGATGAAGGATATTTGAGTGGGCAAAGGGAAGAATTAAACTGTCTCGTAGGTTCACAATGTCCACCCAAAGCCCGGACATACCTTCTTGTTCTAGATCACACCCCTGGTACTAAGGACACCAGTATTCCCTGCTCAGATGGTCCTCAGCTCGTTTGTAAGGTCTTCTTGGGCCTTTTCCCCTGGGCCATTACCTCACAGGCAAACTAGGCCTGAGAGCCAAGAGAAGTGCCTGGTGTCCGCTCACAAGTACTGGCCTGTGGCAACAGAGAGAGATAAAGCTGTGTGTGGGAAGAGAAGCAGCCGGACACTGGAGCACGGTCTCATTGCAGTTCAAGTACAGATGTCAAAGACTATAAGAGATTCCTTTTCAAGCCTAGCCATACAAATCATTATAACATTATACTTATCAAGGTAGCAAAATATATCTTGCTAAACATTTTGTTTCTTGATGAATATAAGTACAAGGGTCTCCATTTGCCCCCAGCTCTGGGCCATTCAAGTGCTTACAGGACCTCAGTGGCGTTGGGGGACTGGGGAGAAGGGCTGGGCAAATGTGATCACTTAAAAATAATATGATGGGGGTGCCTGGGTGGCTCAGTCGGCTAAGTGCCCATCTTCGGCTCAGGTCATGATCTCTCAGTTCATGAGTTCAAGCCCCACCTTGTACGAGCTCTCCTGACAGCTCAGAGCCTGGAGCCTCCTTCAGATTCTGTGTCTCACTCTCTCTCTGCCTCTCCCCCATTCGTACTCTGTTTCTTTGTCTCTCAAAAATAAAAAACATTAAAAAAATTAAAACAATATGATGAATACTTTAAAGAAGGTAGATGCCCACTGTACAGTGGAAGTTTATAAAGGAATGATATAACATGCTGAAAAGCATTATCACTGCATTGTTCAGGAGAACTTAATATTAAAAAAGCAGCATCGAGCAATTCAACCCAATGCCTGGATTTTCCCTCTTTAAGTCCCCCAGGAAGGCAGGAGCAATATATGCCTATGAAGACCCAGAGCAAGGAAGCCAGCAGTAGGAGAAGGGGGTCAAAGTGTTGAAGACTCATAGTGGCAAATTTTAGAATATATTATTTTTTAGTCACACACAAAAGAGATAAATATGAAATACTAATATGTGCAAAGGTGTATGTCAAGCCCTGTGGGGACTATCAAGATAAGTGGAATAGTGTCCCAATCCCCAGAGAACTTCCTGTTAATTACACTTATATTTAGTACATGCTTCTTTGCTGCCATGGTGTTGACTTTGCCATTTGCTGGTCATTCGTATCATTAGCCCCATGTGTTGGTGTGTCCTGTGGCAAGAAAACAAGCCTAAGGAGATGAAAAGTTGGGGATTTAAACAGGGGCACCAGGACCTGTGCTAACTGCCTGTGTAATTACCTAAGAAAGAATTCTTTGAAGAGAGAGCTTATATTTATTAAGTGCTGTGCCAGGCAGTTTTAAACATGTTACATGTATTACCAATTTAATGTTCTGAAAGTCCTATGAGGTAAGTGCCAGTATTATCTTCATTTTGCAGGCAAGAGATGTGAGGCACAAAGAGATTACAACAATTTACCCCAGGTCACAAATAAATTACAGAGCTCAAGGTTTAAGCTGCCTCACTATCCAACCAAAGAGATCATAACTGTTTTCCTAAATCAGGAAATATTCCTAAGCAGTGAATATGTTGATAAAAACTAAGAATCCAGGAGCTTGAATTAGTCATTTGGGCTATAAAATACCACATAATTACTGGTATCCCAGAATTCTAGGATTCATAGGAACTAATGAAATGACCAGATCTTAGTGGAGTCATTAATTCCTTCAGGAGGGCTTCCGGATTCCCCAAGACTATATTAAATGTCCCCCACTTGATGGATCCAAAGTGCCCTATTGTTTATCATCTCCCCAACAACACTGACTGCCCTTCACTATAATTGTTATTTGCATGTTTTACTTCGCTTATCCGTTGGATCCTTAAAGGCAGAGATCTGTATTCGATTATGGCTTCTCCCCAGCTTTTAGCAAGCAGAATATGTTCAATAAATATTTTTAAAATTGGGAACAAATCAAGTCCCATATACGTTGGTTATTTTCCATGTAATTACTACATTATCCTATTGAGTCACAAAGAATTCAGTGACTTTCTTCTTTCCAGTTACATCTGTATCCCTGCAGCAGAGAAATTGCTCAGATTTCAGAGTCAGAGCAATATAATCAATAGGAAGGGCAAGGTCTACCTTTGAATGCAAGTCACCAATGCCGTTCTATTAAGGCATATTTTATTTCTGAGAGAGAGAAACAGCGTGAGCAGGGGAGGGTCAGAGAGAGAGACACACAGAATCTGAAGCAGGCTCCAGGCTCTGAGCTCTGAGCTATCTGTCAGCACAGAACCCAGCATGGGGCTCAAACTCATGAACTGTGTGATCATGACCTGAGCCGAAGTCAGACGCTTAACCGACTGAGCCACCCAGGCACCCCCTCTTTTAAGGCATATTTTAAAGTGGGACTCCAGACCCAACAACAAAACTGTATCCTCCCTCTGATGATGATAATGAAAACCAAGGGATTTGCCTAAGCAAGACAAAATCATAACATGTAGATCTGAGCTGCCTCAATAGAAAAGCCAGCATAAACCTAGATACAATGGGATACGTGCTACCAAATTGTCTTTTGGGGTTTTATGGCCACTGATTTCTCTAAGTAAACATAACCCTTTACCCCCACCACGTGTATTTTCCCCATAAGTTCCTCAACGACCTGCCCAGAAGGCAAAATCAAAGAACTAAGAGAATGTGTGAAATAGGATGGGTGTTTCATATATACTTTCTTATTTAAGTATCCCTGAATGGCATGGATATCTTTACTTCTATTTCATAGAGCAAATAGGTTAGCGAGGTAATTTGTTTATTGCTTCACCAGGTAATGGGGGAGCCAACATGAAAACCTGGATGTATTTGAATTCCAAATATTTAAATCATGTTATTCTTTCCTTCCCTGATCCTTGACCTCTCCATTTTAAACCATGTATCTCCCATTTTTTATACTGTAATGAGTGAGCCTCACAATCTAAATTCATAATTATATATCCACTTATAGCTACAACTTTGTGACTTCGACTCATGCTAATGAGAGGGTCCAAGTCCCAGTTATCAATGGACAGAACTATTATGCTACTTTCTGACAATACTGCATTATATCTGTCCTCCAAATTTTAAAGCACATTTAATGATTGCCTTTTTTTTCGCCAGATATATGAGTCCTGAGACAATAAAGACTTATTCTGAAAGCCAAAAATTTCTTACCTTTATTAGAAAAGTATTGCTCAATTGGGTGTACAATACTAAAAAGGAAAAAGGGATCGCATCAAGGTAAGTGATTTTAAACCTTACTAGAAATGCTATTATATTGATTTTAAATTTCCTTTTTATTTTTAAAATTTATATCTTGGGAGTGCCTGGCTCACTCAGTCAATAGAGCATGTGACTCTTGATCTCAGGGTTGTAAGTTCAAGACTCACACTGGGTGTGGAGATTACTTAAAAATAAAATCTTAAAAAATTTTTTTAAAATTATATCCTGAATAAATTGGAAAATATTTGGGGGTAATTTGTAAATAACTTACTTACATTCATGCAAGAAGTTACTTACAGAAAAAAGAAATAGTATAATATCTTTTTTATTGTGGAAATAAATGTCACATAACAAGATTAACCATTTTTAAGTGTACCGTTCAGTGTTATTTAGTACATTCACAATGCTGGGCAACCATCATCTCTATCAAATTCCACGACATTTTTATTGCCTCCAGTGTAAATCCAGCACCCATTAAGTAGTCCCTCCCCAATCCCCCTGTTCCCCAGCTCCTGCATCGCACGAGTCCGCTGTGTCTCTTATGAATTTACCTGTTCCGAATGTTTCATATAACTAGAATCATACAATACATTGCCGTTTGTTTCTGGCTTCTTGCACTCAACATAATGTTTTCATCCACATGATAGAATGTCCAGTAACGTGAGTTTCATCCACTTTGTAGCATGTAACAAGACTTTATTCCTTCTTATAGCTAAATTGTACAGACATACCATATTTTGCTTACTTGTTAATCGTTGATGAGCACTTGGGTTGTTTTCACCTTTTGGCTATTGTGAACAGGGCAACAGCGCTGCTACGAACATTCATTTACATGTTTGTTTTTTAATTTAAAAAAATTTATGTTTATTTATTTTTGAGAGAGAGAGAGAGACAGAGCACGAGAGGGGGAGGGGCAGGGAGAGAGGGAGACAACAGAAACCGAAGCAGGCTCCAGGTTCTGAGACAGCTGTCAGCACAGAGCCTGACACGGAGCTGGAACCCACGAGCTGTGAGATCATGACCTGAGCTGAAGTCACCCACTTAACCAACTGAGCCACCCAGGTGCCCCTTTGTATAAGTATTTGAATACCTGCTTTCCATCGTTTGGGTATGCACTAAGAGTGAAATTGCTGGACCATATGATAATTTTATGTTTAATTTATTGAGGAACCACCAAATTGTTTTCCATAGCTATTAGACAATTTCAAAATCAGGAAATATAAATCTATCAACTTTACTTTCTTTTTCAAGTTTGGGGTAGTGATGTGGGTAATTCCATATAAGTGTAATACCATATAAATTTTAGGATTTTCTTAGTTCTGCAAAAAAAAAAAATGTCATTGAGACTTTCATAGGGGTTGCACTGAATCTGCAGTATTGCCATCTTAACAATAAGAAGCTTTCCAATTCATGAACATGAGGTAACTTTTCATTTATTTAGGCCTGTAATTTGTTTCAGGAATATCTTGTAGTTTTCAGTAAAGAAATCTTCGGTTAGAGTTAATCCTACATATTTTTTTCTTTTTGATGCTATTATAAATGAAACTTTTCTTTAAAAAATTTTTTAGGTTATTTACTTACTTATTTATTTATTTTGAGAGAGAGAGACACCATAAGCAGGGGATGGGCAGAGAGACGAAAGGAGACAGGATACCAAGCAGACTCTACACTGTCAGTGCAGAGCCCGATGAGGGGCTCAAACTCACAAACCGCAAGATTATAACCTGAGCCGAAACCAGGAGCTGGATGCTTAACTGACTAAGCCACCCAAGTACCCCAAAGCTGTTTTCTTAATTTCATTTTTGGGTTGTCCATTTCTAGTATATGATTTTTGTATTTTGACTTTTTATCCTGAAGCTTTGCTGAATTCACTGATTAGCTCTCCTGCTTTTTTGTGAATTTACCAGGATTTTCTATATATGAAATCATGTCATCTATGAATAGAGAAAATTTTACTTCCTCCTTTCCAATTTGTATGCCTTTTATTTCTTTTCTTAGATGCAAATGGAGGAAGTATAGACCCTTCTTCTCAATAAAAGTAGCAAAGTTTATGCGGCTCTCTTTAATCTACCATACCCAATAAATACCAGAAAGATATTTTCATATTATTGTATTTAAATAAGCCTTCCATACTGACTAAAGCTATAACTTTCTGAGTAATTATTTTTGTTGGTGCAACTTAAAGAAAGGGAGATTTTAAAAACTATAATTGATAGTGTACCCTGTAGGCTCTCTCTAATGTCATTCATCTCAAAGAAGCAGTACAGATTCTGGAGTCAGAGAATCCAGTCTGCTTGGTTTAGAATCTCAGTCTCTAGCATTTATGATCTGAATGAGCTTTTCAGTTCTCAGCATGTGTGTCATATTCTACAAGCTGATACATAAGGCCTCTGGCAAGGTAACTGACACATAGTGGGTACCAAAGTATGCCAGTTGGGTTCTCCTCTGTTTCTTCATGGGACTGTGGGAAAGAGTACATAAACAGTGTGTTTAGAAGCACCTAGTCCAGGGAATAGCACTGGGTAAACACTTACCAGAGATGAGTATGTATTACTAAGTGCTGGATAACATTCCAGTACTGCAAATATTACCGAAATGTTGAAATTAATATGTGATGGAATCACAAACACAAACAAGTCTACTCACCAAAAGAAACTGAATAGAAAAACACACAGGATTCTTAAAATTAAAAATTCAACTTACATGCTTCAGAATTGAATAAAAAGTGGCTCTAGTGTATCTATTTTGAGGGCTGCAGCTAGAGCTGTGCAAAGAAGAATAAATGCCGAGCACTGACAAGGCTCCTGTATCAATGTCAGTGCTCTGAGAGAAAAAGATCAGGACACTGAGATCTAAAGTGGTAACACTTGGATGGATAAACATTCTCCACATTCTTACCAACACTCTAGCCTAGCAGGGGAGCCCCCTCTCTCCTGCTAAAGGATAATAGCCTTCTGTCACCTTCAGTTGGTACAAATACATCAGAAGGTAAAGTTTTTCTTTGTTACAAGGTTATTCTCTACCACCTTTCACTGCTTCCAAGGTAATTACCCAGGTCAGATTTCAACACAGTCAGAGGGGAAAATATGGTGCCTTCTTTAGGAGACTACAGCTTATCTATTAAAGGAATTACAGGGACTGACTAATACTACCGAATACTAGTAGAACATAGAAGAGAATGGATCTAGAAGGTACGGGACCACAAGGTTACAACACAAGGCCAGACTCGGGAGAATTTATTGGCATGGTGGTCTTATCCGCGATGATTCAGGGTTCCACATGCTGTCAAGGACACTTGGAGCTGGTACTATTACACTCTTGGGATGGTTCTTGGAAGCTTGACCAAACCAATAAATTACAGCAAACTAAGTGCAGGTGATAGAAATTGGAATGTTTAACTAGATTATATATGACAGTGAAGGACCCACCAGATGACTTTGCTCCCTGGAAAGACAGAGGACATTTACTTCCATGAGGCAACACTGAAAAACTCGATGATAGATGTTCTCTGCAAGGCACGGCTGACAGTAGTGGGGGCTGTCATGGAATTCATCTTACTAGTACCAAAAGGGTTGGGAATAGCAGAAGACAGATAGCAGCAATTAAGTGTCAGAAGCAAGATGGGCATACTTTCTTTTGTGGACAGCAATCCCAGAGTAGCAGTCAGAGTATCTCGACCTGGGAATGGCTAACAAATAATGTGTGTCAAAGGGCAATAGAGACAAATAGTTAACTACATTTGACTTGGCTTTTCTAAAGATAGAGAACTGGTGAGCAAAGAGATGAGATCAGCCACTGCAAAGGAAGATCATGATTCCCCACCCTTTCCCTCTAAGTCAGTACTCAGAACCAGAGCCCACAAGAAAGGTCTAGAACAATACCACGAGTACATAAGATAAATATTGCCACAATCTTTTCTCAGATGCACCTTTAGTCACATTACTAGAGTGACTTTACTTTGCATTGAGAAAAAGAGAATACCCAGACTTTTAAAAAGACTTTGGGATATGGCATTTAAAATGGTACTGATACCAAAGGCTTGAAATGTTATTTTAGCTCTCAAGTTACACAGGAAGCTTTTAGACTAGATAATATATGGAGTCTCTGACCCAGTCAGTTTCATAATAATCCATCAATCCACTGTGTGGTTATTTTCCTGAATCCCCAAGTGTATAGTTGGAATGAATATAGTTCGCGTCTAGCTGAGTGTTCACATTTTCTTGCTGACCTATAGAATAAGAATTATTATGGCAGGAAGGACCAAGTGACCAAGTGGAACCCTGGCCAAAATAGTAATAAGAAGCAATATAGTATTTCAGAAGGAGTAAAAAAATTAACACCAACATTAAAGATTTAAAGGAACTGTTAGTAATTCCCATCATATCCCTTTGTTTCTTTTTCTCTCTTTCTTTCTCTCTTTTTCTTTCTTTCTTTCTTTCTTTCTTTCTTTCTTTCTTTCTTTCTTTCTTTCTTTCTTTCTTTCTTTCTTTCTTTTATTTTTAAAAATTATTTATTGATTTTGAGAGAGACAGAGCATGAGCAGGAAAAGGGCAGAGAGAGAGGGGGAGAGAGGATCGCAAGCAGGCTCCGCACTGTCAGCTCTGTGCCTGATGTGGGGCTCCATCTCACGACTGTAAGATCATGATCTGAGCTGAAATCAAGACACAGACACATAACTGACGGAGCCACCCAGGTGCCGCCCCACCCCGCATCGTACCCTTTTCAATTCATCCATCTGACATAAACAAGTCCAAGTGTAGTCAATTATAAATTTAAGCAAAAGATAACCTCAAGTGCAATGCTGTGCCAGATATGATTTTATTGCTGGAAGAAATCCAGAAACTAGCTCAGTGATTCCTACATATCAGGCTAATGAGAAAACACCTACACTGAAACAGGAAAGACCGAGACATACTGTCAACATAAACCTCACCCCCCTGGCACCACGGCATGCAGTCAAAAGGGAACTCATGGCTTCCAGCTTCTCCATGAGAAGTAAAGGATTTGGGACCCAACATCTAATGCCCCAACTTTTAAGACTTCCACTTGAGAGATGAACCCTCAAAACATTTAGCTCTGAGAGCTAATTGGGCTTATGTCTGCAAAAGCCACAAGACCAGAACAAAGGAACAGTTCTTAACAAGTTTGCAAGGACAGTGTGTCCCTGAAATGAATTTGTGCAAAAGTTTGGCACCCTGGCTTTTGTGATTGCCATCCAGAGAATACACCCCTTATTAGTAACAGAAAAACATAGAAAATCCTAAATCTCACTGGTAAAGATAAATGTGTAATAAAACTCAGAATACTCTAATATTGTAACAGTGTGGGTAAATCACATATAAGTCTAACATAAAGGTTAAAAGTCAAATGTATTTAAAAAAAACAACTAGAGCTGCAATAATTTGCTAATGGACACACACGATAAAAAGAGGTAAATATAAATTATGTCTCTCAACAAACCGGGTAAAAATGGATTGTACCTCAACAAAGGTCACAGGTGAGAGACATGCAGCTAACATCACAGTCAACAGAGAAAAGCTGAAAGCTGAAAGCTTTCCCTCTAGATCAGGAATAAGATTAAAAGGCTCACTTTCATTTTTTATTAAACATAGTGTTGGAAGTCTTAGTGTAATTAGGTAAGAAAAAAAAAGTCATCCAAATCGGAAGAAATGAATAAAACTGACATTTTCTGCAGATGCCATGATACATAAGAAAACCCTAAGAACACACAAACAAAAAAGTTAGAACTAAATAAACAAATTCAGTAAAGTTGCTGATTACAAAAATCAATATACAAACGTCATTAGTGTTTCTATACAACAATAACAAACTATTAAGAGAGAAATTAAGAAAACAATTCCATTTACAATTGCATCAAAAAGAATAAAATACCTAGGAATAAATTTAATGAAGGAGGCAAAAGACCTATACATTGATTACTGTAAGACACTGATGAAAGAAATTGAAGAAATTACAAGTGGAAAGGTACTCTGTGCTCATGATTGGGAAGGATCAATATTGTTAAAATGATCATACTACCCAAAATAATCTACAGATTCAATGCAATACTTATTAAAATTCCAATTGCATTTTTTACAAAAAAATTTTTTTATTCCTAAAATTTGTATGGAATCACAACAGACTCTTAATAGCCAAAGAAATCTTGAGACAGAAAAATTAAACTGGAGGCATCACACTACCTGATTTCAAGCTATGTTAAAAATCTATACTAGGGTCGCCTGGGTGATACAGTCAATTAAGTGTCCGACTTCAACTCAAGTCATGAACTCACAGGTTGTGAGTTCAAGCTCCACATTGGGCTCTCTGCTGTCAGTGCAGACCCCACTTCAGATCCTCTGTCTCTCTGCCCCTCTCCAGCTTGAGCCCCTTCTCTCTGTGTCTCTGAAAAATAAATTTTAAAAAAATCTGTAGTAAACAAATAGTATGGTATTAGCATAAAAACAGACATATAGATCAATGGGACAGAATAGAGAGCCCAGAAACAATCCCATGAAGATATAGTCAATTAATTTGTGACAAAAGTGTCAATGATATACAATGAGGAAACGATAATCTCTTCAGTAAATGACGCTGGGGAAACTGGGCAGCCACATGCAAAATAAGGAAACTAGACCACTATTTGACACCATACACAAAAATAATCTTGAAATGGAATAAAGTCTTGAATGTAAGACATGAAACCATAAAACTCCTAGAGGAAAACATGGGAGATAAGCTCCATGATAGCAGTCTTGGCAATGACTTTGGATTTGGCACCAAAAAACAAAGTCAACAAAAGCAAAAATAAACAAGTGGTACTACATCAGCTAAAAAGTCCTGCACGTGGTCTCCTGGGTGGCTCAGTTGGTTAAGCATCCAACTCTTGATTTTGGCTCAGGCCACAATCTCAAAGTCAGGGTATGCCCCNTTCTGTCTCTCTCCCTCTCCCTTTGCCCTTCTCCCGCTCATGTGTGTGCATGTGCTCTCTCTCTCTCTCTCAAAAATAAATAAAAAGGAGTACCTGGGTAGCTTAGTCAGTTGAGCGTCCGACTTCGGTTCATGTCATGATCTCACAGCTGTGGATTTGAGCCCCATGTTGAGCTCTGTGCTGACAGCTTAGAGCCTGGAGCCTGCTTTGGATTCTATGTCTTCCCCTCTCTCTGCCTCTCCCTTGCTCACACTCTATCTCTCTTCTTCAAAAATAAATAAACATTAACAAATATTTTTTAATTTAAGTAAATAAAACAAGTGATCTTAAAATCAAAATAAATAAAAAATAGCATCTGCATGGAAAAACAACAGAATGAAAAGCTATGGAGTGGGAGAAAATATTTGCAAATCATATATCTGATAAGAGGTTAGTATCTGATATGTGCAAAGAGCTCATACAATTCAATAACAACAGCAACAACAACAAACAGCAACAACACCCTGTTAAATGATGGTCAGAGGAACCAAGTAGATACTTTTCCAAAGAAGACATATAAATGGCCAAAAAATGCCTGAAAATGTGCTTAATATCACTAACCATCAGGGGAATGCAAATCAAAATGCAATGAAATATCATCTCACACCTGTTAGAATGCCTATCATCAAAAAGATAAGAGATAGTACATGTTGGCAAGGATGTGGAAGAAAGGAAACTCTTATGCACTCTTGATAGGTATGTAAATTGGTACAGCCACTATGAAAAGCAATTTGGAGATTCCTCAGAATAATCCAAATAGGGGCGCCTGGGTGGCTCAGTCGGTTAGGCTTCTGACTTTGGCTCAGGTCATGATCTCACGGTTCGTGGGTTTGAGCCCCGCGTCAGGCTCTGTGCTGACAGCTAGCTCAGAGCCTGGAGCCTGCTTCAGATTCTGTGTCTCCCTCTCTCTCTGAACCTCCCCTGCTCACGCTGTCTCTCTCTCTCTCTCTGAAATAAATAAAACATTAAAAAATTTTTAAAAATAATCCAAATAGAACGACTATATGATCTAGCAATTCCATGAAAATTCCTTTCATATCCAAGGGAAGTGAAAATAAGATATCAAAGAGATCTGCACTCCCGTGTTCAGTGCAGCATTATTCACAGGAGCTAAGATATGAAAATAACCTAACTGGCCATCACTGTATGATTGAATAAAGAAAATAAGGTGTGTGTATATATATGTATATATATGAGAATATTATTTACCACGAGAAAGAAGGAAATCCTTCCATTTACAACAACATGGATGGATGTCGAGGGCATTATGCTAAGTGAAAATAAGCCAGAGAAAGACAAACACTGCATGATATCACTAATGTGTTGAATATACAAAAGAAAGAAAGAAAAAAATCAACTCATAGAAATAGAAAATAGCAAAGTGGTTACCTGGTTACCAGCTGAGGGGGTTGGGGAAATAAAGAATGGATGGTAAAAAGTTACAAACTTTCAGCTAGAAGATGAATCCGGTCTAAGACTCTGATATAAGACCCAGTGACTCTAGCTGAAAACCGTGTACCGTATACTTGAAATTTGTTAAAAGAGTAGAACCTGAATGGTCTCATCCCCCACGAAAGGTCATCATGTGACTTGATGGAAGTGTTCATCAATTAGTGCGGGGACTCTTTTCACAATGTATCCATTAAATCACCACAATGTACACTTTAAATATCTACAATTTTATATATTAATTATACCCCAACACAGCTGAAATTTTAAAAAAGATAAAAATAGCATTCTGGAGATAGAACTGAAATGGGCAGAATTTGACAAGGCTTCGCTTATACTCTGATTTCTCTTCAAATCATTTAAATAGTTCACCTTTTAACAAGGCTTCACTTAGTGGCTCCTGCCTCACACAGTCACTGCCAGAGGCCTTAGAGGTCTCTAGGAATGTGAAGACAGAATCATAATTTATTCCTAATTTCATCTTCAGGGTCCCAACTTGTAAACGTTTCAGGTCCTGAGTAATACGTCTGAGAATGGAGAAGGGATCCGTTACTTACCTAATCTTAAATTAGCAGCTGACTAATCATGTCACTTGAGTTTTAACAATAATAATGCATTATTATGTTACTTGAAAAATGAAAAAATAAAAATACGTAAGTAAGTCCTTTCATCCACAATTCCACTGCCTGACACACTTGGTACAGAAACTATACGTGAGTTTACCTGTTTTGTTAAAGTGTGGGCGCATACTCTTCCACTACCGCACATCCTGGGATTTTTTCCTCCAAATTTTGTGCTTTGACAAAGAAAGATGCTCATGACACATTGTTAAGAGAGAAAAAAATTACAGAACAATATGTATAATTTCTTTTGTGTTCATAGATAATGATTACATAAAAAAATCAGAACAGTATTCAAACTATTAATCATAGTATCTTTGGAAGGTGGAAGGGATTCCCTTTGTTTTATAATTTTTAAAAAATATTTATTTATTTTTAATGTTTATTTATTTTTGAGAGAGAGAGAGAGTCTGAGTGTGAGTGGCGAAGGCGCAGGGAGAGAGAGGAAGACCCAGAACCCCAAGCAGGCTCCAGGCTTTGAGCTGTCAGCACAGAGCACGACGTGGGGCTTGAACTCATGAATGGTGAGATCATGACCTGAGCCAAAGTCTGAGGCTTAACTGACTGAGCCCAAGTGCCCCAATATTTATTTATTTTTGAGAGAGAGAGACAGACAGACAGAGTGTGAGCAGGGGAGGGGCATTGAGAAAGGGAGACACAGAATCCGGAGCAGGCTCTAGGCTCTGAGCTGTCAGCACAGAGTCCTACGAGGGGCTCAAACTCACCAATGCTGAGATCATGACCTGAGCCACCCAGGTGCCCCTTTTTATGATTTTTTAAAGTACTTTCAGTATGCATTATTCCCATTTATGACCAAAAGTATTTCTATTAAAAGTAAAAGTGGGGGGCACCTGGGTGGCTCAGTCCATTGAGTGTCCAACTTTGGCTCAGGTCATGATCTCACCGTCCGTGAGTTCAAGCCCCATGAGGGTCTCTGTGCTGACAGCTCAGAGCCTGGAACTTGCTTTAGATTCTGTGTCTCCCTCTTTCTCCACCCCTCCCCCGTTCACGCTTTGTTCTCTCTGCTTCTCAAAAATAAATAAATGTTAAAAAGAAAAAGTAAAAGTGGATGAGAGTTGAGAAAGGTGGGGGGAAAAGAAAGGAAATCAGCCTCAAGACATTTAGCAGAGGAGGAAATTAAAAGGACAATATCTGAAGTGGGATGCCAGAAAGTGTTAGGTAGTGATTGCTCCTACCCAGAACTAAGCTGGGTTCTGTGCAACAGATGATTAGAACATAAATGAGGATATAATGAAAATAATTCAGTATAATTATTTTATCAGATAAAAACTCTTTTTTTTTTTTTAGATATTGCTTTCTTCGGGCATGCCATAAAATCGTATTTACTAATGAATTTGAGTATGCTGGATATCTTGTGATATTAATGAATATGTTTCCGATTACAATTTCTTGGATACCTGAATTAAATTATATCTATGAGCATGAATTACAATATTCCAACTACCTTTTTCTTACATTTTATATCATGGAGGACCTACTTAAGGTAATCCAAAATTGTGTGTGTGTGTGTGAGCGAACAGGCTATATGTCCACAGAGAGATTCCCTAACTTCATTTTCCAACATTAGCTACACACAATTTTCTAAACGAATATATGAAATTCTCTCTCACTACTCAAACAAAGAACCTTAATTTTTAAAGGCAAATTTTTGGGCCCCTGGGTCATTCAGTTGGTTTAGCATCCAACTTTGGCTCAGGTCTTGATCTCATGGTCCATGAGTTTGAGCCCCACACCCGGCTCTGTGCTGACAGCTGGAAGCCTGGAGCCTGCTTCAGATTCTGTGTCTCCCTCTTTTCTGCCCCTCCCCCACTCGCGCTTTCTCAAAAATAAACAAAATGTTAAAGGAAGTAAATTTTTAAGGCAATGCAATAGAAAGCATCCATACTTTAAGAATCAATTTTGTATTTGCAAAATTAAATTTTAAAATGGTGTGTGTTAAAGAGAGTTTCAAAGGGATTGGCAGTGTTCTTAAACTTAGCAGGATAGTAGTATTTATTTTCTTTTTTCAATACTAGATAAGCTAAACAGATCAATAGGTAGAGTGATAGATGTCCTTGTAAACTTGAAAAACATTTCATGATTTGATTTTTAATCTAGTATAAAGGTAGTTATAAAGTGAGGAAGAGAACCTCCACACACTGATAATAGTAATGTGTTACATGGATCGAAAAGTAGAGATTGACTTTGTGAGTACATAGCATGATGGACAAAAATAAGGGAAAACTTAGAAGTAACACCAGGACACCCGCACGGAACGTCACTCCCAGGGACTGGAGCTTAGGGATGGGAGCGGAAGCATGCAGATGGAGGGAGTAGGGTTAGATTTGTGTGAAGGATATGGAATATGAGATAGGAGATGTGGACATAAAGAATAGCTTCACACGCCATGCTTTCTCATTCAGTTCCCTGGTAGCAACTACCATTTATAGTCCAATGACTTCCCAATTCATGTTCCCAGCTCAGATTTTATCAAGAACCTCAGATCATATAAACAACTGATGACTCTCTCCAACCAAATACTGTACAAACATCTCAAACAGCATATTCTTAACAAATTTATCTTCTGTAAACCTACTCTCCCTTCAAAATTCCACTGGAAACCCAACTTCCCAGACTTGGATCCACAGTCATTTTTAATACTTCCCATTCGTTTAGCTATCGTAGGTTTTCTATAAAATTTTTCTGAAATAAAGAAGGAATGAATGAAAGAACTGTCATAAAAAGGGAATTTTGAATATTTTCTCCCTTTGAATGGATGCTTCCATATTTCAATCATTTTAATCTCAAGTTAATATGATTACTTACTAGTATTTCAGACAAGTAATCTTAAAGTAGATCAGAGAAAAGACCTAACTAATGATATTTCAGTTATTGTAGAAAATGTTGCAATAAAAGCAAAAACAAACAAGATAATGTGGGTTTTTTTTTAAATCAACAGATGGCTGCAATGAGGAAGAAATATTTTTTACATGCCTGGAATGTATTTGAGTTGACAATTACATTAGTTGGCATTATAGATATAATTCTTATTGAGACAACTTACGTTACTTATACTTTTGATTTTATTCAAGCTGTAGTCTTTTTTAGAATTGTTCGATTTCTTCGCATACTACGTATTTTAAAGGTAAAGAACTGTTAAATCATTTATTTTCAAATTCTAATGACTGCTTTATGAAGTATGGACTAAAATTTACTAGTTACAGCTTCCACTTTCTATTGGAATGTTTATATTTCAAATGTGATATCCCTTTCACAAATTAAATTTTATAACAGTGTTTTAGGAATATCCAAATTATATTTGTAGTTTACTTAGCTTATGAAAATATAGAAATGTTCATCACAGCTTTTCCTTGAATATAAAGTACGTGAAAAATTTCATATTAATGTAAATATATGTATTTACATATATTTATACATTATATTATATGTATAAATATATTTATATATTTACGTAAATATATAAATATTTATATATTATATACAAATAATGTAAATATAAATTAACCCCCAAATTATGTATATTTTTATAGATACCTGGTATAAATCAACAAAACAACCATGCAAACCATTTCCCATGGCAAAGCAAATAGCACAAATTCATACACATCGAGAAACCAAAAATTACACATTTTGTGTTATATAAATTCATAGTAACATAAAATCACAGCATCAAAATGACCTTTGATTGTCTAATACACTTTTCTATAATAAGTATGATATTTTTTCTATACAATTATTTCCATGACATGAAACTCACTCATCACAAAGCATAAGAAGTGTATATATGGATACAGATATACTCTCCCTCTCTCTCACTGCCTTTCTCTCTCTTCATACACAAACAAGATACATACATATACAAGCACTGTGAGATACAAAGCTAAGTAAGACATAGTTCATCCAGAAATAAAACTAGTAGGTTAGAATTTTTCAATTTAGAGTTTTCTTACATATGCTTAAAAAAATAATTTTGCTACCAAGAGAAATAAATCAACTAGGTCTAAAAGTATGCAACTTGTAGCTTTTCCCGTTGTAGTATTAAATGTGACTCTAAGTAACACTAATGTGGAATTTGACCTAAGGAAGGCGAGTAAAGTGTATTCAGTGACTACTTAATTCTTTCTTATTGGAGGCTATGCAGAGTCTACCAAGTATCTTAAATGAAAATAACTGGTAAACAACCTAAGAAAAGTTTGTATACATATTCAGGAAACTCTGAACCTTTATCTTATGTCAGATGGTAGTCCTTGGAACACGAAGACAAATTAGCTATAATCTCTACCCCTAGAGAGCTCATTGTAGAAGGGAAATGATATGTCATCTAGATGTTCCAATGGTATATTGTAGGATAAGTGCAAAACAGAGTATGTATAGAATGCTGATGAGATTTTTTTTAAAAAAAGACTTCCTTTATTAGGTGATACTTGTGATACTTGAACTGAATCTCAAAGAATGAGCATAAACTAGCTCTTCGAGGATTAATGGCAGGTGGTTGGAGGGCAGACTGTGGAGTGTATGGAGTATAGACAGGAAAACATAAATAGCCGACTCTACTGAAGTAAGGGGATTGCTCAGTGGTAAGAGATAATCTGGAAACGTAAACCCTCATCAAAGAAACAATGAGAAGTTAACGGTGGGGTCACACAAGAAGCGTAATGGTGGTGGGTTCTAACCACTGAATAAACCTTCTAGTAAGAAGGGCAGTACGAGATCTTGCAGGTAAAAGTAGCAGTATTTTATAGACAATTTTTGACTTAAGCCCAGAAGATTAATTGCATTGTTTTCCAAAACTGTAAACCAGTTGAAAATAACATCCAGTTCTCCCTAAGGGACACAAGTAAAGAGTAAAGTCATCACTTCACATAAGCGCCCAACGTTATTAGTTATAAGGAAATAGCCATAGTCCTGAAGTTATGAAGTTATCATGAATAAAATAACTAAGAACCTAGACAGGTTACTATAGTTACCATTGAAAGATTGTTATTTCTTATTATTATCTACTTTAGGTAGACTAATCAACATATAATTAACTAAATGTATACAATTTATAGTAAATAGTAGCTCTCTTTTTTCAGCTCGTAACCCCCAAGTTGCTGCAAATAATAGATAGAAAGATGAGTCATCAGCTGTCCTTTAAATATGCTATACTAAAAGGATATGTCCAAGGTGAGGCAGACATAATGACTATAATCGATCAAATTTCAAGTTCTAAGCAAGTTAAACAGGTGAGAAAAGCTTTAAATACTAAGGAAAAGGTGTGTTCCTTCAGTCCTTCAATCGCCCCCACCCATTATGTTCTCTGTCTATATATGTAGATGCGGTCCTTGATGCCTGACTTCCTAAGTAATTTCTGTAAAAACTTAAACTAGTCTACATTTGTATTCCTCAAATGCCTCCTTACTGAAAAGTCTGTGGCACAGTAGCAAGTTAGGAGGCTTTTGCAATCCACCTTTTGGATCTTGTGGAAGCTCTTGTGAAATGTGGGTGCAGTGGGCAGCTCCTCCTGATGGAGTTGCAGGAGCTTTCCGCTCCAGATGTGCTCGACGGGAAATAATGGAGGATGAGACGTGATGGCAGGTGTCGGGCAGCCAGTGCCTCCTCATTGCTCCCAAAAGTTCCCCTTCTGTCTCCATGCCTGATTTTCCCACAGTAAATAGTAATAGAAGCAAAGGATGGGAATCTGGAAACTGGGAAAAGTAGTAATAGTTCATCTAGAAGGAAACTTTGTCTAATTCTTTCATTACAGTTAAGGAAAAAAAAAAGCCAAGAGAGGTTGAATGATTATGCTCAAAGTTACATGGCTAGTAAACAGCAAAGAGAATTCTAGGGCCTAAGTTCTAAATTTTCTTTTTTTCTTTTTCTTTTTTCATTTTTTTCCTTCTTTTTTCTTCTTCTTTTTTTTTAGTGAGCTCTACACTCAATGTGTGCCTCAGACTTGCAACTCTAAGATCAACAGTTGCAGGCACTACAGACTGAACCAGCAGACACCCCTTAGATTTTGTTTTTTACTTGTTTGACTGAGGCAGATTAACACTACGTTCTCACAAGTCTGTCAACTGTGTGAGACATTTATCTCTCAAGACAATTTGGAACATCTAAATTCTGTGTAACGTCAGAGCACCTGGGTGACTCAGTGGGTTAAGTGTCTGACTTCGGCTCAGGTCATGATCTCACGGTTTGTGGGTTTCTAGCCCTGCATCCAGCTCTGTCCTGATAGCTCAGAGCCTGGAGCCTGCTTAAGATTCTGTGTCTCCTTCTCTCTCTCTCTCTGCCTCTCCTCAACTCATGCTCTGTCTCTCTCTCTCTCACACACACACAAAAACAAATAAATATTTTTTAAAAAAATTTTTAATTCTGTGTAATGTCCCCAAATCTCTGTAGTGGAGAAAATTGAACATAAGATATGTAGTTGAACACAAAAGTATATTTTCTTTCTTTCTTTACCACCTGGAACTTTAATACTGTTTTCCTGAGGGCACTTGGTGGCTCAGTTGGTTGAACGTCCAACTCTTGGTTTTGGCTCGGGTCATGATCTCATGGTTCATGGGTTTGAGCCCCATGTCAGGTGCTGAGCTGACAGTGCAGAGCTTGCTTGGGATTCTCTCTCTCTGACCCTTCCCCACTCACACTGTCTCTGTCTCTCTCAAAATAAATAAATAAACATAAATAAATAAAACTGTTTTCCTGAATTTTGTTACCTTTTCTAATCTGGAAAAAGGGTATTTAGCCCTAGAATTTGAGAATATGCAGTAGGAAATATAAAAGGACCTGAATCTCTAAGATATTGTCTGGTTTTAGTCCCTATTTCTGCTCTTACACAGCTTGGCCAAACCTTTTACCTCACTTAAGATTGAAAGTCTCCCCTGTATCCCCAATTTGGAGGCTTTAATAACGTTGAAGAGAAAAGTATCTATTATGCTTGTGTTTTTCAAAATCAATAGCACCCTAAAGCAAGGTACTTTTAGGAAAAAAAATCTGACTTGTCTTCAGGCTTCTCAAAATCAACTTGTGATGCCACTTTTTATTCTCTCCACCACTCTTCCTGGAGCAAATTAAGGTTATTGCACAAAATTCATTTCTAATCCCTAAGAAGCTCCCCATTATATTTTTCTTTAAAGTTATTAGTTGGGTTAAAAATCCATCAGTTGCGGGGTACCTGGGTGGCTCAGTTGGTTAAGCGTCCGACTTCAGTTTAGATCATGATCTCACAGTTTGTGAGTTTGAGCCTCACATCAGGCTCTGTGCTGACAGCTCAGAGCCTGGAGCCTGCTTCAGATTCTGTCTCTCTCTCTCTCTTAAAAATAAACAAGCATTTAAAAAAAATCCAACAGTTGCAAATGGGAAGACATTTTATAACAGCTTGTTTTCCAATGGGGATAATGCTTCTTTTGTTTCGTAGATGTTATTAAGAAGGATAATGAAGAACACAGTACATGCTCTGAAAGAGCTAGGTAGGTAACCCCTCATTCTAAAGATTAAGAACAAGCATCTCTTACAATCATTACTTCTGAAAGGCAATCGTTTTGATAACAAAACCGATCTTTTAGGAAACCTATTCATTACTAGTAATAAAGTGGGCGAGTTCAGCAATCAACATGATCATATCTTTGGCTGCAGGGGTTTAGTGTAATATTACCTCCCCATACTTGTTCTTCCTGCCCTGTACCTCATTCAAGACTTTTCAATTTCTCTTCACCTTATAAATTCTATTTTCTTCCAAGCCAAAAGTACACATACCTTCCTGTGAAGTACAAGGAAAAAAGTTCTTTTTTTCTCTCCACTTGCCATTGAACTGCCATCTGAGGATTTAGCTTTATAAGTTGAAATCAGAACAGAGCTTCCCAGATCTCTGATATGTCTGCTGGGAGCTTCTATGCCTAAACATGACAACGGCTTTTCCCCTGAGTCACGTCACATCATGCTCCTAGTACAGGGCCAATACTGGAAGTGGGACAGACACACTCCTAGAGTATAGTGTTCATGTGTGAGGAGAAGAAGGGGGTTTGGAACCAGATGGTGGGCAGTCAAAGGGCACAGCTAGCCTAAGAAGGGAACCGGACTTGAGAGATCTTGCATGGCAGATACTCGTCAAGCCAGACAAGAAGGCATCATCAAGGAAAAGTCCAAATATAGAATCTAAGTGAATGAAAGTCTGTGGGCATTCAAGAATCCAGATAAGACAGGCAGCAGAGCACAGACGGGTGAGTCATCTAGACGTGCAGGCACGCTGGGTGGACAGTGACTCAGGACGGACGAGAGGACTTAATCAGAAGCCATATCTAAGTGCACAGTTTGTAGTCAAAAATCCTAATTCAAACAGAATGGAAAAGCGGGACGTAAACCCCAGACCTAGAGTCCAGAAGAGCCTCTCAGTGTTGCAAGCAGGTGGATGAATATAATTGCTAATTCTCCGACTGGGGTTGTCTGTCCTTCCTCACGGGCAGGTATAAGTACAAGCTGACAAGAAGATGGTAAATGGAACTCTGCAGCTACTGGTGAATTATGATTGTTTACAGAGGACTCATCAGGGAGAGATACATTTGTCTGTGTTGAGGGCTGTACTTCATGGATTTAGAGCAAAAACATTGCGCTTATTGTCCAAATGAAATATGTAAAGAATGTTCTTATTTTTTCTGAAAATATTGTGTTATTTTTCAGGCTACTTAGAGTATGATCACCCGGAAATTGCTATTACTATGAAAACAAAGGAGGAGATCAATGTCATGCTCAATTTGGCTAGAGAAATTGTTAAGGTTTTTAGGTCAAAAGGGATTATTCATAAAATTGAAGGTTCTGAAATTAATAAGGTAAGGTAGCATATTTTTAAAAATATATACTTATTTGATATATAGTCATTCATGATCCCCAAACCTACTTTTGATTTTCCATTCTGAGATATGAATATCTACGTTAAAATAATTATCTAAAGAAAAATACCTACCATAAAGCATTCCCTTCCCAAGGTCCAGTGGTCAAATTTTATTTCCCTTTCTTGCCACAGTAAGGGACCATCTCTTTCTATGCTTTGCTCCCAAATCAAGGGTATGATAAAACAACTCCTCACTAGGCTAGAGTGGGTATCAATATTTTCCTGAGAATTATCTGTGCCACTGAAACAGCTTTTCCCATAGAATCCCTGATTTATAAGAAAACTCTATTATAGATATCCTTCCCTAAATTTCCTTTCTCTGAGTTATTTATTGGTACCATGACATATAAAAAACAGAGGGTCCCAATTAATCCTGTAAGCAGAAAATTTATTCCCCAAATTGGGAATAGTATAAGAAAACGAATAGTGCTATGGTTCCACAGTAGGAGTGTACTTAATACCAGAACTATACACTTAAAATAGTTAAGATAGTAAATTTTATATTTTATGTATTTTATCACAAAATTTAAATATGAGGAAAAAACAGTGAGGCAGTGTTTACCTTACTAGATAGTAACACATGCTCTAAATCCATAATAAATAATGTGGACTTAGAATAGGATTAGAAAAAAATATATCAATGGAAGAGACTTAAACCCAGCAACAGACCCTAATGCATATGGTGACCTAGTATATGTTAAGTTAACATTGCAAACTAGGAAAAGCAATAGATTATTCAGTAAGTCCTGAGACATTCAAATTCCCATGGAGAAAGTAATATTAGATCCATACTTCCCATCAGATAAAGAATATTTTCCAGATGTAATGATGACTTAAGCATAAAAGATTATTTAAATGTTATAATCAAATATAGAGAATATCTTTATATTCTTGATGTAAGAAAAGCTTTATTAAACTAGTCACAAAACCCAGAGACCATTAATCAAAAGATGAGTAGATAATATTGCATACAACCTGAAATTTCACATATTGAAATGTTACAAACAAGTTAAGAAGCAAGGCACAGTTTGGGAGATACTTGCAACAAAATTACACACAAAGTAGTGAGAGCAATAATGCCTAAAAAATCCCCACAAATCAATGACAAGGAATCCTATAGAAAGTGAGAAAAGGATATGAAACAGGCATTTCACAGATGCAAAAAGAAAAGTTGTCAATGAGTTTGAAAGTATATTTGACATCTCTGATAACTAAGGAAATAGAAACTGAATTATTTTTTTCATAGTAGCATTTTATTTATTTATTTATTTTTTACAAATAGTTTATTGTCAAATTAGTTTCCACATAACACTCAGTGCTCATCCCCACAAGTGTCCTCCTCCATGCCCATCCCTCCTCCCCCCCACATCCATCAGTCCTCAGTTTTTGTCAGCATTCAAGAGTCTCTCATGGTTTGCCTCTCTCCCTTTCCCCCACCATTTCCGCCCTTCTTCTCCCCCTTGTTCCTCCGTCAAGTTCCTCCTAATCCTCCTATACGTGCAAACATGTGATATTTGTCCTTCTCTGCCTGACTTATTTCGCTCAGCATAACACCCTCAAGGTCCATCCATGTTGCTACACATGGCCAGATTTCATTGTTTCTCATTGCCATGTAGTATTCCATGGTATAGATAAACCACATCTTCTTGATCCATTCGTCTGTTGATGGACACTTAGGCTCTTTCCATGTTTTAGCTATTGTGGAGAGTGCTGCTATGAACATTGGGGTCCATGTGCTCCTATGCATCAGCATTTCTGTATCCCTTGGGTAAATTCCTAGCAGTGCTATTGCTGGGTCATAGGGGAGTTCTATTGTTAGTTTCCTGAGGAACCTCCACACTGTTTTCCAGAGGGGCTGCACCAGTTTACATTCCCACCAACAGCGTAGGAGGGTGCCCGTTTCTCCACATCCTCGCCAGCATCTCGTGTTCTCTGATTTGCTCATGTTAGCCACTCTGACTGGTGTGAGGTGGTATCTCAGTGTGGTTTTGATTTATATTTCCCTGATGAGTAGGGATGCCGAGCATGGTTTCATATGTTTGTTGGCCATCTGGAACAGAATTGAGAACTCAGAAGTGGACCCAAAAGTATACAGCCAACTGATATTTGACAAAGCAGGAAAGAATATCCAATGGAAACTGAATTATTTTTATTTTATTTTGTAATGTTTTTTTAAATTTATTTCTGAGAGAGAGACAGTGTGAGCAGGGGAGGGTCAGAGAGAGAGGGAGATACAGTATCTGAAGCAGGCTCCAGGCTCTGAGCTAGCTGTCAGCACAAGAGCCCGACGCGGGGCTCAAACCCAGGAACCGTGAGATCATGACCTGAGCTGAAGTCGGATGCTTAGCCAACGGAGCCACCCAGGCGCCCCTAGAAACTGAATTATTAATAGATACCACATTTTGCCCATTAAATAAGCAATAATGGGGGGGTAGAGTCAGTTTTCAATGCTAATGAGGTTATAAGAAAATAAATTTAAATGGAGCAGAATGATGGGACACCTGGGTGGCTCAGTCAGCTGAGCGTCCAACTTCAGTTGGGGTCGTGATATGGCTTCTGAGTTCCAGCTCTGCCAGGCTCTGGGCTGACAGCTCAGAGCCTGGAGCCTGCTTCAGATTTTGTGCCTACTGCTCCTCCCCCACTCATGCTTTCTCTCTCTCTCTGTCTCTGTCTCTGTCTCTCTCTTTCTCTCACACACACACACACACATACACACAAAGAAATGTTTAAAAAAAATTAGAAAATTTTAAGTAGGGCATAATGAAATAGAAATGAATGCACCAATTCTGGAGGGCAATGTAGCAAGTAAAAACTTTAAAAATATAGACCCTTTAAACCAAAAATTATACATGTAAAAATATTCAGATATTTTAAAAGTAAACAAAGATATATGTTAGAAACAACCTACATGTTCATCAAATTGGGAATGATTATGTAAATTGTGACATATCCATGCAAATAAATGTTATATATAAATTAATAAGAAAAATCCATGTGTACTGACATGAAAAAAATGTACCACAATACACTGTTAGTAGGAAAAAGTAATTTGTAAAACAGTATATATAATATGATCAACTTAGATTTTTTTATGGTTAGTTAGTTAGTTAGTTAGTTGTCTCCACACCCAACATGGAGCTCAAACCCATGACCCTGATATCAAGAGTTGTATATTCTTCCAACTGACCCAGCCAGGTACCCCCAAAATAGATTTTTTTTTAACTTCTGGATATACAGATATGTATGTACTATTTTGGAAAAAAATCTAGAAAAAATATAAGAGACTCTTAACATGGGTTGCACCTGGAGGAGAGAGTGGTAAGGAAAAGAGAGGATAGAGGGAGACTTAGCTATTTTATGTATATTCTTCATAACTCTTGACACTTTTACTTGGAAGTGTTCTCCTATGTCACTTCTACAATAAGTAAACTAATTTTTAAAGAAGATCTGCAGAGTGGCACTTGGGTGATGTAGTTGGTTGAATGTCTGATTCTTGATTTCAGCTCAGGTCATGATCCCAGGATCATGGGATTGAGTTCTGTGTTGGGCTCTATGCTGAGTGTGGAGCCTGCTTGGGATTCTCTTTCTCCTTCTGTCCCTCTTCCCACTCGTGGTCTCTCTCTCTTTCTCTCTCTCTCTCCCCCNCTCTCAGAAATAAATAAAATATTTTAAAATAAATTAAAAAAAGACTGGATTCATCTGGGTGGCTCAGTTGGTTACATGTCATACTCTTGATTTCGGCTCAGGGCATGATCTCCTGAGTTCAAGACGCACATCAGGTGCACTCTCTCTCTCTCTCTGCTTCTCTCTCTCTCTCTCTTTCAAATTTTTATTTAAATTCTAGTTAGTTAACTATCACGTAATATTGGTTTCAGGAGTAGAATTTAGTAATTCCTCACTTACATATAACACCCCGTGCTCAACACAAGTGCCTTCCTTAACACCCATCACCCATTTAGCCCATCACCCCGCACACCTCCCTCCATCAACCCTCAGTTTGTTCTCTATGGTGAAGGGTCTCTAGAATGCCTTACATAACAATGCTAGGTTAAAATTAACATTTTTTTCCTATATGGGTAATCAACTGACACAACCTCATTTATAGAAATGACTATCATACCCTTTTATACTTCAGTAGAGTATTTCATGAATTAAATAACTGTGTATGTGTTGATGGGTTTCTGGACTCTTGCGTCATTGTTTTATGTCTCTATCATTGAATCGTTCTCGATGTATATCACACCATCTTACACTGAAACTTAATAATAAATCTTCATATCTGATTTTGTGTATTTTCTAGCTTTTGCTTTTTCTTCAAGATTATTTTGACTAGTTTTGGCATTTTGTATTTTCAAATAAACATTAGAATAAACTTGTCAATTTCCATTAAATAGCCTAATGAACTTCCCAGTGGGATTCCAAGAAGCCCGTATGTCAATTTAGAGATATGTGACATCTTAGTAATGTTGACAATCTATTAACATATCTCTCCACTTTAGTTTTAACTTTCTCAATAGTTCTTGTGTTTTTCTGTTCTTCAACCTATTTCACTCATGAACCTGAACTCTTATCTCAGATCACACACAGAAAAAATCAATTTCGGATGGATTGTACCTGACTGTAAGAGGTAAAACAGTAAGCTTCTAGAAGTAACATAAGATAATTTTTATGACATTGGCATAGGCAAAGATTTCTTAAACAGGATAGAAAACTGGATTTAAAGAACATAAAAAATTATGTTCTCTTTATTAGGAAAATAAGAGAATTAAAAGACAACCCACAAAAAGATAGGGGATATTTTCAAAACAAATATATCCAAGAAAGGGCTCATGTCTAGAATACCTGATTGCTTTTAACTGACAAAACCAACTGTAGGCAATCATGTGGAACAACTGGAACATCAGAGTGAGAGTGCAAAGTAATGCGATCACTTTGAAAAATTGATAGGCAGAATCTTCTAGATTTGAACAGACATATATGGCACAGCAATTGGATTACAGAACCATATATCCACAGAAATGTGCACATATGTACAACAAGTGAATACAACAGCATTACAAAAGCCCAAAACTGGAGCACCCCAAATGTTGGTGCTGGTTACCCAGATCTTTTCATATTGTAAGTGTTCTTTTGTGGACATTTGTAATTTGTGCACTTTTTGTTTGTCTGCTAGAGTTCTGTAAAAAAGTTTAGTTTTAAGTGTTTAATCTATGACTTCAGAATAATGATACCAGAAAAATGCTATCAGTGGGGAGAGGTTGAAGGGTTCTGTAGAAGAACAAAAATCTCAGAAGAGAAAGAAAAGGAAATAGTACAAAGCCATGTTTTTTAAACATTTTTTGAACATGATTTCGCTCATCCTTTTTCTTAAATTTTATGGTTTTAGTTAATAATGGCCAAAAAAAGAGAGACACTTGATTTTCAACCTGTTATCAAGCCCCTTACTGTTGAAGAAGCACTCTACAATATTCCATGGCTAGATAAAGAAAAAGATCATATAAGCTTCATTCGGGTAATATTTTTATTTCCTGGTAATACCATTTTTAATGTACCAACACATGATTTTTAAAAAAAAAAAAAGAGACTATGATACTCTCCAGCTTAAAACTCTAAATGTCCTTTATTGCCTGTAGGATAAAATCCCAAAAGTCCCTTTAAATGACATGCAAAGTCTATCCACAATCTATCTCTTGCCTCCCTTTCCATTTTCATCTTCCATTGGCCATTCATCATATACCTCATACCGAACCTTGCATGGCACCCCAACCCTTTTTACACAATTTTCTAATTCCATTCCTCTGGGGGCGCTATTTACTTTTCTTGAAATGCCCTTTGTTTTTACCCCCCCCCCAAATCTTTTTCTCTGGAAAAATCCTTACGAAATACTCAGAAAAATAAGCTTTGGAGGCAAATATCCCACCAATAGAAGACCATCCTGTGATCTTTTCTGAGTTTGGAGGACCAGAGGTGTCAGCATTGTATCCATTATGTACTCTCATTACAGCATTAAGTACATTGCATTATAATTACCTTTACAGCTCTCTTCTGTACTATACTCTTTAGCTCATCCATATTTTTTATACCCAGCCCCTAGCACTCTGCATATTACATAGAAGGTGCTTAAAGAGTATTTCTTGAATAAACAAATAAATAGGTCTAACTTGTTCTAATAACATTCTTTTTCTGTATCTACTTGGTGCCAAAGGGCCAATTATATTTTTCCACATGCTTAAAATATTTTGAATGAATGAATTTTTTATTCATCAGCGTTTAGAGCATAACTATGTATGAGACATGCATATGACATTAGCCTGCATCTGTTCTGATTATTGTCCATCCAATTGAAATATTTTTATCTTTCCCTTACATTCTTATTCTTACATTAGATTATTTCTTTTCTAATCCATGTACAAATACCCCATCTAAAGCTATATAGATCTCTGAATATCCACCTTCCTCTCTTTGATATTCATAATTCCTTTTTTCCCATAAATGTATTATTAACACAACACGTCAGGTCTTATTGAGTGATATTTTAAAATGCAAAAAATTTTATTAAAATATAAACTTCAACATCACCAACCACTGCTAAAATAGTACTTATATGTTATATATTTGGTGACATTTTTAAGGAAAGAGCCAGAGTTGTAACATATGATTGTGGAAATGATATATTTGAAGAAGGTGATGAGCCCAAAGGAATTTATATAATACTATCAGGTATGGTGAAGGTAAGTCAGAATTATTCATAAATGCTCTTGTGAACATTAGTTAAAAACTCTATAAAATTGAGGATTCATAGTTTTCCATGTTAAGAACTGCATTGTTCTTTCTTTAGGACAACAGCTACCATCCAATTTTCTTATTCAAACATAATGGTTAACATTATTTATCACCTTTTAGGTGATACTTTCCCGTAGATAATAAGAAACCATCCAAAGGATCATCTTTATGATGAAATATTATAATATCAGTTGTTTTCATCTTATGTTTATTAGACACCCTAAAGCAGGTATAGTTTGGCTGAGTAGAAGAAATCAGAAAGATCCCAATACCTAAGAATTCTTTTCTTTCTAAGTTATTGCTAGTTTAATAAATTTGCTTTAAAATGTACAAGTAATAAGTGTCCTCAAAACAATATGTACGTATTAAAATTGTTAAAACCAAAGGGAAAAAGTCAAAATTTAAACAGTTTGGGTAATTAACTGGCATATGTTTTTTTCTCTTTATTTGTTCCTGAACAGCTTCAAAGATCAAAGCCTGGCTTGGTAATTGACCAAATGCTCTGGGAGTCAGAGGAGACCGACTGTCAGATAACTTACACAGACTTTGTGATCAGTGGGGAAATAATAGGAGAGCTAAACTGTTTAACTAATAAACCCATGATATGTTCTGCTACCTGCAAAACCGTAGTGGAGGTCAGAAAACATCACATTATGTCTTACTGTTATATCTTATTCAGTATTTAGTATCAAATTTAAGGTTATTTCTGTATTTAGCATATGTTTACTCTCTGGTGATCATTTAAACAAATAAGAATAGTAAGGGAACAAAACTTGTTACTAAATTATATTTACCCAGTATAATGCCCTGGCAAAATGGCTTACAAATATTGACCCCCATACTGAAAAAAGATTTAACTGGAAAAACTGATTAAATGAGGTCTCTCATGGGGAAATTAGAGGAGATATTTTAACTATCAATACCATAATTTGGGGGATAAGTAAGAAAAAGATAACTAATAGCTATTAATAAAGAAGTTGAACAAAGTGGATGGAAGTTTCCCTAGACACAATGAGTACAAATTCTCTTAGCAAAACAGGGGCTCTCACTGGCTTAAGTTGAACTCTAAAAGAACAATGACTGCAAGCAGCTGAACCCCACAATATATAAAAATCAATAAATTCATAATGATGCCAAAATTTATTTAAGTTTCAATAAGGTTGTTAGAATGTTAACTTATTACTCTAAAAATTGATTATTATTTAAAAAAATAGAAAGAATTAAACATTTATCCTTCCTTTCCTCTATGAAAATTTTCAAGATACCAAAAAAAAAAAAGAAGTAATATTCTTCTATGCAGAATTCCAGCTAGCAAATATAGAAGCAGAGACTTAGAATTTCTATCTTCATTTTGCCATCTGAAATGAAATAATGGATCTGGGCAATAGCCATCAATTGCTGCTGAAACTACTAAGTGAAACGTTAATGAGAAAGATTATAATGAAAGGACCAGGCTGGCACCACCTAAAGACAATTGTAGCATCACTAGAAGTTGAACAACTGGGCATCACGTACCTCATGATATCATGCGGCAGAAGTACTGGCACAACCCATGAAGTCTTCTTGAATGAAGAAAAACTAAAAGCCTAT